>NW_004443970.1:18765327-18799012 GCF_000243295.1 Trichechus manatus latirostris
AAGATTAGACAGGCCCATAAAACAAAACAAAACAAAACTAAAGGGGCACACCAGCCCAGGGGCAAGGACTAGAAGGCAGGAGGGGACAGGAAAGCTGATAATAGGGAACCCAAGGTCGAGAAGGGAGAGTGTTGACATATCGTGGGGTTTTTAACCGATGTCATAAAACAATATATGTACTAACTATTTAATGAGAAACTAGCTTGTTCTGTAAACCTTCATCTAAAGCACAATAAAAAAAGAAAGAAAAGTTATAAATTAAAAAATAATAATAATAACAAAGTGATTCAGCTTTTTCTAAAAATATAAGAGAAATTGAGCTTTAAAAAATAAGCATATGAGGGTATTGTTACCATAGCAAACTCTTTTCCTAGCAGTAGGAAGGTCATGGGCCTTCCACAAGTAAGAGAAAGATTGAGTAAACCATTCAAGACTGAAAAATCAGAAGGAAACCACTGGTAGGTAAATTTCCTGAAGAGGGAGAAAGATTTCAGATTCCAAGGACAGCAAGACAGGGAACAAATGAAGTCCTCACTAAAATAATTAAATTAAGGCCTTTCAAAGTCCAAAGTAGAAAGGAACCAGAGGGGGGAAAACACCTCTTTCATTCTAATTCATAACGTTGCATAAAACTCTCCAAAATTAATATATTCTGACAGCTTTCTAAGTTAAGAAGGTTTAGTTGAGATGATTAATAACAGTTGAGATTTAGTATGAAAAAAGTATACCTTCTCTATGTGGACTTCTTTGATTTCAAGTTGCTCTGTCTCTTTCAATAGGTTTATTTTGGCTTCTTCTAATGCTTTTATTTCTTCTTTTAGTTTTGATGCCTGATTAAAATCCTGGATAGCAATGCATTTTTCCAAAGCTTCTTTTGCCTCAATAAGTTTAACTTTTATTCCAGCCATCTAAAGAAAGATATAAACTTTGTTTAAATACCAAAGAAAAACAATTAATATGAAAATCTATAACAATCTAAGAAATATTATTTAATATCCCAAAACTCAGAATTTAAGGAGAAGCAGACATATATAAAGTTGTAATCTTCCTGAAACAAATAGGCAAATCTTTCAGACTGACTTAATCTGGTAACATTTTAGATACTCTTATAGTTTAATATTTAATCAATAATTTGACTTTGTGTGAACAATTTCCAAAGTATATAGCAAGAGGAAATGATAGACTTACAAAACTACACTACACTCAGGCTTTTATGCAATTTAGAAGGAATTTACCTTGAGTTCTTTCTTTCTTGCATCAGCTAAATCATCATTAACACCAACAGTAACAATGGGTGCCCGAATCTCTGAGATAATTTCTGTAACCTGATATCAATAAGGGAGGTTATAATTCAAAGTACATGCTTTTAATTCATGTTCTATATCAGCAAGTGATATCAAATTGCTACATTTAAAACAAGTAATTCTAGAATGTATTGACAAATAAGGAGCCTGGGTGGCACAAGCGGTTCGCAATCCACTGCTAATCTAAAAGTGGCTGGTTCAAACCTACCCAGCAGCTCTGCAAAACAAAGGCCTGGCAAACTGCTTCTGTAAAGATTACAGCCAAGAAAACCCTATGGAACAATTCTACTCTGTAACACATGGGGTCGTCATGAGTCGGGGCCAACTCTATGGCAGCTAACAACACTAAAATAAAGACCAAAATATACACACAGATATTGAAAATAGTGTTTGGAACACAGAAAAAATAAATTATGGTGCCTGAGATTAGACATTATGAACTAAAATTCTCTGCCTAAAATCTTCAACTACCTACCTGTTCGGCTCCACGTGAGTTAAACATAGAAAAACAGAAGATTCTTTATATCTTTTATCCTTATAATAACATAAGGAAAGACTTTCCTTTCAGAGCCACTGGAACATCAGAACTGGTAATTCAGGAAAAGACTGTTTCCTAGGTGGGAGCACTTAAGCAAAGACTAGATAAGCACTTATTGAAAGTGTTGCTGAAGGGACTTAAAACATTTAAGTATGTACCTATAAGGAGGGACTGGACAAGATGATCTCTAAATTAACCTGCGAGTCTGAGAGTATACGATTTTATAAAAAGCAATGATATAGGTCTGTCTTTTTTGGGTGCCCCAGAGAAAACAACACTTTTGAAAACAGTAATATTATAATAGGTAACATTTATTTGTATACCTACCAAGCACCTCAGGATTCTATCTCATTGCACAAAGAAAGGTAGGTTTCATTGTTATTTTTATTTTGCAAGCAAGTAAAAAGGCTAAATAACTTGCTCAAAGTCACAATGTGCCAGAGGAGACTTGAACCCAGGAATGCGTGACTTGAGTCGGCTCTCACTCAAATACTCTAGTGCCCAATTTGTCATAGGCAAACCTCATCCCTCTTGTCACCTCTTCCCAAATCTGCTCCATTTCAAATGGATTCAACACAATAATAGGTATTCTAAGAAGAGAACATTATTTAAAAAATTATATATACATATACACATATACATATACATGTATATATATTAATGATTTGTTCTGAAGAAGTTTATGAACTTGTTGCGGAAACAAAACTAAAAGCAAGTAAAAATAAATAAAGCAAACTGTTCTAAACAGAGTATAAGACAGTCCTCGATATCATTGACCAAAACCTCTTATTTTTAATCAACAATGAAGAAAATGACTTACAATTTCTGTCCTTTTATTATCATCTGTAATGATATGGAGTAGTCTCTCAACAAGAAAACAAATTAGGGAAATTGGAGTTGTGGGTAGAGTAAGAATCTCCTGTAAGATAGCCAGCAGTCGTTTTCTACACAGAAAAAGAACTATTTTAATTTAGTATCATTATGAAATTGGAAACACATTTGCTGTCTTAATATTTCACCCACTCTGCAAACTTAATTACATTTGTCTCAGTTTTTTCATTCATGTTTACCACTATAGGTATACAATTTTTGACTTTAGGTCAAATATTCATACTCTGAGGACAGATAACTTTCATAAATGACACTAAGTTATTTCATAGATCAACAGGATGAAATGACAAAATACCAGAAGAGAATCAAACCTTTCAGATAATAATTTTAGACCTCTCTGGAATAATAAATACAAACAGAAATTTTTAACCAAAAAGCTGCTGTTTTATTGATTTGTTCTGAAGAAATCAAATAAGGAGTTCATGTATGTATATTGAAAAGGAAAGAGAAAACTTTTTATGGCACTTGCAATAGCTAGGCTATATATATTTGATCATATTGTAATAGGACTACATTTTCGTATAGGAAATCAGAACAATCTAGAACAAGTGTTAACATTTAGACATACCTTCCTCCTTCCTCACTGGTATCCAAAGACTTGATAATTAGAATTAATTGTTGACCTATGAACTCTTTTGTCATCAAATTTCCAATATAGGCAAAATCACCTCTCTGTTCATCATTAACAACTGGAATGCTCTGAATATAACTAAAGAAAGCAAAATTAGTAAAATGAAGAATCTGCTTAAAAACATCAAACAGGAGTTGATTCCCAAGATTAGGACAGAAAAGAGTCTTTTTCAGTTCATATTAGCCCAAATATGGACATTTATAGATGCTATCGACTTTTGTAAACAAACTGGAATCAAATGAATCTGAAAAATGTACTTTCATTAAATCTGAAAAATGTACTTTCATTAAAGATTTAATAAGAAATCTTCAAAAGGTACAGATTTTTCCTGCTCAAATTGGTAACTAAGTATATTTCAATGTCACTAGCATTCTCCCAATTATAAAGTTCTGAAATCCAATTAGTCATGAAAATCTTGTCTTCCCTCATCATGCCTTATCAACTCAACATTTTGTGTTTAATATAATAGTAACAATACTAATTGGTGAATACAAAGACCTTTTTTAAAAAATTAGAAAAATATACATAGCTCCACGGAGTTGTACTGCCCTTGCACAGGGGCCCTACTTATCACTCCTACTTCCTTTTAGTGTTCGTGCTCCTAAGCAAGCCACCATCCATTACCCTGGCATTCCCAGCCTTTACCAACCCTCACCTACATTGTACCCAATAGCCGACCAGAAAGGCCTCCCTCTTGTGCGTGGAACAAAAAAGCTACTTAAAAAAAGAATTATTAGACAACCAAGTGCCTTTAGATTGTAAATAAAATGGAAAACAAGCTTGGTGATAATATGCCATTTAAAAAATATCAACAAAAACTCAAGATATATAAACTGTAGAATAATGTATCATGAGTAAATTGACTCAACTATTATAAAATGATAGCCAAGAATAAATTAAGATTCCTGCAGCTCTGGCCAAGAGATTAGGAACTTCAAGGCATCACCACCCTTTGGGCTCTAAAACCTACTTCCATGAAGTTGATCCCGACTCAAAGCAACCCTACAGAACAGAGTAGAAGCACCCCATAGGGTTTCCAAGGCTGTAAATCTTTACGGAAGTTGACTGCCACATCTTTCCCCCTTGGAACGACTGGTGGGTACTTAAGAACAACTACATGGCATTCATTGTCAAAAAGAACACTTCAAGATCTATCCTGAACTACAACACTGTCAGTGATAGGATAATATCCATACACCTGCAAGGATGACCAGTTAATACAACTATTATTCAAATTTACGCACCAACCACTAAGGCCAAAGATGAAGAAGTTGAAGATTTTTACTAACTTCTGCAGGCTGAAAGTGACTGAATATGCAATCAGGATGCATTGATAATTAGTGGTGATTGGAATGCGAAAGTTGGAAACGAAGAAGGATTGGTAGTTGGAAAATATGGCCTTGGTGATAGGTAGCATATGATCAGGAACCAATGGTACTGAAGAAAGAGGGCCAAACTGCACTGAAGGCATTGGCAAAAAACAAGGCTCTAGGAGTTGACAGACTACCAACTGAGATGTTTCAACAAATGGATGCAGCGCTAGAAGTGTTCACTCGTTTATGTCAAGAAATTTAGAAGACAGCTACCGTTGGCCAGGTCGCTGTCTTTCAAATTTCTTGGTATAGACGAGTGAGCACTTCTGGGGTTACATCCATTTGTTGAAACATCTCAATTGGTATTCCAGGAACCTTGTTTTTTGCCAATGCCTTCAGTGCAGCTTGGAGTTCTTCCTTCAGTGCTATCAGTTCTTGATCATATGCTACCTCCTGAAAAGGTTGAACATCAGCCAATTCTTTTTGGTACAATGACTCTATGTATTCCTTTCATCTGTTTTTATGCTACATTGTTCAATATTTTGCCCAAAGAATCCTTCAATATTTCAATTCGAGGCTTGAGCTTTTTCTTCATTTCTTTCACCTTGAGAAATTCCAATCGTGTTCTTCCAAGTCTTTGCATAATTAATTATAATATTTTACTTTGTCTTCTTGAGCAGCACTTTGTGATCTTCTTTTCATCTCTTTTACTTCATGATTTCTTCCTTTTGCTTTAGCTACTCTACATTCAAGAGCAAGTTTCAGACATCCATTTTGGTCTTTTTGCTTTCTTCATGTATGATGTCCTTGATGTTATCCCACAACTCCTCTGGTCTTCAGTCATCAAAGTTCAGTGTGTCAAATCTATTCTTGAGATGGTCTCTAATTTCAGGTGGGATATACTCAAAGTCATATTTTGGCTCTCGTGGACTTGTTTTAATTTTCTTCAGCTTCAGCTTACACTTGCATATGAGCAATTGATGGTCTGTTCCATAATTAGCCCCTGGCCTTGTTCTGACTGATGATATTGAGCTTCTTTGCCGTCTCTTTCCACAGACATAATAGATTTGATTCCTGTGTATTCCATCTGGCAAGGTCCACATGTATAGCCACTATTTATGATGTTGAAAAAAGATATTTCCTATGAATAGGTGGTTGATCTTACAAAATTCTATCATGTGATCTCTGGTGTGGTTTCTATCACCAAAGCCTTATTTTCCGACAACAGACCCTTCTTCAATGTTTTCAACTTTCCCATTCCAATCACCAATAATTATCAATGCATCTTGATGGCATGTTTGATTCATTTCAGGCTGCAGAAGTTGGTAAGACTCTTCAATTTCTTCACCTTTGGCCTTCGTGGTTGGTGCATAAATTTGAATAATGTCACATTAACTGGTCTTCCTTTTAGGTGTATGGATAGTATCCTATTACTGACTGCACAGTACTTCATGATAGATCTTGAAATGTTCTTTCTGACAATGAATGTGATGCTGTTCCTCTTCAATTTGTCATTCCTGGCATAGTAGACCATACGATTGTCTGTTTCAAAGTTGCCAATACCAGTCCATTGCAGCTCATTAATCCCTAGGCTATCTACCTTCAAGATTTCTAGTTCATTTTTCACAACTTCATACTTCATACATTCCAAGTTCAGATTATTAATGGATATTTGCAGCTTTTCTTCTCATTTTGAGTCATGCCACATCATCAAATGAAGGTCCCAAAAGCTTTACTCCATCCACGTCATTAAGGTCAACTCTGCTTTGAGAAGCAGCTCTTCCTCAGTCATATTTTGAGTGCCTTCCAACTCGAGAGGCTCATTTTCTGGCACTATATCAAAAAATGTTCTGTTACTATTCATAAGGTTTTCACTAGCCAATTTTTTTGGAAGCAGATCGCCAGGTCTTTCTTCCTAGTCTGTCTTAGTCTAGAATCTCAGCTGAAACCTTTCCACCATGGATGACCTTGCTGGTATTTGAAATACCAGTGGCATAGCTTCCAGCATCACAGCAACACGCAAGCCACCACAGTACAACAAATCGACAGACTAGTGGCAGTATCTAGTAACGCTGCACCAAAAATGAAAAGTATTCTATTCCTTAAGTATTCTTTCAACCATTACAATTATAAATTAAGAAAATAAATTGATTATATTAAATTTATTTCAAAGCTCAAACATTACATGACAAAGGCAATTAAAGAGAATTCCTCGCCACTTAGAGCTGGAGGAGCCAAACTCTGAACATGTTACTTTCCTGAAAGAAGAATTAATCATTCTGTAAACCAGTCCTTGAGAGCAGGCTCCCATATTATGCCATTTAAATACTTAACATTTCCTCATATTTTCGGTTTTCTCTAAGCATTTATTACCTTTATACTAATACATATTATTAAGAATTACACAAAACTCATTTTTCTTAGAAGCATTTCAACACAGCCTAAACGGCATTATAATGAATATTCTAATTAAATGTCAAAGTCTGAAATAATAGCCATTAAAATTCTTACTAGATTCACACGTTTTTCATGATGTTACTATGGGCTCAAGCTATACATTTCCATATTGTCTCATATTTTCAATATTTATCCTGGAATCGGGATTTTGCATGAAACGTTCATATGCATTTATAACTTTGCTCCTTAGCTTATATACGGGACCACTGTAAGCTAAAGTAGCATACTATATTTCATACAAAAAGAATTCAAGCACATAATTTGTATCATATGAAACAAGCTTTTTAGAAAATGCATCAAAAGCATAAAGTTAAAAAACTGTACCCTAATACCTATCAAAATATATACATGTATATATATAACCTTTAGCCCAGAAATTCCACTTCTGGGGATATACTCCACGAAATCACAAATATACATTAAAAAATGTATAATGGGAGGCAGGGACAAGATGGTGGTGTAGTCAGATGCTTTCTGTGGTACCTCTTACAACAAAGACCTGAAAAAACAAGTGAATCGATTGTACGTGACAATCTAACAGTGCTGAACATCAAAGGCAAAGTTGAGGAATCGGACTCAGTGGCAGAGGGAGGGAGAGACAGTTCAGAAGCAGCAAGGAGTTGCCAGACCTGACTCGGCAAGAGCCTGAGCCCTTCAGGCCAGATAAACTCCTGTGCGTGGTGAGGCAAGCAGTGACGCTGGAAGGCTTTTTCCATATCAGGAGAGACCCAGCGGCAGAGTTTACTCGGCCATCTAGAACCAGTGAAACGCAGCACTCAAGTGGCTAAAGATAAGTACTTGCATCTGGCCTACCGTTGGGAATGAAAAAAAACAACACATCCCATTTGGGAGAAACCTCTCTCCCATTTACTTCCCCTTTCCCCACTCTGCACTGAGTCCCGGGATGGCTTCAGCGATTGCCCCAAGTCCCCTAGGTTGGAGGTAGAACCCATCACGTACCCTGAGCCATTCTCTCGGCCTTAGAGAGGGAACATATTAACAAACAGGGGAAAAATAAGCTGCTGGCTCCCCTAAGCCATGAACTCAGGGTTGGCACAGCTCCTTTGCCTAGGCACAGGCATAAGGGGTCCACAGGCTTTGAATACCTTTCACCCCTGCATAGACTTCTGTGTGCAAATTTCAAAAGCGTAGGCCCTCATCGCCACAGCAAAACAGGGTATATACCTGAAGTTCAACTTCAACTGTTTCAGCTGTGAAGTGTCAGGTTTGTGACATTTGACACTGCTCTGCCCCTTAAGCAGGTTCCTCACCTGTCCACATCAGGGGCCTGAGGACTGGTTGTTCCACCCACGTGACCTAGCCACCCACAACAGGGGTCCAAGAATAAGTGGTGCCTCCCAGTCCTTACAGCCAACAGCAATGGGTCTTCATAATCTGGCTGCAAAACCCACCTAACTATCTGCTATAAGGAACAGGAATACAGTTTCCTTCCAGACACTCAGGGGTAGCCATCAGCCCCCTGCCTTGCTCAGCACGTGACCCCCCCATTGCAGCCAGTTACCTGTGCCTGCACCAATTACCGATGCCTGTCTAGGACTGTAGGTGAGAGCCTGCATCACACACTTGCTGATCGACTACCTGTACACCTGAGCTGAATCCATACAAGAAAAGTTAATGGACTCCTGGGCTCACATACTTAGTAACAGATATAACCAGATGGTGACAGGACGTCGGAGCTTAAAAGGTGCCAATAATCAAACTAGCTCACACGAGCAGCCTATTCGGGCATATCAAAACAAAACAAAACAAGAAGCTAGGAGATAGCAGGAAAACATAAAATAAATAAATTATAATAACTTATTGATGGCTCGGAGACAACAGTCAATATCAAATCACATAAAAAGGCAGAAGATGATGGCTTCAGTAAGTTCTCAAAATAAAGAATCAATAAATTTTCTGAACGAAGAGAATTTCATGGAATTACCGGAGGCAGAATACAAAGGATTAATATACAGAATTCTTCAAGAGACTAGGAAGGAAATCTGGAAAAACGGAGAGAAAGCCAAAGAACCCACAGACAAAGCAAGAGAGGGACTTAAGAAGGTTATTCAAGAGCATAATGACAAATTTAATAGGCTGCAAGAATCCAGAGAGACAGCAATCACAAACCCAGGAGATTAACAATAAAATCTCAGAATTAGACAACTCAATAGGAAGTCATAGAAGCAAAATGGAGGCAGTAGAAGTCAGAATTAGTGAGATTGAGGATAAACCACCTGACACCAAATTATTTGTGGGAAAATTAGACAAAAGAATTTTTAAAAATGAAGAAACTCTAGGAATTTTGTGGGACTCTATCAAGAGAAATAACCTACGACTGATTGGCGTACCAGAACGGGGGGGATAATACACAATACAGACAAAAATGTTGAAGATTTGTTGACTGAAAACTTCCCTGGTATCATGAAAAATGAGAAGATATCTATCCAAGATGCTCATCGGACCCCATATAAGGTAGATCAAAAAAGAAAGTCACCAAGACATATTAGAATCAAACTTGCCAAAACCAGAGAAAAAGAGAGACCTTTAAGAGCAGCTAGGGATAAACGAAAAGTCATCTACAAAGAAGACTCAATGAGACTAAACTCGGACTACTCAGCAGAAACCATTCAGGCAAGAAGTCAATGGAATGACATATATAAAGCCTTGAAGGAAAAAAAATTGGCAGCCAACAATTATATATCCAGCAAAACTATTTCTCAAATATGATGGTGAAATTAGGGCATTGCCAGATAAATAGAAGTTTAGGGAATCTGCAAAAACCAAGCCAAAATTACAAGAAACACTAAAGGGAGTCCTCCGGTTAGAAAATCAATAACATCAGATAACAACCAAAGACTAGAACACAGGATAGAGATGCCAGATATCAACCCAGAAGGGGAAGTCACAAAAAAAAATCAAAGCTAAAACACTGAAAATAGGGAAACAGAGATGTCAATATGTGAAAGATGACAACATTAAAACAAAAAAGAGGGACAAAAAAATATAGAAGTAGATTTTTCACACGGAGATGAAGTCAGGGCAATATAAAGAAACAAAAGACTGGTTTAAACTTAGAAAAATATGGGTAAATATTAAGGTAACCACAAAGGAAACTAACAATCCTACACATCAAAATAAAAACCAAGAAAAATACAAAGACTCAGCAAATATAAAATCAACAACAATGAAAAACAATGAAAAGAAAATATATAAATAATAATAACTTAGCACAGAAAATTAAAAGGAAAAAAAAACTGTCAGCAACATGCAAAAAAGACATCAAAATGACAGCACTAAACTCATACCTATCAATAATTACAATGAATGTAAATGGACTAAATGCAACAATAAAGAGACAGAGAGTGGCAGAATGGATAAAAAACACGAACCGTCTATATGCTGCCTACAAGAGACGCACCTTAGACTTAAAGATACAAACAAACTAAAACTCAAAGAATGGAAAAAAATATATCAAGCAAACAACACTCCAAAAAGAGCAGAAGTGGCAGTATTAATCTCTAAAAAAAATAGACTTTAAAGTAAAATTCACCAAAAAGGATAAGGAAGATAATGATTAGAGGGTCAATACACCAGGAGGACATAACTATAATATTTACGCACCCAACAAGAGGGCTCCAAAATGCATAAAACAAACTCTTTAACAGCACGGGAAAGAGAGAGAGACAGCTCCACAATAATAGGAGACTTCAACACTCCACTTTCAGTGAAGGACAGAACATCCAGAAAGAAGCTCAATAAACACAGAAGATCTAAATGTTACAATCAACCGACTTGTTCTCATGGACATATACAAAACACTCCACCCAACAGCAGCCACGTATACTTTCTTTTCCAACGCACATGGAACATTCTCCAGAATAGATGACATATTAGGCCATAAAACAAGCCTGAACAGAATCCAAAGCATCAAAATATTACAAAGCATCTTTTCTGACCATAAAGCCATAAAAGTAGAAATCAACAACAGAAAAAGCAAGGAAAAAAATTCAAACACGTGGAAACTGAACAACACCTTGCTCAAAAACTACCAGGTTATAGAAGAAATTAAGCATGGAAGAAAGAAATTCATAGAATTCAACAACAAGGAAAATATATCCTACCTGAACCTTTGGGACACAGCAAAAGCAGACGTCAATTTATTGCAATAAATGCACACATCCAAAAAGAAAGGGCCAAAATCAAAACACTAACCCTACAACTTGAACAAGTAGAAAGAGAGAAGCAAAAGAAGCCCTCAGGTGCCAGAAGAAAGGAAATAATAAGAATTAGAGCAGAATTAAATGAAAGAGAGAATAGAAAAACAATTGAATGAGTTAAGAAAACCAAAAGCTGGTTCTTTGAAAAGATCAACAAAATTGATAAACCATTGGCCAAACTGACAAAAGAAAAACAGGAGAGGAAGCAAATAACCTGTATAAGAAATGATATGGGTAAATCACAACAGACCCAACTGAAATTAAAAGAATCATTAACAGAATACTATGAAAAACTGTACTCGAACAAATTTGAAAACCTAGAGGAAACGGACAAATTTCTAGAAGTTCACTACCTACCTAAACTAACACAAACAGAGGTAGAACAACTAAATGAAACTGTAACAAAAGAAGAGATTGAAGAGGTAATTAAAAAACTCCCAACAGAAAAAAGCTCTGGCCTGGGCAGTTTCACTGGAGAGTTCTTCCAAACTTTCAGAGAAAAGTTAATATCACTACTGCTAAAGGTATTTCAGAGCATAGAAATTGATGGAATACTCTCAAACTCATTCTATGAAGCTAGCATAACCCTGATACCAAAACCAGGTAAAGACACCTCAAAGAAAGAAAATTACAGACTAATATCCCTCATGAACATAGACACAAAAATCCTCAACAAAATACTAGCCAACAGAATTCAGCAGCATATCAAAAAAAAATTCACAATGATCAAGTGGGATTTATACCAGGTATGCAGGGATGGTTCAACATTAGAAAAAAAATCAATGTCAACGATCACATAAATAAAACAAAAGACAAGAACCACATGATCTTATCAATTGATGCAGAAAAGGCATTTGACAAAGTCCAACAGCCATTCATGATAAAAACTCTCAGCAAAATAGGAATAGAAGGGAAATACCTCAACATAATAAAGGCATTTATACAAGGCCAACAGCCAACATCATCCTAAATGGAGAGAATTTGAAAGCATTCCCCTTGAGAATGGGAATCAGAATAAGGATGCCATTTATCACCACTCTTATTCACAATTGTGCTGGAGGTCCTAGCCAGAGCAATTAGGCTAGAAAAAGGAATAAAGAGCATCCAGACCGGTAAGGAAGAATTCAAAGTATCTCTATTTGCAGATGATATGATCTTATACGCAGAAAACCCCAAAGAATCCACAAGAAAGCTACTGGAACTAACAGAAGATTACAGCAAAGTTTCAGGATACAAGATAAACATACAAAAATCAGTTGGATTCCTCTACACCAAGAAAGAGAACTTCCAAGAGGAAATCACCAAATCAATACCATTTACAATAGCCCCCAAGAAAATAAAATACTTGGGAATAAATCTAACCAGAGATGTAACAGACCTATACAATGAAAACCAAAAGACACTACTGCAAGAAACCAAGAGAGACCTGCATAAGTGGAAAAACATACCTTGCTCATGGATAGGAAAACTCAAGATTGTGAAAATGTCTATTCTACCTAAAGGGATCTACAAATACAATGCAAACCCCATCCAAATTCCAACAGCATTTTTTAATGAGATGGAGAAAGAAATCACCAACTTCCTAAGAAAAGGGAAGAGGAGCTGGATAAGCAAAGCATTACTCAAGAACAAATTAGGAGGCCTCACACTACCTGATTTTAGAACCTTTTATACCGCCATGGTAGTCAAGACAGCCTGGTACTTGTACATCAACAGATACACAGACCAGTGGAAAAGAACTGAAAATCCAGATGTAAATTCATCCACCTATGAGCAGCTGATATTTTACAAAGGCCCAAAGTCCATTAATTGGGGAAAAAACACTGTCTTTAACAAATGGTGCTGGCATAACTGGATACCCATCTACAAAAAAATGAAACAAGACCCATCCCTCACACTATGCACAAAAACTAACTCAAAATCGATCAAAGACCTAAATATAAAATCGAAAACAACAAAGATCATGGAAGAAAAAATAGGGACAAAACTAGGAGTCCTACTACATGGCATAAACAGAATACAAACCATAAGTAACAATGTACAAACACCAGAAGAGAAACTAGATAACTTTGAGCTCCTAAAAATCAAACACTTATGCTCATCAAAAGACTTCACCAAAAGAGTCAAAAGACAACCTACAGATTGGGAAAAAAATTTTGGCTACCACATATCCAATCAGCATCTAATCTCTAACATCTACAAGATACTGCAAAGCCTCAACAACAAAAAGACACACAAACCAATTAAAAAATGGGCAAAAGATATGAACAGGCACTTTGCCAAAGAAGACATTCAGGTGGCCAACAGACACATGAGGAAATGCTCACAATCATTAGCCATTACGGAAATGCAAATAAAAACTACAACGAGATACCATCTCACCCCACAAGACTAGCATTAATCCAAAAACCACAAAGCAATAAATGTTGGAGAGGTTGTGGAGAGACTGGAACACTTATACACTGTGGGAATGTAAAATGGTACGACTACTTAGGAAATCGATTTGGCGTTTCCTTAAAAAGCTAGAAATAGAAGTACCATAGGATCCAGCTATCCCACTCCTTGGAATATATCCTAGAGAATTAAGAGCCGTCACACGAATAGATATACGCACACCCATGTTCATTGCAGCACTGTTCATGATAGCAAAAAGATGGAAACAACCCAGGTGCCCATCAACAGACAAATGAATAAAGAAATTATGGTATATTCACACAGTGGAATACTACGCAACGATAAAGAACAACGATGAATCCATGAAACATAACATGGAGTAATCTGGAAGGTATTATGCTGAGTGAAGTTAGTCAGCTGCATAAGGACAAATATAGTATAAGACCACTATTATAAGAACTCAAGAAAAGGTTTAAACATAGAAGACAACATTTTTTGATGGTTACGAAGGTAGGGAGGGAGAGGGGTATTCACTAACTAGAGAGTAGACAAGAATTATCTTAGGTGAAGGGAAGGACAGCACACACTACAGGGGAAGTCAGCATGACTGGACTAAACCAAAGTTAAGAAGTTTCCTGAATACAACCAAACACTTCCAGGGACACAGTAGCATGGGCAGAGGTCTGGGGACCATAGTTTCAGGGGACATCTAGATCAATTGGCATAACGAAGTTTTTTAAGAAAATTGTTCTGCATTCCACTTTGGTGAGTAGCATCTGGGATCTTAAAAGCTAGTGTGTGGCCATCTAAGATGCATCAATTGGTTCCAACCCACCTGGAGCAAAGGAGAATGAAGAACACCATGGACACAAGGAAAGTATTAACCCACGAGACAGAAAGGACCACATAACACAGGGACTTCATCAGCCTGAGACCAGAAGAACTACATGGTGCCCGGCTACCACCAATGACTGCCCTGACAGGGAACACAACAGAGAGTCCCTGACAGAGCAGGAGAAAAGTGGGATGCAGAACTCAAATTCTTGTAAAAAGACCTGACTTAATGGTTTGATTGAGAATGGCGGGACCCTGGAAGACACGGCCCCCAGACTCTCTGTTAGCCCAAAACTAAAACCGTTCCAGAGGCCAACTCTTCAGATAAAGGTTAGACTGAACTATGGGACATAAAATGACACTCGTGAAGAGTGTGCTTCTTAGCTCAAGTCGACACATGAGACTAAATGGGCAGCTCCTGTCCAGAGGCGAGATGAGAAGGCAGAGAGGGTCAGGGGCTGGTTGAATGGACACAGGAAATCCAGGGTGGAAAGGAAGAGTGTAACAATATAGGGAGAGCAACTAGGGTCACAAAACAATATATGTACAAGTGTTTGTATGAGACTAACATGAATTGTAAACTTTCACTTAAAGTGCAACAATTTAAAAACAAAGTATAAAGAAGTTTAATACACCATTATTGTTACAAGTGAAAATTGAAAACATCCTAAGTATTCGCCAATAGAGAAAAAAATTAAATGTTACCACCATACTGTGGAACATATTGTTAAGAATGTGATACATTTTTATGTATTAACATACAATGATCTCAGATATCAATAGGTGAAAAAAAATTAAAATACTAAGTATTATATGCCATATTTAAAAAAATCATTCATGCATTTAATATATATATATATATATATATATATAAAAAAATATGGAGCCCTGGTGGCACCGTGGTTAAGAGCTCAGCTGCTAACCAAAAGCTTGGCAGTTTGAATCTACCAGCTGCTCCTTGGAAAGTCTATGGGGCAGTTCTAGTCTGTTCAATAGGGTTGTTATGAGTCAGAATCACTTTGACAGCAATGGTAAATGGTAATACATAAATACGAAGAAATAGGTTTGAAAATGTACATCCCAAATTGTTTAGCTACTAACGCTGAAGATTCAATGGAATTGGAGAAGTAGGAGACAAAAGGAAGAATTCCACGTTTTTATTCTACATACTTCTGTATTTGAATTTTGACAAGAACACATTCATATTTCATTTACTGTAATTTTGAAAAGTGAAATTAAGTAGAAATTAGAGTAGTCAAAGTAATTTAAGAAAAAGCTATATTTTGAAAATCCTTAACAATTAGAAAAGCTAGATAGTAACAGTTTTTACTCAACAATAAAACTTGCCACAAAGATCCCCTGTGATTACATAAAGCAGGAGTCAGAAAACTATGGCCCATGCACCAAATCTGTTCTGTTTTAGTACAGCTCTTGTTCTCAAACTATGAGTGATTTTTACATTTTTTAAATGATTGAAAAAATTAGAATACATTTCATAACGTGAAAATTATATGAAATTAAAATTTTAATGCCATAAAAATCAATAAATGCTGTATGGGAAAACAGCCACACTCATTCATCTACATACTTGCTTTTGGCAGAGCTGAGTCACTGTAACAAAGATTACATGGTCCAAAATGCCAAATATATTTACTATCTGGAATGTAAAAGTTTGCCAGCCAATTTCAGAAAGTAACACATCATCATTATCAACCTTATGGAGAAATGTTCACAATCATATCTTAACAGTTTTGAGGAAATGACCCTCAAAATATTACTTTGCTCTTCCAGCATACTAACCAGCACAGGATATTTTTCAGAAAGACTCAATGTGCATACTGATTTATCCCTGCGTATCCAAAAAAATGATATTTATATTATTTCCAATCAAGCAGGACTTTGAGAGGAGGGCCTGGGAGGTTACCACATGCAGCAACACAAACACAGTCTAAATCAATGGAAGAAATTTTACCTTAGTAAGTACTCTGCATATACAACAGGCTCTGGCAAAATCTGCTCTATAAATTCTTCACCGTCATCTCCTTTTGATTTCAAATATTCACAAAGGACACGCCAATACAATGCAATTTCAGGAGTTAATGTTTCCAGTGGAATTAATTTCCTTTATTTAAAAGGGAGAGAAGGAAAGCAGGCATAATATTAATATCCAGTTAAAAATAAGAAACAGACCTGATTTATAACCACCATCCTTTTAAATTATAAAGTCATTGGCTAATCTACACAAAAAGGAATAAAGAAACTTAGACCCACCCCAAAAAAATAATCAAATGAGCAAACATGTAACAGGGACAGATGTTGAATTTTCCCATCAGAGAATAATGCAAAACTGAAAGTAACAAAATGGAGGGGAGGGGGCAGTGGAATGCAAGTAAAATAGTCTATGATACAGTAATGAGTTCTTATACCAGGAAAAGAAAACAAACAGGAAAAAAAAGACATTCATCAGAGTAAAGAAAATAAAAGAGGGGTATATATAAGGTATTGAAATAATCTGTGGTTATGCACGGAAAAACAAAAGGTTTAATTGCAGACGTTCATCAGTATCACATTTCCAATAATGAATCCTTTATGTACCTGGCATCATTTCTACAGGTCCCCACAAGTTCAATAAGAGGAGTCATTGAAAATAACGCATTCAGAACAGAGACTGCCACTTCAGAAGAATTCTCCACATCCAATCGATGAAGCAACGCTAAAATATCTCCTTCAGTGAAACGTAACCAGCCTTGGAGAAGATGTTTCTGCGTTGCTTGTTTCACAGCATCTGTTAAGTCATTTGAAACAGATCAACAGAGTCTCCCTCTAGCTTCCATTTCCTACATTTTGCCTATTACAATTAACTTTTATCAGATCACTGTTAACATAAAGTCCACAGTTACAATAAAAATGGGTGACGATTAAGAAGCAGAACAAAGCATACTAGAGAAAAAAAAAAAAAACTACAATGATACTGCAAAAGTTACTATGGCACTCACTTCAGAACCAAATGCCTGACCACCACCACAGCCTATAATGAAATCTTTGCATTCTTCCTCTGGTGTTAGTCCAGACTATATTGTTGTTAAAAAAAGAAAAAAAACCAGACCCATTGCTGTCGAGTCAATTCCGACTCAGAGACCCTATAGGACAGAGTAGAACTGCCCCATTCAGTTTCCAAGCAGCACCCGGTAGATTCGAACTGCCAACCATTTGGTTAGCAGCCGTAGCTCTTAACCACTACACCACCAGGGCTTCCATATTGTTGCTAGTTGCTGTCAAATCGATTCTGACTCATAGCGACACCATGTATAAAAACTATTATATCACTTGTTGCATGACTTCATCTGCTACATGATTGCTGTTTTGTGGCAGTGACTCATACAAGTACATATCACTGCCCAAGCCTTTTAAGGTCACCGACAATGCTTTCAAACTCAGTTTTCTTGCTACAGCAAAATTGAGCCATCTTAGCCTTCTCGTGGGAGTTGCAAATTTTTATCCTACCATTACTTGTCATCAATGTAAGCAAATTCTCTAGATTAACAGGAAGAGGGGGGAAAGAAAACAGTAATTATACTAACTTGACCTTTCCTAATGGCTGTTTCCGACGCACAGAACACATTTATATCAAGGAATACACAAAGGATATATAGCAGATTTTAAAGGACAGAAGGAAGAAAGAGAGGTCCTGCCCTACTGGTGACATAAATTAGCTGTATAGCATTAAACTATAGTTTCTCTATCTGTAAAATACAGGGAGATTGAAACATACGAATTCTGCTTGCAGGGCAACGGGTTTTCTTTTTATATGGCCTTTCTGCCATGGTCTTATAACTCCCACAAAATGCCTGAGTGGGACTATGCAAATAAGGTGTGTAAAACTCTTGCTAGAATTGGCTAGGACGATGCAAATAAGGTGCCTATGGCCCACCAAGGGGATTAGTCAGTATTGTCACCCTGCTAGGATTAAAAAGAGCCAATCCTACAGTTTGAGGGGGGACCTCACTACCATCAAGAAGACCCAGGAGCGGAGTGCATCCTTTGGATCCAGGGTCCCTGCACTGAGAACATCCTACACCCAGGAGACACAGAGCTATAACACTGGACAGCTGTTAACAGTGGAGGCAGAGAAGTAGAGTGTGCCATGGGGAGGACGGCTGTTGTCAGAATTTATAAAAAGGTTGCAGAGTGGAGACATGTCTGACCTCCCCTCAGAGGAATCAGCACTGGGTTTATGCTGATTATCCTCCTCCTCATAAAGTTAGAGGACCTCTGATGCCACTGTTTTATACTGTTCCTTTCAAGTGACAAGATCTTTAATTCTAGGAAATGTTTTCTATACAACACACCAAGATGGATTTCACCAGGTTTATTGAAATGATAGGTTTACTCGACCTAACTTAGGACATTTGTTTCCTAAACCATATAAGTGTGACCTAAAACTCTACTAGTGTTTTATATATAAAGATGTATATTTTACCTGATCTGTCATTAAGACCTTGTTGAAGGAGCATTACTCTCTGAGCAATGGACATAGCTCTCATATGGATCTTTTCAGCTAAAACCTTAACGAAAAAATAATAATAAAAAGATGGTCATTAAATCCAACACAATTAAGAGATTTCATAACTAGCAATATCTCCTTCACCCACTAAGAAAATTACTCACTCTCCAAAATAAATTAATATCTGCTAATGCATTTGATACAATAAGATTCTGCCTACTGTATTTTTACACAAATAAGATGCACTTTCTACATTTGTTTGCCAACCACGCCCTCCCCATATGAGGTACTTCATAAGCACTACTATGTCAATTTTTTTTACATGTTATTGTATGTAACATGTAAAAATGCAGTAAATAACCTATACTGTCAATAAAAAATACAATTGGAGCAATCCTTATTATCTGCCAAGTATTTTTCAAAAGTACTTTAAGAATATGGCTTCTTGTCTTTTAAGAATATACCTACATAACAAAGGAAGAAGAGGAGTCAGGAATGGGGGAAGAAATGGAATGTGTGGTTAGTTGCTTCCATGAACAACATTCTTCTTTGCCATAAGACCAGGAGAACTAGATGGTGCCTGGCTTCCAACATTGAACATTTTGATCAAAGATTCTATAGAAGAATCCTGATCAAAAGGGAGAAAATGCAGGACACAATATCAAATTCTCATGGAATCCAGAATTTCCGAGGTCAGGGAGGCTAGATGAATCCTTGAATCTATTGCCCCGAGATAATCCTTAAAACTTAAACCAAAAATATCCCCTGAAGTCTTCTTAAAACCAAACAATAGTTTACCTTAACTAGTCTGCCTTGAGCATTGTGCTCTTTTAAGATCTATCTATATGGGATCAAACTGACAATAGCAACTCAAAAGACTAGATAGGAAAATTAGGGAGCAGTGAGTTTTTGTTAATAGGGGAGTAACAACTCAGAAAAGGAGGGTGAGAATGCTTGCACAGCTTGAAAACGTAATCAGTGTCAGTGAACTGTACATGTAGAAATTGTTGAGTTGGTGTATGTTCTGCTGTGTATATTCTCAACAACAACAACAAAATAAATTATTAAAAAAAAAAAAGCCTACACAAGAACTTATTTACCTGATAAGCCATCTTTCTGACAGCCTCTTTCACATCCTTGGTGCGTCCTACTATTTTTGGCAAAGTCTTTGCTGATGGTGCAACACATGATAACACTGCTCGCCTAACTTCTGGATTTGAATCATTTTCAATCAAAGTAGCATATGCTAAAAATAGAGCAATACGTATTTAGTACACTAAGGAAAAAACAAGTCATAAAATAACCCACACTTTGATACTTCAAGATGTTTTTAAAATGATAAAGATATCATTTTTTAGTCTCACACATTTAATTTTAGTTGAAGATTTTTCCCCCAACTTCTATTCCAAGGATGGAATGAGAAATTTATCAACAGACTGGGCTTGAAGGATAAAACTGAAAAGAAAAGGCCCTAAAGATCTTGGAAATTCCATCGAGATTAAGTCTTTTTTATTCCTCCAGAGTTAGGAGAGTCTAGCATAGCAAGCAGTTTATTTTAAATTGATATGCTTTATAGGGGCCTATTATTTTGATTTTTAATGAGTCCTAAAAATAAACAACTTTCTGGTTTTACTCCTTGAAACAAAACCCATTAGCTGGATTTAAATGTTTATTCTACCTACACTTCTCACATTTTCCCCATCTTTATGATGAAGTACGTGTTGATTATTAAAACATTTACATTTTATACAATATTATTATGTGTGTCATAAAATATCAACTACTACCAGATATCAAGATTGATTATAAAGCTAAAGTAACAGGGATAGACAAATAGAATGATAAAACAGAAGAGGGTCTGAAATATTCTTAGGCATATATGGAAAAGTGAAATATGACTACATTTTTGATCCCACAGGTGGAGAAAGTTTTCTTACATAAGAATAAAAAGTGCAAGTCATAAAGGAAGACATTGATAATTTAGACATTAAAAATTTCTGTTCAACAAAAGACACACCAAAGAGAATAAGCTAAAGTAGGGAAAAAATATCTACAATTTATATAACCAAAAGACTTCCTTTCAGAATAAAGAACTCTAATAAAACAATAAGACAACCCAATAGAAAAATGGACAAAACACATTAACAGGCATTATACAGAAGAAATGTAAGTGGCCACTAAAGATAAAGTTTAGAAGTCTGACAATACCAAATACTGGAGAGGATTATGGATCAATAAAAACTCTTATACACTATGAATGGGAATATTAAATGATATAACTAGGTAGAACACTTCACGTTATCATATAAAGCTGAGCCCGCATATATCCCAGCAACTCCCCTCATAGACATACACCCTAGCAAAACCCTTTAACACGTGTATCAGGAGCTATCCACCATGAATCTGTCAGTTTATTGGACTGTGGTGGCTTGAGAGTTGCTGAAAGCTACACCACTGGTATTTCAAATACCAACAGAGTCACCTGAAGTGGACAGGTTTCAGTGGTGCTTCCAGACTAAGACTAGGATGAAGGACGTGGCAATCTACTTCTGAAAAAATTAGTCAGTGAAAACCTTATGAACAGCAGCAGAACACTGTCTGGTATAGTGCCGGAAAAGGAGCCCCTTAGGTTTGAAGGCAATCAAAATACGACTAGGGAAGAGTTGCCTCCTCAAAGTAGAGTCAACCTTAATGACGTGGATACAGTCAAGCTTTTGGGACCTTCATTTGCTGATGTGGCATGACTCAAAATTGAGAAGAAACAGCTACAAACATCCATTAACAATTGGAATGAGGAATGTACGAAGTATGGATTTAGGAAAACTGGAAGTCATCGAAAATGAAATGTAAACCATAAAGATCAATATCCTAGGCATCGTTGTTATCAGTTGCCGTCGAGTTGGTTCCGAATCATAGCGACCCTATGCACAACAGAATGAAACACAGACTGATCCTATGCTATCTTCATGATCCTTCTTCTTTTTCATTGACTCCCTACTTTACCAAACATGATGTCCTTCTCCAGGAACTGGTCCCTCCTGATAACATGTCCAAAGTATGTTAGATGAAGTCTTTCCATACTCCCTTCTAAGCAGGATTCTGACTGGACTTCTTCCAAGACAGATTTGTTCCTAGGCATTAGTGAGCTGAAATGGACTGGTATTGTCACTTGAATCAGACAATCGTATGATCTACTATGCCAGGAATAACAAATTGAAGAGGAACAGTGTCACATTCGTTGTCAAAAAGAACATTTAAGATTTATCTTGAAGTACAATACTGATAGGATAACATCCATGCTCCTACAAGGAAGACCAGTTAATACAAGTATTATTCAAATTTATGCACCAACCACTAAGGCCAAAGATGAGGAAATTTAAGATTTTTACCAACTTCTGCAGTCTAAAAATGATCAAATATGCAATCAAGATGCACTGATAATTACTGATGATTGGAATGCAAAAGTTGGAAACAAAGAAGGATCAGTAGTCAGAAAATATGACCTTGGTGAAAGAAATGATGCTGGAGATTGCATGATAGAATTTTGCAAGACCAATAACTCCTTCATTACAAATAATACCTTTTTTCAAAAACATAAACAGCGACTATACACAGGGACCACACAGGATGGAAAACACACGAATCAAATTGACTACATCTGTGGAAAGAGATGATGGAGAAGTTCAATATCATCCGTCAGAACAAGGCCAGAGACTGACTCCAAAACAAACCAATTACTCATACGCAAGATAAAGTTGAAGCTGAAGAAAATTAAAACAAGACCATGAGAGCCACAATACAAACTTAAGTGTATCCCACCTGAATCTGGAGACCATTTCAAGAATTGACTTGACTCACTGAATGCTAATGAACAAACACCAAAGGAGTTATGGGATGACATCAAGGACATCATACACGAAAAAAGCAAAAGGTCATTAAAAAGACAGGAAAGAAAGAAAAGACAAAAAAGATGTCAGAAGAGACTCTGAAACTTGCTGTTGAAGGTAGAGTAGCTAAAGTGAATGGAAAAAATAATGAAGTAAATGAGCTACATGGAAGATTTCAAAGGGTGGTTTGAGAAGACAAAGTATTAAAATAAAATGTGCAAAGACCTGGACTTAGAAAACCAAAAGGGAAGAACACGCTTGGCATTTCTCAAGCTGAAAGAACTGAAGAAAAAATTCAAGCCTCAACTTGAAATACTGAAGGATTTTATGGATAAAACACTGAACGACGTAGCACCAAAAGAAGATGGAAGGAATACACAGTCACTGTACCAAAAAGAATTGGTCAGTGTTCAACGTTTTCAAAAGGTAGCATACGATCAAAAGCCAATGGTATAGAAGGAAGAAATCCAAGCTGCACTGAAGGCATTGGCAAAAAAACAAGGTTCCAGGAAATGATGGAATACCAAGTAAGGTGATTCAACAAATGGATGCACTGCTGGAAGTACTCACTCATCTATGGTAAGAAATTTGGAAGACACTGACCTGGCCAACTGACTGGAAGAGATCCATCTTTATGCCCATTCCAAAGAGGGGTGGTCCGATAGAATGCAGAAATTACGGAACGATATTGTTAATATGGAAACTCTGGTGGCGTAGTAGTTAAGAGCTACATCTGCTAACCAAAAGGTTGGCAGTTTGAATCCACCAAGTGCCCCTTGGAAACTCTACGGGGCAGTTCCACTCTGTCCCATAGGGTCGCTATGGAATGGAATCAACTCGACGGCAACGGATATTTTTTTATCTTTAATATCACACTTAAGTGTAAAATTTTGCTGAAGACAATTCAAAAGCATTTGCAACGATACATCTATAGGGAACTGCCAGAAATTCAAGCCAGATTCAGAAGAAGACGTGGAACAAGGGATAACATTGCTGATGTCAGATGGAGCTTGAATGGAAAGCAGAGAATACCAGAAAGATGTTTACCTGTGTTTTATTAACTGTGCAAAGGCAATCAACTGTGTGGATCATAAAAAATTATGGGTAACATTGAGAAGAATGGGGATTCTAGAACATTAATCGTGCCCATGCCAAACCTGTACCCAGAACAAGAGGCAGTCATTCGAACAGAACAAGGCAATACTGTATGGTTTAAAATCAGGAAACGTGTGAGTCATGGTTGTATCCTTTCACTACACTTATTCAATCTGTATGCTGAACAAATAATCTGAGAAGCTGGACTATATGAAGATGTGCACAGCATCAGGACTGGAGGAAGATTCATTAATGACCTGTGATGTGCAGATGCCACAACTTTGCTTGCTGAATGTGAAGAGGCGTTGAAGTACTTACTGACGAAGATCAAAGACTACAGCCTTCAGTATGGATTACACCTCAACATAAAGAAAATAAAAATCCTCAAACTGGACCAATAAGCAACATCATCATAAATGGAGAAAATATTCACATTGTCAAGGATTTCATTTTACTTGGATCAACAGTCAATGCCCATGGAAGAAGCAGTCAAATCGACGGACGTAGTGCGCTGGGCAAATTTGCTTCAAAAGATCTATTTAAAGTGTTGAAAAGCAAAGATGTCACTTTGAGTACTAAGGTGCACCTAGCCCAAGCCATGATATTTTCAATCACCTCATATGCTGTGAAAGTTAGACAATGACTAAGGAAGACTGAAGAAGAATTGATGCCTTTCAATTATGGTGTTCACAAAGAATATTGAACATACCATGAACTGCAAGAAGAACAAACAAGTCTGTCTTGGAAAAAGTACAGCCAGAGTGCTCCCTGGAAGCAAGAATGGTGAGAATTCTTCTCATATACTTTGGGCATGTTATCAGGAGGGACCAGTCCCTGGAAAACGACATCATGCTTGGTAAGTTAGAGGGTGAGCAAAAAGAGGAAGATCCTTGACAAGATGGCTTGACATAGGGGCTGCAATAATGGGCTCCAATGTAGCAATGATTGTGAGGATGGCGCAGGACCAGGCGGTGTTTCGTTCTGTTGCCCATAGGGTCGCAATAAGTCAGAACTGACTCAACAGCACCTAACAACTAACAGCCAGAAGAATGAACAAGTATGTCTTGGAAGAAGTACAGTTAGAGTTCTCCTAGGAAATGAGGATGGGGAGACTTCATCTCAAGTATTTTGGACATGTTACCAGGAGGGACCAGTCCCTGGAGAAGGACATCATGTTTGGTAAGGTAGAGGGTCAGCAAAAAAGAGGAAGACCCTCAACAATAAGGATTGACACAGTGGTTGCCACAATGGGCTCAAACATCACAACGATTGTGAGGATGGCACAGGATTGGTCAGTGTTTTGTTCAGTTGTACATAGGGTCACTATGAACCTGAACTAGCTCACAACAACATCAGAAGCCAAGTACAAGAAAGTTTATAGCAGCAATAGTGTTTTTATGAGCAAAATAACTGGTAACAACTAGAGGGACAATCAACATTAGAAAGAATAAACTGTTACATTCATATATAACAGAGTTTTATAATAAAAAATACATGTATTAACATGCATGAATGTTAGAATAAAAAACGTTGAGAAAAAAGTCACAGAAAAATACATATACTACGATTCATATAGTATATGACAGAAAACAATATTTAAGGATACACATATATGGTAAAATTATAAAGAAAGCATGAAAATTAACCCAAAATTCAGAAGAGTAGTTGCCTCTGAGGTAGAAGGAAAGTACTGCAATTGGTACTGATGATATTTCCAAATTTTTAAGCTGGGTGGTAGCTACTTTGGTAATTGTTTTTAGTTTTTAAACTGTATAAATACATAAGTTAACTTGTTGCTCTTAGGTGCCATCAAGTTGATTTTGACTCATAGCAGCTCCATGTGACAGAGTAGAACTGCCCCATAGGGTTTTCTAGGCTGTAATCTTTACAGAAGCAGATCACTAGGTCTTTCTCCTGCAGAGGTGCTAGGTGGGTTCGAATCACCAATCTTTTGGTTAACAGCCGAGCACTGAACCATCTGCACAACCAAGGCTCCTTATGTTATTCTTCCACATACATAGTTCATGATAAAAAAAAAAATATTGAACTACTGAGAATTTAACAGAATCCAAATAAAACTGAAAAGAAAATTTAGAAATTTAGAAAGTCACACATACCATTAACCACTGGGCAGTCATCGTCTTTGGGATCCTGAAGTCGTGAAAGAGCTAGAACTGCCTGTATTCTAACATTTGGAATTTTATCTTTCAATCTAATAAGCATGGCTTCTTTAATTTTATCAAACAAATCATCATCAATCAGAGCGTTTTCCGGCATACTTCCTAAGAGCTTGTTTATTAGCTGGCACACTCTAAATCTCACTGCATTGCTGTTTGCTTCATGAGACTGAAACAGAAACAAATCAAAATTTATTCATAGTCACATACCATTCCTACATACCATATTTTTACACAAATAATGCATGTCTACATTGGTTTGCGAACCATGCGCTCCCCCCTCAAGGTATTTTCATAAGTGCACACCATGTTAATTTATTTTAACAGTAACATGTAAAAAAAATTGGCATAGCAACGCTTACGAAAATACCCCGTGGCGGGGAGGTGGGCTGAAAAACAACGGTAGAAGGCACATGTTATTTGTGTAAAAATATTATAATCGTATACCATTTGAACTTCTGTATGTTCAGATTTCAAGATACAAATGATTCATTTCTTGCAAAGAAAACATAATTCTACCAAATTAACCATAATGCTACCTTGATCCAAATGTATACTAACTATACATTCATACATGCTAAAAATAAACACAGTCTGATAAGTATTTGCTAAATTATAAGAGCATATTATTCCTCTTTGTTATGACATGAATAGTGTCCTCTAGAATGTGTGTTGTAAATCCTAACCTCTAGGACTCTGGTCTACCACATGTGTGTCAGTATTATAAGTATTATAATGAAATGTGCAAGGACCTAGAGTTAGAAAACCGAAAGAGAAAAACACATTCAGCATGTCTCAAGTTGAAAGAACAGAAGAAAATACTGAAGACTCAAGTTGAACTATTGAAGGATTGTATGGGCAAAATTATCAAACATAGAAAGCATCAAAAGAAGATGGAAGCCCCCCAGAGCATGGCCCCTGGACACTCTTTTAGCTCAGTAATGAAGTCACTCCCGAGGTTCACCCTTCAGCCAAAGATTAGACAGGCCCATAAAATAAAATGAGACTAATGAGGCACAACAGCCCAGGGACAAGGACTAGAAGGCAGGAGGGAGCAGGAAAACTGGTAATAGGGAACGCAAGGTCGAGAAGGGAGTGTTGACATGTTGTGGGGTTGTTAATCAAGTCATAAAATATGTGTAATGTTTAATGAGAAACTATTTGTTCTGTAAACCTTCATCTAAAGTACAATAAATATATATATATATATATATTTAAAAAAAGATGGAAGGAATACAGAGTCAGTGTACCACACAGAATTGGTTGACGTTCAACTACTTCAGGAAGTAGCATATGATCAAGGACCAATGGTATTGAAGGAACAGGTCCAAGCTGCACCCAAGGCATTGCCAAAAAACAAGGCTCCAGGAATTGACAGAATATCAATTGAGGTGTTTCAAGAAATCGATGCAATACTGGAAGCACTCATTCATCTATGCCAAGAAATCAGGAAGCAGCTACCTGGCCAACTGACAGGAAGAGATCCATATTTGTGCCCATTCCAAAGAAAGGTGATCGAAGAGAATGTGGAAATTATTGAATAATATCATTAACGTTACACACAAGTAAAATTTTGCTGAAGATAATTCAAAAGCTGTTGCAGCAGTACATCAACAGGAAACTGCCAGAAATTCAAGCTGGATTCAGAAGAGGAGGTGAAATGAGAGATCTCATTGCTGATGTCAGATGGATTTTGGCTGAAAGCAGAGAATACCAGAAAGATGTTTACCTTTGACTACGCAAAGACATTAGACTGTGTGGATCATAACAAATTATGGATAACTGCAAAGAATGGGAATTCCAGACACTTGACTGTGCTCATAGGAACCTGACATAGACCAAGAGGCAGTCTTTCGAACAAAACAATGGGATATTGCATCGTTTAAAATCAGGAAAGGTGTGTGTCAGGGTTGTATCCTTTCACCATACTTATTCAATCTCTACGCTGAGCAAATAATCCAAGCTGGACTACATGAAGAAGAACGTGGCATCAGGATTGGAGGAAGACTAATTAACAACCTGCTATGCAGATGACACATCCTTGCTTGCTGAAAAGTGAAGAGGACTTGAAGCACTTACTGATGAAGATCAAAGACTACAGCCCTCAGTATGGATTAGACCTCAATGTAAAAATAAAAATCCTCACAAATGGACCAATAAGCAACATTATGATAAACGGAGAAAATACTGAAGTTGTAAAGGACTTCATTTACTTGGATCAGTCAATGCCTATGGGAGCAGCAGTCAAGAAATCAAAGGACATATTGCATTGGGCAAATCTGCTGCAGAAGACCTCTTTATAGTGTAAAAGGCAAAGATGTGCCCAACACAAGCCATCGTATTTTCAATCGCTTCATATGCATGCAAAAGCTGAACACTGATAAGGAAGACTGAAGAAGAATTGATGTCTTTGAATTAAAGTGTGTGCAAAGAATATTAAATATACCACAGACTGCCAGAAGAACAAATCTGTCTTAGAAGAAGTACAGCCAGTATGGTCCTTAGAAGGTTGGATGGCAAGTCTCCATCTCACGTGCTTTGGACATATTAGGAGGGACCAGGCCCTGGAGAAGGACATCATGCTTGGTAAAGTAGAGGGTTGGCGAAAAAGAGGAAGATCCTTGACAAGATGGATTGACAAAGTGGCTGCAACA
Organism: Trichechus manatus latirostris; assembly: GCF_000243295.1. Lineage (NCBI taxonomy): Eukaryota > Metazoa > Chordata > Mammalia > Sirenia > Trichechidae > Trichechus > Trichechus manatus. Next base: position 18,794,227 of record NW_004443970.1, read on the forward strand.
GCGGGCTCAAGCATAAGAACGACTGTGAGGATGGAGCAGGGTAGTGTTTTGTTCCGTTGTACACAGGGTCCCTATGAGTGGGACTGATTCTACAGTACCTAACAACAATATGACTGTGGTTACAATCCCGTTTGGGAATAGTTGTCTTTGTTAGGCTAATGAGGCAGGATTTAGTGCAGGATATGTTTTGAATTAATCTCCTTTGAAATACAAAAGAGATTAAACAAGCAAGGGAACAAGCAAAGATGGGGTAAGATAGATGCCAAGACACGCAGAGATCTCCAATGAACCAGGAATCAAAAGCTGAAGGGACAAGGACCTGCCTCCAGAGTCGACAGAATGAAAGCTTTCCCCTAGAGTCACACTCTGTGCTCGGACTTCCAGTCTCCTAAATTTTGAAACTAAATTTGTTTGCTTCAGCCACCCACTTCTGGTATTCCTGTTTTAGTAGTACTAGATAGCTAAGACACCCTTTGTAGGAACTGTTGTTTTCCTTCTAAAATAGAGAACCCGTTTAAAACAAATGTATGTGAAAACTGGTTTAAAGTGTCATATGCCTATATAATGTTCTCAGATCACAAAGGCTTTCACAGTGCTTTCAACATTATTATGCTTTTAAGATGCATATGTACAATTCACTCATAACATAAAGTTAGAAATAGAAATACATAAATATACTTCTGTGAAGCACTCTAACCAGAAAATTTGTCATTAGCAACTTACAAGCTGTTAGAAATCATAAGTCATCAGAAAGTTTTTTAGAAGTGTTCTAAGTTTAGAAATTGATAAACAGAAGAAAGTGGTAAACAACCTCTAGGTGACTGGCAGTGTACTCGTGTGCTATGATAAATTATAACTCGTAACTATACAGGGGATTTCTAAATTATCAACAGAAAAATTTGAAGTATGTCACATGGCATAACATATAGTTAAACCTCCCTAAACTGGTTTGTCAAATACTTGATATGATAGAAAACTCTCTAAGTTGGCTTGGCACACACATGATATGATAAAGGAATTATAGCATAAAATTATATTTCTGTAAGGTGGCCTTGAGGCACTAGATAAATCAAAAGCAATCCCCTAATCTTTGACCTTGAAGAAAAAAAGATGACATACTAGTATTTGTAAGCATGACATCACTTAGCACTTATTGTGATAGGCCAAAGTTAAAAATTCATATATACGTGTATATACATACTGGGTTTTGGTTCATGCTTTGAGAGAAGAGTAGAGGCAGAGAAGAGCGGAAGCAGGAGATCCTGCTTTAGACTCTTGATGCTCTCCAAAGAGGAGATTCTGCCTGTCGCCAGCCCTAGCTATGAAGGACCTCCACAGACTTCAAGCTGTGGTTAAGCCTTCTTCCCAAGAACCTCTGTAAAAGGTAAAAGTCTGAAGTTCTAAAGATTTGGACTGTAACTACTGACTAACATTGTAACTGTAATTGTTAATCCTGATTCTCAGGTTCTAAATGAATGCTGTGAGGTCTTACTTGAGTGCCTCACCATGACTACCTTGCAGTAAACTGAGTTGCTGCATGGCAAACCTGAGCATTTCTTTATGTTTAAGATAAAATACTAATCTCTCTACTGATTATTTAAATTTTAAGATAAAAATCCTATACAACGCAGAGTCATTGAAAATTTAATGCTGGAGTTATTTTAAGAGTCCACCTTTTACATTAATTGTATTTCTAATTATTTTCTCTAGCGATAATCATAGACGTTTTCTCAATTGCCAGATATTTCATTCTCTAAAATATACATACTCCCATCGCCTTTTATTATGGCAAAATTTTCTTTAATACCTTCCCCCAAAGTGCTAGTTTTCACAATACCTTTAACAGAAAAGTAAACAAAACATTTAAAATGCCACCATCTTCTTCACCATCATCATCTTCCATCTCTGATTGATGAAATGAAGTAACAAACTTTGCTGCAAATTCTGTTACCCTCTCCACAGCTGGTTCACGTTTATAGACCACCATAGCATATTTAAGGTAATGAATGAACTCCTCATGAAAAACTGCTTTATCATCCATCTGAAAGACAAAAGAAACCCTTTGTAAGCTGCACTAATAAAATCCTTTATTCCTAGCATTACCTTAAGACTGTTGAAAGCCCTAACCCTCACTCAGATAAACTAACATCCTTATTTAGTAAACTCTCAGTTATCCAAACCATCAAAGGGAAAATAAATTTGTATGAATTTTTCTCCAGGCTATAATTTACTTCTCCCAGGGAGCAAACAAACATGAATTTTGACAATGAAAGGATTCCTTTGTTTTTTTTTTAATATTCTTGAATTCTCAATACTTCGTTAGTACCAGTTGAGTGAAATACATAAGTCACAAAAGGACAAATACTGTATGACCTCACTTACATGAAACATCTAAAATGGACCAGAGTTTATCAGTGGTTATCAGGGACAGGAGGCGGGTGGAAAGGGGGGAATCATTGCTTAGGCGGCCCTGAGCTTATTAAGGATGCTGAAATAATTTGGAAACTGATCGTGGTAATGCTTACACAACATGAACATAATGAATGTCACGGAATTGTACATGTAAAAACTGCTGAAACGGCAAATGTTTTCTTATATACACTTTTACTACAATAAAAAAACAGTATATATACAGTTATATACACTTTTACCACAATAAAAAAACAGTACACACACCCAAAATCCCTGGGTGGTGCAAACAGTCAGGACGCTTGGCTGCTAACAAGAAGGCTGGAGGTTCAAGTCTACCCAGAGGCACCTTGGAATAAAGGACTGGCTGTTTACTTCAGAAAAATCAGTCATTGAAAACCATAGGGAGCACAGTTCTACTCTGACACACAAGGGGTCACCATGAGTTGTGATCAACACAAGCAACTGGTTACATATGTATATGTATGCGTATATTTCAAATCAGGTATCTCCAAATCAAATATAGACCTGGCTAATGCCAGTATTTCCAAACAAATGAAAAATTACCGCATTTTTATTAAACTGTTTGCCTGTGTGTTTCTGTTTTCTCTTTTGCCTGGAAGTCTTGCTTCTTAATTACACTAATATCCTTACTTAGTTATTTCAAAAAGTTAACGCTGATTTTTTTTCTTAACTATATGATATTGGATATCAGTTTATATTTTTTTGACAGGTATTTTGTCTGAGTATATCCCAATAGAAATAAACAGACAAAACTAAAAAAAACAAAAAATTCTTCTTCGTGAACAACTCAAAATCAACACCGGCGAGGAGTTACGGCAAAATGTCGCTCTAGGCAGAAGCACCACGCCGTCCCTCCACAGCAAAGATCCGAAAAACTAAGCCGAACAGAGAATACAATCCAGAAACCCTAAAACATCAAATGAAGAGATAAAGAACTCAGCCAAGCACCGAAAGGAGTGAGAAAACTGACAGAGAACGGAGAGCAAGGAGAGATTCATGCAGAGGGCCCCTACCAGCTAACGCAGCACGGATCCACCATCTTGGCCTCCTATTGGAGACCAGCAAACAGGGTAAGAGAAAGCAGCCTCACGAAGCATCCAGCGGGAGACAAAACAACCGGTAATTTGCGATATACGGATTTCCCACCCCCCACCCTTCTTCACCTCCGCTAGGCCTCCTCTGCTTCCCGCGGCCACAATCTCTTATCCGGGAAACACCAGCTGCTTGGATTCCACCCACCAAAACAGGCCGGCTGAGTGCCATTTGCTGGCTGCTGGTGTTGCTTTTTTTCCCCGCATCTTTTGATTTCTTCCTTACCTCTCACCACCTGCCCCTCCTTTTGCGCAAATACCTGGCTCCGTGCGCCATCTTTGCTTCTTCCTGAGGGGCTGCAGAGCTCCGGTAATTTGTGATATACGGTTTCCCACTCCCTACCCTTCGTCACCCACACTTGGCACCCTCTGCTTACTGCGGACAGTCTCTTGTCCGAGAAACACCGGCTGCTTAGATTTCACGACCCCACACTAGCTGGCTCTCTGAGTGCCATTTGTTGGCTGCTAGTGTTGCTTTTTTTTCTGCTTCTTTTGATTTCTTCCTTACCTCTCACCACCTACCCCTCCTTTCGCTCAAATACCTGGTTCTGTACGCCATCTTTGCTTTTTCCTGAGGGTCTGTGGAGCTCCGTTCGAGTGTGGAGCTGCTTCCCGGTCTAGGCTGCCGCGCTGGTGGGACCCCAGGGCTTTTGTTTCTTTGTCTGTTCTGAATTGTTTGTTTGTTTTCTTTTCCTTTTCTTGAGTTGGGAGCCCTTTCTGGACAGGCAGTGCTGCGTGGCAAGGAGACTTCCCCCTCGGCTTGCACAGATGTGCATAGAGATCCCTGTGGGCATTTCTTTGTTCGTTGTTTTTTTTTTTTTCCTGTTTTTTGGGGGGCCTGTCTTGTTCTTTTTTTTTCTTAAGTTGTTTTCTTTTCTTTTCCCTCTTTTTCCCTTTTTGTCTTTCTTCATTGCTCAGTTTCTCGTCTCTCTATATCTTCCTTCTCTTTCTGCTCCCTGAATACCTGGCGTTGTATACCCTCTATGCCTTCCGGCCAGGCTATACTGAAACATCTAAGAGCGACTTCGCCAGACCTCATAGCTGCATCGGTGGGATCCCTGGGAACTCTGCGGTTCTTTAACCTTTCCGATTTTTATTTATTTTTTCTTTTCTTTTCTTTTCTTCCTCTTCCCTTTTCTGTTTTTCTCCATTTCACAGTCTCTCATCTCTCCACTCCAGTGGCAAGCTCCCCTAGCATTCTTTTTTGTTTCTTTGTATGTTTTTGGCTCCTGTTCCTCTCTCCTCTCTCCCATATCCATCTT
>NW_004443970.1:18802507-18834337 GCF_000243295.1 Trichechus manatus latirostris
CTAGCTCAACTGGCATAACACAGTTTATAAAGACAACGCTCTACATTCTACCTTGGTGAGTAGTGTCTGGGGTCTTAAAAGCCTGTGAGTGGCCATCTAGGATACTCAACTGGTCTCTTCCCTTCGGGAACAAGGGAGAATGAAGAGAACAGGATACAAGGAAAAGATTAGTCCGAAGGACTAATTGTCCACAGCTACCAGGGGCTCCATCGGACTGCGTCCAATACAGCTGGATGCTGCCTGGCTACCACCACTGACTGCTCTGACCAGAATCACAACAGAGGGTTCTGGACAGAGCTGGAGAGGGACGTAGAACATAATTCTAACTCACAAAAAAAATACCAGATTTACTGGCCTGACAGAGACTGGAGAAGCCCCGAGAGTATGGCCCCCAGACACCCGTTTAGCTTAGTGGTGGAGTTATTTCCGACGTTCACCGTTCAGCCTGGGAGTGGACAGCCCCATAAAACCAAATGAGACTAATGAGGTACAGGAGTCCAGTGACGGGGGCCGGAGGGCAGCGGGGGACGGGGAAGCTGGTGATAGGGAACCCAAGGTTGAGTAAGCATAGTGTTGATATGTTGTGAGATTGTTAACCATTGTCATAGGGCAACATTTGTAGTAACTGTTATATGAGAAACTATTTTGTTCTGTAAGCCTTCATCTTAAGTGAGAATCACAGCACAATTGGAAGAGCATAGTCAATGTCACTGAACTGTGCATGTAGAAATTTTTGAAATGGTGTTATCTTTGGCTATGTGTATTTTCACCAAAAAAAAGTTTGAGAAGTTAGAGAGTTGACACGTTGAGGGGTTGTTAACCAATGTCATAGAACAATATGTGTGCTACTGTTTCATGAGAAACTATTTGTTCTGTAAGACTTCACCTGAAGTACTATAAAAAAAAAAATATAGCTTAGAAAATCAACACTGGCTTTTAATATTTATCATATTTAGGCCTTCCTTTCACACAGCAGGAAACCCTCGTGGCACAGTGGTTAAGTGCTGTGGCTGCTAACCAAGAGGTCAGCAGTTCAAATCCACCAGGCGCTCCTTGGAAACTATGGGGCAGTTCTACTCTGTCCTACAGGGTTGCTGAGTAGGAATCGACTTGACCACAGCGGATGTGGTTTTCGGTTTTTATCACACAGAAGGAGCCCTGGTGGCGCAGTGGTTAAGCGCTCAGCTGCTAACCGGAGGATCACCTGTTCCAACTATACCAGCTGATCGGCTGGAAAAAGATGTGGCAGTTGGTTTCCCTAAAGATTTACAGTCTTGAAAACCCTTTGGAGCATTCTACTTGCCCTATAGGGTCGCTATGAGTCAGAATTGACTGGATGGCAGTGTGTTTGGTTTGGTTTAATCACACAGCAATTTCTTTTTGATACAGCTTTCACATCCTATCTCACATCCTCAAGCTCTGTTATATTTACTTACAATTTTTCTCGTACCTCAAGATCATTTGTTTTCCCAAAATTCATTGTCCTATTCTTCCCAAGGCTCCCGTCAAAACAAACACAGAGACAAACAGTATTTACATGAACAGGAAAGACCTGGTCCTGATGATTAATTTGGTATTTGGTGATTAAGTTCAATTTAACTGTGGGGGCGGGGATAAAATAACTTGGCTGACAGCATTTCTGCTGTGGGCGGTGACCAGAGGTGACAAGGAGAGATAACAACCCCTGAGACCGCGTTCAGGATCCACTCTGCTGCTCACCACTTGGCGCCTGTCGCCTCGGGGCTCTTAAATGCTTTACTCTCCAAGTCCACCATCCGACTAAGGCTAATAGTCCACGCCCGGGCAGTGGACAGCCATGACGGGGACAAAAAAGCAAAGGCGGACCCCGTGTGGATGGCGCCTGGGACTGGGGGTCATTCTGACCTGGGTCCGGACGACCTCGACAAGTTGCCTGACCTCTCCGAACCTCAGGTCCCTCCGAAGCGGGTCGGGAAGATTAATCCAGGCCCTGAAGCTGCAGGCATGCAGCAGGCCTGCAATGAGCGCCTTGGAGTCGTAGTCCTATTCTCTCGGTGCCCCTAGCCCAGAGGGTCGGGGGAGGCCCGTGGGGAGGGCTAGGGCCGGAGGCGGAAGGCCCGGCGGGCCTCGCTTACCGTGCAGTAGGTGCGACTCAGCGCCACCACCAGCTTCGCCTGGTTCTGGTGCGGCTGCTGGGCCAGCTGAAATGCCTCCTTAATCGAGGGCAGCCTCTTCTCCGCTCCCATAGCGCCAAGGACCCAGTCAGAACTAGCCCTGCCCGTGCTCACTCGACCCAAAGCCAAGTTTTCCTCTGTCTCCTCAGAGCCCCGCAGGCCAGCCTCAGAGCTCCTCGAAACCCTAGGGTGCGGTTACCGCCAGAGAGTTCAAAATAACTCCCGCGGGGGAAGGAAGAATCGCGAGACTGAGGCGAGCGCGTCATGCGCGGGAGCGGAAAGAGATTGGAGCCGCACGCATTCCCCCTCCCTCCCCGATTTGACGCATGCGGTGTTGGCGCTGTCCAGTCGTTTTCTCGGTGGGAAGTTTTCTTTCGAAGGGTTAGAGGCGGGCAAGTTAGTAAGGCCGGAAGTAGTGTCAGCAGGGGGCGGGGGGAGTGGAGCCGCCGTGCGACCTGGGGGGGACGTCAGGTTTGCAGCGGTAGCGCTGGCCAGGTCCCGCGGCTGGTCGTGAGGTGGAAAGGAAGAGAACCTCCGTGGGTGAGAACAGGGGGTCTGCTGAGAGGAGCCATCAATGCTCCGGCTGAGGGGGTATTCCGGGAGGAGGGGAAGCTTCGGGTTCCGTCAAGGAGAGAAAAAGAGGGCTTACTTGAGGGAAACAGTCCTCGGTTAACCGAGGGGGCGTTTCGAGGTATCCTGGCTGCGGTCTTTTAAGGCCTTAGGTCCTGGGCTGGAGGAGGGCAGTCTGGAGAGGCTGCAGGGGAGCGAGGCAGTCTCAGGACTTCTGAAAAGACCGATTTAATTTAGCAACAGATGATTCTAGGTGTCCCCGCTGTCGAGGCCTAGTTTACGAATATGCATAACGACAAGGCAGTGAACAAAGGAGAACACAGAACTGGGAAAGGTCTGTAGTATAGTGGTTAAGGTAAAGAAATTTGAAATGCCTTAGAGGAGGAACTAAGTCTTTAAACCTTTCTGTTTTTTTAATGGAGTATATCAGACAGACAAAAACGAACATCTCAGTACCAACCGCCAACCAAAAAAAAAAAAAAAACATTACAAAGCTTCCAGTACACAGTTCTCATATTAAATTACCTTTCCTCCACAGAAATAACGGCTTTTCTGAATTAATCTTCACCGCGCAGATTTTTATGTATTAACAAGATATGAATAAACCCTTGAATAATTGTATTTTTTGCATGTTTTAACATTGTATGAATAATCATACGCACAAGTTGCATTTTTCAAGCTGAATTTTTGAGATGTGAATATTGACATGTTAATAACTGACACCTATTGATCATGTACCAGACACTGTTGTAAGCACTTTACCTCATTCAGTTCTTACAAACAACCCCTGTAGGGTAACTTCCGTCTCCTTTTAAAATGAAACTGAGCCACAGATAGGTTGCTATGGAATTCCTGAAACATTGTAGGTTCAGATGCTAGTTAAAGTAATAAATGTGGTAGCATTTGAGTTGATATTTTGAATTACCAGGATGTCTAATTTCTAAAAAGGCAAGAACAGTATTTCAAATTAGCTAGAACAAAAGCGTAGAGTTCTAAGAATGCATGAAATATACTGAAAGCATCTGTAATCTCACTATACCTAAAATGTAGAATACCTGGAAAGAGAAACTTAGAAAGGGCATTAATTTTTTAACCAGGTATGTCCGAAATAGGGTCATTATGAGTCGGAATCGACTCGATGGCAACGAGTTTAGTTTTTGGTTTTATATCCAAAATAAATCATTTCAACATGTAATCAATATAATCAATATAAATTGTTAATGAGGTAATTTGCATTTTTTCTCCTAAGTATTCAAAATTGGGCATTATTTTACACTTGCAGCTATATCAGTTCCCATTAGCCACATTTAAGTGTTAATGGATACACTGGGCAAGTGGCTACAGTATCGGACTGCACAAAACTGTTCTATACTTTGAGAACCATTGCATATATATGTTCTTGATGTAAAGTCAACTGGTAAACTAAAAATTTTTCTCGTTTTGTGGCTTTTAATTGCTCGACTCTTTTTGTGCTCTGGGTACTTGCTATATTTGTGTTTTCTTTGAAAAGTTTCTCACAATATTATGTCCTTTACTATATTTTATTTGGATAACTCACCACAAATGAGAGAAGACTTAGACCATTTTGTCAGTTACTGAAGGACGAAGCATCTGGCCACCAGAGGTCAGCCTAATTTGATTTAGCTTTTCTTTTCTTTTAATGATTAAACCATATTTTTTAACCTTTTTTTTTTAATTATTATACTTTAAATGAAGGTTTACAGAACAAACTAGCTCCTCATTAAACAACTGGTACACATACTGTTTTGTGACATTGGTTACCAACCCCATGACACGTGAACACTCTCCCCTTCTTGACCTTGGATTCCCTATTACCAGCTTTCCTGCCCCCTCCTGCCTTCTAGTCCTTGCCCCTGGGCTGGTGTGCCCCTTTAGTCTCATTTTGTTTTATGGGCTTGTCTAATCTTTGGCTGAAGGGTGAACAGCAGGAGTGACTTCATTACTGAGCTAAAAGTGTTTCCGGGGGCCATACTCTTGGTGTTTTCCAGTCTCTGTCATACCAGTAAGTCTGGTCTTTTTAAACCATATTTTTTTAAAGTATTTTTTGAACATTGTAATCTGAAAAATTAAAAAAGGATGCTAACTTAAACATCATAGTCTCACTGCCTTAAAACATATATGTGGCTTGACTTTTAGTGCAATGGAAAAAAAGAACAAATACAACTATGGGAATAAACTCATAGTTCACAGAAATCTCTTCCTATCAGTAAATTTAGTTTAGGTGAAGAAATAACAAAAACTAAAGCATATTTATAGTAAGGATAGTTCTCAAATTTCAAAACAGTCATTCATTTAAAGGTAAATTATACATGGGACTAGATAGTATAGGAGTGATTAATTCAGTTTTGATAATGGAAAAAATATGCACATGGAATATGAAGAAGGAAAACTAGTGATAAGCTCACCCTAGAATTTACATATACCTTCAAATAGACTTTTTCTGTCTTATCGCTGCTAAAGTAGTGAGCCCCTCTAAGAATGCTTTAAGTAACACAGTAACTGAAGTATTAATAATTTTGCAGATGGAATTGTGTTGAAATGAAAATAATAAAATATGAGGACAGAACAGTTAAAAGCCAACAGCTGCCCCTATTTAAAATATGTATAGTATGTGACATGACTTGAATTTACTTTTTGTTTTCAGATTGAACTAGGTAATAATATTGTAACCTAAACTTAAAAATACTTACATTAATGCTTATATATACAACCTTAGTTTCCACAGTTTAAATATAAAGTTCCTTTTATATTGCTGTAATACCATCATCTTTGTTGATCCTTCTTTAAAAAATTGTTTCACTTTCCTTTATTCAACATATCACCAAATTACCTAAATATAATTTGGGAATTTTTGTCTCCCTGGAATAAAAACAGAACATGTGTGTATAGCTACTGAAGACCTTCATCATTCTCTCATTAATTCTTTCAAATACATTTACTGAGTCCCTAATATGTGCCAGATACTGTGCTAGGAAGTGAAGGAGATAAAAAAAAAATGTGTAGAACCCAGAGAAATATTCACTACAAAAAGTTACTGACGTGAAATCATAAGTTTTTAGCACAACTCAGTGTAACACAAAACTGGAGATATTCACTGACTTTCATTTTGGAAATCACTCATACAGAATGGCGTAAGTGGGATCATCATTCTGTTTTTTGCTGTTTTCATTCAGAGCTGTGCCTTTAAAGTCCATCCCTGTTGCTATGTCTACTTCGATGTGCTTCCACCACATTTTACCTATGCGCTCTTCCAGTGATGGAGACCGAGAATGCTTCTAGCTCCCTACCATAACAAATGAAGCTTCAGTGTACATCAGGATACATGTTGGCCTTATAGAGAATTACTTTGCACTCTATACCTAGAAGGAACCATGGTGGTGCAGTGGTTAAAGCACTTGGCTTCAAACTGAAAGACCAGTGATTCAAATCCACCAGCTGCTCTACAGAAGAAAGATGTGGCAGTCTGCTTCTGTAAAGATTAACAGCATTGGAAACCCTATGGAGCAGTTCTACTCTGTCCTGCGGGGTCGCTATGAGTCAGAATTGACTCAGCAGCAATGGGTTTGGTTTGAGTTTTGAATATACTATAGAAGTAGAATTGCTAGATCATGAAATGTGCAGATCATTAATTTGATTAAGTAACGCCAGATTGCTCTTCAAAAAGGTTACCCCAATCTGCAATCCCACCAGCAATGCTGGTTCCTAAAGGGATTTCTTCAGCCTCCTCACTAACACTTGGCATTATGTAGCATTCTAATTTTTACCAAACTATTAGCACAATGTGATATTTCTTTACTCATATGGCTAATGGCCTTTAGATTTTCTCTTCTGTAAGTTGGATATTCTTGTCCATTGCTTTATTGAGATTGCTGCCTTTTTCTTATTGATTTATAGTTAACTTTGTTCTTGATGTCTTCAGTTGAATTCAGTAATGATTACTTTTGATGTGATTGAATTCATTTTTTCATCTTATGCTTTTTGTTTAAGAAGTCTTTGCCTGGCCCTAAGTCACAAAGATATTCTGCTGCATTATATTCTATTAACTACATAGTTTTTTACCATTCTTATTTAGGTCTTTAATCCATCATGAGTCCTCCTTTGTATGTGGCATTATATAGGTATCCAGTTATATTTTTCTTAATACAGTGAGGCAGTTTTACAAATATTATGAGCTAAATAAAACTATTCTTCCTTATGTGCCAACTTTATTGTATACTACATTCTCAAATTATATATGACCATGCTTCTGAGCTCTCTTCTGTTCTATTGCACTATTTGTCTGTTCTTACACTAATTCCACCCTATTTTCATTTCTGTGTTTTTGTAATATGTCTTAATATCTTGTAGGGCAAGAATCCCTTTACTATCCTATTTATAGTTGATTTGACTATTTTGGGAATGTTCTTTCCATATAAATTTTAGAGTTTATGGAGTTCTTATAAATGCTGTAAGTTATAGATTGAATTTGTATTGAATTTATAGATTAATTTGGAGAAAGCTGACATCCTTGCAATACTCGGTTATACCATCATGGAATGCCTCTATTTTAAATCATCTTCAATGTTCTTTATTAGAATTTTACACTTTTCTTCATGGAGGTCTTCTATATTACTGGTTAATTCCTAGATCCTTTATAGCTTTCCCTCTACCCCCATCATGAAAGGTATTTATGTAATATATTTTCTAGTCAGTATTGCTGGTTAAGGAGCCCTGGTGGTACAATAGTTAAGCACTCTGCTGCTGACCTAACCAAAAGGACAGTGGTTCAAACCCACCAGGAGCTCCATGGGAGAAAAGACCTGACAGTCTGCTCCTGTAAAGATTTCATCCTAGGAAACCCTATGGGACAGTTCTCTGTCCTGTAGGGTCACTATGAGTCAGAATTGACTCAGCAGCACAGAGTTGCTCGTATAGACTTTAAAAGTGTCTGGGTTCAACTCCGGGCTCCATCACTTACTGAATGTATAACCTTGGGCAGTTAACTTAATCTTCATGTATGAGATGGGGACAATGAAAGTACCTACCTTGTAAGGCTGTTAGAATTCTAAATTAGTTAACATTTGTAAAGTTCCTAGACTAGTACCTGGAAAATAGTAAATGTTATATAAGCTATTAAATTAATGAATATTCATAGATTAATTTCAGATACAGGAACCTTGTTGAACTCTTATTAACTCTAGTAGTTTATATGTTGATTCTGTTGGGACTTTTTTAGTTGGATGATCAGCAAATTAATAGTTTTATATCTTCTCTTCTAGTTCTTATACCTCTCGTTCTTTTTTTTTTTTTTTTAACATTCACTAAGATTTTTAGTAATATGTCATGCAGTATCAGCCCTCATGTTTATCCTTATCTAATTTCATTTTTAAAGGAGCTATATCTAAAGTTTTTCATTTAAGATAATATTTGCTCTAAGTTTTCAGTATATATAACCTTTACCAAGTTGAGAATGTTATTTTTCTCTCCCTAATTTGGTAAGAGTTTTTTGTTTTGTTCTGTTTTTTAAATCATAAAAAGTGTTGACCAGAAACTAAGAAAGAGTAAATATCCACAACTGATAAAAAATCTGAGTTTGTTTTCCTTCAGTCTATTACTATGGAAACTTACATTTATAAATTTTCTGTAACTAAAGCTATTCATGTTTCCTGCTTGATTATAACAATTTTTTTTTCTTTAATACACTGTTGGATTCTGTTAATATTTTATTTAGGATTTTTGCAAGTGATATGGGCCTATACTTTTTGTATTTTATTCTTAGATTTGGAATTAATATTTTATTATTCTTATAAAATGAGCTGGTCAGTTTTCATGCTTTTCTATTTTCTGGAATAACTTAGATAACAGTTTCCTTGGAAGTTTAGTGGAACTCACTTGTAAAGCCATCTGGGTCTGGTGTTTTTAATAAAAGGTTGATGATTACCTTTTCAGTTTGTTTAATATTTACTGTTCTATTCAAGTGATCTACTTCTTCCTGCATGAATTTTAGTATTTTATATTCTTCCAAAATTTAGCAATTTCATCTAGATTTTCACATTTTTAGCATGGAGTTGTCAAGTTTTTTATTTTTTTATCTCATTTTTGTTATTTTTAAATCTTTTTTGATCAGTTTCACCTGTTTCATCTTATTAGTTTATATTATTTATTTCCTTCCTGCTTCTCTTACTGTGGCTCATTTTCCAGTATCTTGAATTGAATGCGTAACTTGTGGATATTTAAACTTCTTTGTTTCCTGATCAGTGTTCAAAGCTACACATTTTTGTTTTTGTTTTTTAAGTACAGGTTTGGCCAAGTTCCACAAATTTTGCCTTATAGGCTTTGCATTACTTTTCAGTTGTAATATTTCTGAAAATTTATCTTAGTTATCTACTGCTGCTATAACAGAAATACCACAAATGAGTGGCTTTAGCAAACAGAAATTTATTTTCTCAACGTTTAGGAGACTAGAAGTCTAAATTTAAGGTACCGACTCTAGGGAAGGCTTTCTCTCTCTCTGGGCTCTGGAGGAAAGTCCTTGTCTCTTTTGAGCTTCTGCTCCTGGGTGATTTTCATGTGGCCTGGCATCTCTCTTTCCCCATGTCTGCTCTGCTGGTTTGCTTAATCTCTTTTATATCTCAAAAGAGATTGACTCAATATGCACTCTATACTAATCCTGCCTAGTTAACATAACAAAGACAGCCTATTCCCAAATGGGATTATAACCACAGGCATAGAGGTTAGGATTTACAACACATATTTTTGGAGGACATAATTCAATCCATAACAATTTCCTCTGTGATTTTTCACTTTAATCCATGAATTATTTCGTTTCCTAGCATAGGATTGTTTTTAGCTAACTTTTAGTGTCCACTTTTATTGCATTATGGTCAGAGAATATAGTCTGTATGAAATTGATCCTTGGAATCTAGTTATACGTTATAACTTAATGTGCAATCTATTTTTATGTGTTCAAAAAGAATGTCTATTAAGTTTGGTCTAGACTTCTGTTATTTATGTAATACCTAAGCTGTATTAATATTTTAACTATTTTTCAGGCTTCTTAACATCTTTGCTTATTTTTTATGTTTGATCTATTCATTTCTGTGAGATTGTTTTAAAATCTCCAACTGTAATTGCTGATTTATATATTTCCCCTTCAGTTCTATCACTTGTTACTTGGTAAATTGATAAATTCTATTTTTAGTTTCATATTCTGTTCTTTTTATCAGTATTAACTTCATCTTTGTCCCTTTTGATATTTTTTGGCTTGAATTCTTTGGTTTTTTTTTTTTTTTTTTAATATTAAGATTGCTCTTTCAGCTTTATTTTGCTCTATAGTTGCCTGATACATCTTTTTTTATCCTTTGACCTTTCTGTGTCCTTTTGGTTTAAGGTATCTCTTTGGCAGCATATTGTCGAATACTGTTGTTACTGTTTTTATCCAGTCTGAGTATCTGCCTTTTAATTGCACGTCTTACCTATTCATATTTAATGTAATTGCTACTATATTAAGATTTATACCTGCCATCTTCTTTCATACCTGTACAGTATGGTCATATGACCACAACCTCTGAGGTCCCAGCAAGAGTCCTAACATCTAACAGCTCTGCAACCAGGACAGGCCCCCTAAAACTAATCCCAACGAGCACATCTGAAGGTAAAAAAGATACCTTTATTGCTCTGTGTTTGGAGTTGGGGGCATAAGGGGTCTGCCTTTGCAGAAATAATTGTCTGGGCTACAACTGTGTACCAACAAAGGATTAAAATGACCCTCTCCCTCCCAGTTTTGTGATTGTGAGAGCCATTCCCAACAGGAAAATAGGCTTAAGCCTATAAGACAGAGTTGGAAAAGTCTTTTAGGCTTTAATATCATGTCTCTAGTCTTATCACTCACAGGTTAAGGCTACCTTTCCAGATAGTCCAACAACTAAGTCACCAGATTCCAAGGGCATTTGGACGACTTATGAAAAACATCGGATCCTTGCACACCAGATGCCCTGACAACTCATCCTGCCATCCCCCTGCACAAAAGTTGCTGCACCAGTGGACAACGAAGCAGACCACCAAGCTTCTTTTAATTACCAACAAGAGAGAATACTGCTGCCAACAAAACAGTGCACGAAGTGCCTCTTCACAGTATCACTACCAGTTGACAGTGTGCTAAGAAAATCAGCTTGCCTAGGTGAGGACCCTTTCTCTTCTTGGGTAGCCAGGATTTGAAGAGATACTCTGTGACCTGTGCCACTGGTAAGTGACTAACACTTTTACACACTGAACTGGTCCTAACAACTGAGATGCGTTCTTTGTAAGTGAAGAATATACAACATAATCTTGAAGAACTGCACAGTGGTGCAGGCCAGAGGCATATTGTGTGTGTGTTATGAACTGAGAGACAAATCAATCTTATTGAAAGGATTTTTAATCTCTTGTTTCTGTTTGCCAGTGTTAGTCAGTGTTTTTCCGGCTTAGCTTGTTACATTTTTCTGGTTCTTTATTCTGTTCTATTCTAATGGGCCCCAGAAATCCCTCTCCTGACCCACTGTCAGAATCAGAAAGTGAGGAAGAGGAAAATGCAAATTACCTAAATGAGAGTTCTGGGGAAGAGTGGGATTCCTCTGAAGAAGACCCTGTGGTGCCCAACTTAACACCTCTTGAGAGTCTTGCCTGGCAGGTTAAGTGCCTTTTAAAATATTCCACAACTTGGAAACCTTTAAATCCTAATTCTTGGTTATATCATGCTAAACTCTTGGATCTAAGCACACCCGTCCATATACTTCGAGAGATAGGTCTAAGACTCTCCCACTGTTCGCATTGTGTACCCAAACTAGAACCAATTCCTGAATGGCCCCCTCTGGCCTCTTGTGGTGTCCCACCTTTTCAAAAGCCCCTTATAAGCCCCAGCCGGCTCTCTAGAGATCATGCCACTCTAAATGGAGCACTGCAATTTGCCACCAAACAGTTAAGCCGAACATTGAGTAGAGCCACACCCATACCTGAATACCTAAAACAGATCCCCAATTCATGTGTTTCTGGTTGTTGCTGTGGCTGGCTAACTAAAACAGTTAAGGAAACAACCCGCAGCGAACCCATCAACACTACCTACTCCTACACTGACTTCCAAAAGGCAGTTAACAAACTCCTAACTGCATCACTATAAAGATCCACCATTTACTCTGATATTTTTATGTTGCTAATTGAGAAAGGGGTACAAAGTCAATCATTATACAGACCACAGTTGAGAAACTAATGCCTTCTCAACTGAAACTATGCTATCCCCTGACAAGCCGTACCTACCAAGTATGGCCCCATAAGTCAGCTCTAGAAAATGTGTATTGTGGGCATCCCCCTGTGAAAAAACTGAACTTCAATAAAGAAATACTCCAGTGAGACCATACTGAAAAAGTTGACTACACTCTACACATTTCCCTCCTGAATTTACTCTGCCGATTTCAACGGACTCTAACTAGATCTCTAATTATTAATAGGAAGGAAAAAGTAGGCCACCACCTCTTTTGTTACTCAACCTTCAGAATAGCCATTGTCAGTAGTAGAAAGTTAGCAACTCCCAGTAATGCTTTCCTGAACACACTCTGACATTCATTTCTAGATAGATTAAATTGAATAACTGAAAAAAGGAAAATAATAGGAGTATTGTCTGAGCTCTTGTGGCACAGTGGTTAAGAGCTCGGCTGCTAACTGAAAGGTCAGCAGTTAAAATCTATCCGCTGCTCCTTGGAAACCCTATGGGGCAGTTCTACTCTGACGTATAGGGTCACTGTAAGTTGGACTCAACTCAGTGGCAGTGGGGTTTTTGGTTTTTCCCAGCTTTTATATAAATATGCTTGCATATAACACTGTAGGTGCTCCTACTTTTTGGTGGGGGAGTACAGTTTCAAACCTAACCTACACTATTCCAGGCCTATTACAGTACATATAAATACAGCATGAACATTCTATATCATAGGCTCCCCCGGCGTCTCTGGCTAACTTGGCCTATAAGGTCATCCCTCAAGATTAAACAGATGCTTGTTCTATAGGGAATATGTTTCCTGTGTCTTGGAACCCAGACTTTTGTCAAGAGCAAGTTATATACATTCCAAAAGACCAAAAAGGATTAAGAAAGCATTTATCCTTTCAGTATTAACCTCTAATGGATTAAAATGCTTCATCTGTGTAACATTTCCTGGAGGAGAAGTTTATGCATTTTCCACATCCATGCAAACTTTTGGGGGATCTTTATAATTTTAAAGAAGCTTACTATAAAAAAATCTTAGGCTAACGCAATCTGAAGAGTTTTAGCAGTGTTGTTCAGTAGTTAAGCTTTAGATTTTCTTCTAGCTGAATAAAGAAGAATATGTGCCCTTGTATATGAGTCTTGCTCTGTTTATGTAGATGAGTCAAAAGAAATCAATATACATGAACTGCATGAGACCATTAAATCTTTTCACACACCCTACAGTAAAGATGAAACCGGTGTGTGGTCCTGGTTGACTGCATCTAAAGGGAATCAGAAAACAGATTGTTAAAGGTATATCATATATCCTCTTCCTTATTTTAGTTTTGCTTTTTCTATACTCCATAATTTAAGTGCTGTCTACAGTGTAGCATCAAAAAAGTCAAACAGTAATGGAATCACAAATTGTACAAATGTATAGCAACTTTAAGAAGAAAGAAGAATGTTTATAACCTAACGAGTATTTCTGCTGAGCCTTAGTTGTCCTGTTTTAAGGAAAAAGGAGGGAATTGTAAAAGGGAGAAAAAATATGTTAGTAGAAAATTACTGACTGGAAACTGTCATGCTGTTAGTGTAACTGAATGTATCAAAAGCTGTTTTCATGTAGTTGCTCTGTGAAATTAATTGGTTTTTAAAATGTTACAAGAACCTGTTCCCTTCTTTTAGTGGGGTGGTAAGAGGTAAAGAGTAGGCCTGAAAATTAAAATATGTTGATGTTTATGTAACATATTACATTCCGTTTTCTCTGTGTGTATGTATAAAAGTGCCTTGCTCACAAACGCATTTTGCTATTCACTCTGGAAGGAAGCCTTTCCCCCAGCTTTGCAGCTGAATAAACCAACAGCTTTGTACATGCTGAACAGAGTATGGTCATTTGTCTTCAAAATAGATCCCGCTTTGCTTAAGGCATTTTCAACATTCATTAAATACTGAATAGAGTTAATAGATGTAATATCTGTATGTACATATCTTTGATAGGAGGGAAATTGGCAACTTCAGAGAAGAAACACATTTGAAGAAGAGAATGTCAGATATTCAATCAAGACCTAAATTTGAACCTGTTTGTTTAGATAATCCCAGGTAGCACAAAATGGTAGATACCTGAATAATCCTTAACTTTTGTGCCATGAACTTGGGAGTTGGGGAGTAGATTTGCTATTTTCATTATGTCTGTGTGGACCTCTGTTTAAATGCAGTCGCTGTAATTAGGATAGAGGACAAATGTATCCTTTATTTATAGAAATACTTATCAGAGGAATAAAGAACAGGAATTCTAAACCAGTGGACATTAACAGCTTATGTAAAGTTGTTATTCTCTCAGTACAGATAGACAGCCTCTTTTTGTTGAAGCAGTCCAGATACTTTAAGCCCTAACCAGTTGCCATCAAGTTGATTCTGATTCATGGTGACACCATGTGTGTCACAGTAGAACTGTGCTGCTCCGCAGGGTTTCCAGTGGCTGATTTTTCAGAAGTTGATTGCCAGGCCTTTCTTCCAAGGAGTTTCTGGGTGGACTCAAACTTCTAACCTTTCGGTTAGCAGTCAAGCATGGTAACTAACCATTTGCACCACTCAGGGACTCCACCTTAAGCCCAGACCATTATAATTCTGTGTTTTAATCTTACCTGCTTCCCAAAAAAAGGAAATACTGATACATGGCAGAAGGCAGGCAAATATTGGAGCCCAGGTGGCACAGTGGTTAAGAGCTCAGCTGCTAACCAAAAAGGTCAGCAGGTTGAATCTATCAGCCACTCCTTGGAAACCCTGTGGGGTAGTTCTATTCTACTCTTGCCCTATAGGGTCACTGTGAGTTGGAATCAATCAACAGCAACGGGTTTTGTTTTGGTTTTGGTTTTTAGGGGATTCTCCTGCTGGGGCTCCCATTGTACCTAGCTATCTAAAAAATTTCTCTATGATGAAAACAATGTTTTGATATTAGAGTAGATTGTTAAAGCAAATAAGTCACTTTGGTTATTTTTTTACACACAGCCACGTAAATTCTCTTACATCTTTAATAAATGGTTTTCTAATTCTGGTTCCAGTGTTAGAGAACTCAGTGTCTTTTAGAGCCGCCCGTTTTAAACATCTCTTGTTAGAAATTTAGTTGTTCATCCAATAATTATGGAGTACCTACTGTATTCCAGGTACTGGGAAAACATTAAATAAAATACTATTTAATAAATACTAGTAATAGTACATAGTAATAAATATACATAGTAATAAAATACTATGAAGTTCTTTTTTTTAAATATATTGAACCAATATACATTACTCCAGAACTTTTGGCCATTGATCCCATTTCTGGTCTCTAGGGTCACATTAAATACATTTAAACCCTAATCTTTATACTGTTCTTTCAAATATTTGAAAACTGCTTATAGTGAAGGGTCATATAAAATAATTGAATAGGGAAGCCATCCAAGTATAGTATAGGATCATGCGGAGGGCATATTCCAACAATTAAACCCCACAAGTATAGTCTTCCAAGGCCAAAGCCAATGAATTCCAGGGGGACTTACTGCAAAATAGGTTATATGGTGGTGGCCCCTGCCTATCTGCCTGGTATTTAAGTAGATTTCCAGTGGCTTGAATGCTTTGGTCCAGATCCCAGTTTCCTTGCTTAAACCCAGCTTTTCTATGTTTGTCACTTTCTATTTATGACACATTCCTTGAAATGTGTTGGGTGGCCAGATTTAGCGAATAAAAAACACCAGCATGCCCAAATTTAAATTTCAGATAAATAATGAAATATGGGACATACTTATACTAGAAGTACTTATTCATTATTTATCTGAAATTCGAATTTAACTAGCCTCTAGTATTTTACCTGGCAATCCTATAAATGTGTTAGTAACATTGATTAAACTTAGGTTGTAGTCTTGTGGTTCCCCAGGGAAAAGTCTGGCTCTTAACATTATACATTTTGTTTTTTAAGCTCCAAATAATTGCTGTGAGAAGGGACAGTATAATATATAATTGCCTCAAAGATACCACTGTTTAGTGGTAAAGGAGGAGGCCAGTTACAGATATGAGTTTTTAAGGACACACGTATTGGCTAAAATAATCACATAATCATTAAAACATCTCCAGACATACAAATTTTCAAAATGCAGTCTCAATAAATAATAGGAAGTTTAGGTTTATGGTTTTTGTTGTAAACAGTTACCTTCTCACCCTCCCTTACCATGAAGGGAAAGAGGGAGTGTGCTGATTTAAAAAATATATATGTATTTGATAGGTAGCACAGTTCTGACAGGCATTCTTCATCGCAGAAAAGGTCTAAAATTTGGAACATTTACCTTTGCCTTCCAGAAGCCCCCAAAGACTCAAGGATTTGAAGGCGCAAGGTATCCTGGAAGGTAGGGGTGAGAGAAAAGCTGAAAACAAGGAGATTGGTTGAAAGTTTACTTTCTCCTTTCTTTGTAGCCAGGTAACTGTCCCTCTTTCTAGCAAAAGACTGGAGGCTTATTCTCTGGAGACACTGAACCAAACAGATTTAGGACTGGGATCCAGGGGAGGGGGGTGGAGGTAATGAGGTGCTATACTAGAAACAAGAGGATTAAGGGAATGTCAGTATTCTAAATGTTATGAACCTCCAGTTCCTTTCTTCCGTCCAGCTACAGAATCTGGCAGCCAGACTTATACCCAGCTCTGTCCACCCCACATCCTGTGTGCACGCCCCTTGCCACCCACAAAGTTTAACAGTGAAAAAACGACTTGTCACTTGATCATGTGTCACAGTGAAGTCCAAAGTCCAAAGCTCTGGTCTTTCATACATGGCTCTTAGTCATTTGAAATCACTATAAAGTGATAGGCAGGGATTACTAGGCATTTGAGGAAACCTTCAACATGAAAGATGAAGATCAAAACAAATAAAAGAACCTGAGAAAAATGGAAATAATACAGGGAACATAAACCCCCCAAAGGGACTATAATTAATATTCTCAGAGTCATAGAAGAACATACTGCATCCACAAAATAAGAATAGGATGCTTTTTTTAAAAAAAAAAATTTTGTGCTTTAGGTGAAAGTTTACAGCTCAAGTTAATTTCTCATACAAAAATTTATACACATATTGTTAATGTGACTCTAGTTGCAATCCCTATAATGTGACAGCACACTCCCCCTTCCCACCCTGGGTTTCCCGTGTCCATTCAACCATCTCCTTTCCGTTTCTGCCTTCTCATCCCGCTTCCGGACAGGAGCTGCCCATTTGCTCTCATGTATCTACTTGAACTAAGAAGCACACTCTTCACGAGTATTATATTTTATAATCCAGTCTAGTATTTGTCTGAAGAGTTGGCTTCGGGAATGATTTTAGTTCTAGGTTAACAGAAAATCCGGGGCCATGTCTTTGAGGGTTCCTCTAGTCTCAGTCAGACCATTAAGGATGCTATTTTTTTTTTAAATAAATAATAAAGTATACCCCCAAAACTATTGTCCAGAAATAATCTTCAGACCTTACACCAAAAATATCCCCTGAAGTCTTAAAACCAGTAACGGTTTAGCTTAATTAATAGAAAATGTCTGCCTTGAGCTTTATACTCTTTTAGTAACTAAGATAAAATTGACAGTAGCAACTTGAAAGATAGGAAGCTTAGGGGGCAGTGAGTTTATGTTAATGAGGGAGGAACAATTCAGAAAACGGGTGAGAATGGTTGCACAACTTGAAGAATATAATCAGTGTCATGAATTGTACATGTAGAAACGAATTGGTGTATATTCTGTGTATATTCTCAACAACAAAAAATAAAAATTTAAAAAGAAATAATAAAGTGCTATTGAAAAAAAGAGCCAAAATAACTCAGTAGATGTGTTAGAAGATGAAGAAATTTCAGAAAGTAGAAACAAAAAGACAGAGATGGAAAATAGGAAAGAACAAAGAAAATTAGAATCAGAATGAGATGCAACATCTGATTAATAGGAGCTTCAAAGTGAGAAAAGAGAGGGGAAAAAAAAAAAATCCCCAAAAAAGACATGAGCCTACTAGATTTAAGGGTTCATGAGTGCCTAGCGCAATGAATTTAAAAACACACAAAAGCATATCATTGTGAAATTTTGGATTCTAGGTTTAAGAGGGTCCTAAAAGCTTCCAAAACAAACCAGTTGATTCTGACTCACAGTGACCCCACGTGTGTCAAGAGTAGAAATGTGTTCCATAGGGTTTTCATGGCTGTGACGTTTTGGAAGCAGATTGCCAGGCCTGTTTTCTGAGGTACCTCTGTGTGGGTTTGAACCACAAGTTAGGAGTCCAGCATTTAACCATTTGCATCACCCAGGGGCTCCAAAAAAGCTTCCAAAGGGGAAAAAACAGGTTACATAAAAAGAATGTTTTCAGAATGGCATTTAGACTTTTTGGTAGTAAGAGTGGATGCCAGAAGACTATGAAAGCAATACTTTCAAACTTAAGAGGAAAAATTATTTCCAACCTAGAATCCAAGTGTAGGGCTAAGACAAAGAAATCTTCAGACTTGTGCAGTCTCAATTTTTTATCTCAACGTGTACTCTTTCTTAGGAGGCTACTGGAGGATATGCTTCATCAAAACAACGAAGTACTGTAAGTAAGAAGGCATGGGATCCTGAAAACAAAAGATCTTACAAAGGAGAGCAATGAAGGAAAGTCCCAGGATGACTACAGTGTTAAAGTAAGTAGGATGGGGGTTCCAGGATGTAGGTCTGTAGGAAAACTTAGAAATGTTCGAGTTCATGGAAAATGTCAAAAGGAGTAAGACAGGTGGTGGAATATTATATAGAAAAAGGAACAAGTACATAGGAAGCCAGGTTAATGATAAAATGAGGCAATTAGAAGTACACCAAATTACACATTTTGGATGAGTGTCACTGTATCACAATAAATCTGAAATTTAATTATTATAATTTTATAATTAGATTTTAGAAGTTTGAAATTAAAAATGTACTAAAATGGTAGCATTGTCAGCTACTAGATTGCTCCTGCAGACATCATACTCTACAACAGTAACCGATGCTCACATTCAATAAGGAGGGCACTGCAGATTTTTTTCAGAAAAAAAATTTCAATAACTTGTAAAAGGAACTCTGTCCCTTGCTTGGGCAAATCTCAAAAAAAAAAATTATTTTCAGAAATGTTGCCTAGTTTATAGCAGTCATTTCAACAAGCTTTTCATTTAAATTTTTAGCCTCTGTAGACTCAAAAGCATAAGGAATTACCTACTTTTTTAAAATAATATTTTGAAATTTCATATTGTTTTTCATCTTCCATCGTGTTTTTTGCCGTCAAAATATTGTTACTTTGAGTGGCAGATCCATAATATATGCCTGTATAATGCTTTAGATATTTTTCTATGAGTTACACTTGAGTGTTTTTATCCTGTGCCTTATTCACATCAATATTATATAATCTCAGAATAAATTGTGGTTTAATTACAGAAAATGTGTGGTGATGATTTTTTTCTCTGTCGTCAAATCTATTGAGTAAACCATGCGAAGAGTTTGTCTACCCTGCTTTTTTTTTAAGTGAGGAATAGCATTTTGTTGTTGTTGTTAGGTGCCATCGAGTCGGTTCTGATTCATAGCAACCCTATGTACAAAAGAACAAAACACTGCCCAGTCCTGCACCAGCCTCACAATTGTTATGCTTGAGCCCATTGTTGCACCCACTGTGTCAATCCATCTCGTTGAGGGTCTTTCTCTGTTTCACTGACCCTCTGTTTTACCAACCATAATGTCCTTCTCCTGATAACATGTCCAAAGTATCTGAGATGACGTCTCGCCCTCCTTGCTTCTAATGAGCATTCTGGCTGTACTTCTTCCAAGACAGATTTGTTTGTTCTTCTGGCAGTCCATGGTATATTGAATATTCTGCTTCACCAACACCATAATTCAAAGGCATCAGTTCTTCTTCGGCCTTCCTTATCCATTGTCCAGCTTTCACATGCTTATGAGGCAATTGAAAACACCACGGCTTGGGTCAGGCGCACCTTAGTGCTTCAAGGGACATCTTTGCTTTTTAACACTTTAAAGAGATCTTTTGCCGCAGATTTGCCCAAAGCAATGCATCGTCTGATTTCTTGACTGCTGCTTCCATAGGCATTGATTGTGGATCCAAGTAAAATGAAATCCTTGACAACTTCAATCATTTCTCTGTTTATCGTGATGTTACTTACTGATCCAGTTGTGAGGATTTTTGTTTTCATACATACATGCAGTAAGTATATGTAAGTGTATGTCTTGATTTCACACACACACACACACACACACACACGTGTATATATACATACTAATATAACCTCGAAATCAAGGTACAGAATATTTCTGATTCCAGTCAACTCAGTGGCACACAACAACAACAATACCCTTTCCCAGTCTATACCTCCTGGAGAAATAGCCACTCTTTTGTAAAGATAATTAGTTTTGCTTGTTCTCAAACTTCATGTGAATGGGATCAGACTGTATGCTATTTTATGCCTGGCTTCTTTCTTCAACTTAATATCGGTATAACTGATCCAGGATTTTGCATGTATCAGTGGTTCGTTCTTTTTTATTGCTGTAGAGTATCACATTTATGAATATACCATAATTCATTTATCTCTTTGCCTGTTTATGACATTTGTGTTCTTTCCCATTTTTGACTATTATGCATAAAGCTACAGTAAACATTCTTGTACTTAGATTTCTGTGGCTATGTGCACTTATTTCTCTTAGATATATACCTAAGAGTCCAACTGTTGTGCATAGGATAGGTGTATCTTCAGTTTTAATAAAACTGTCAAACACTTTCAAAGTGGTTATATCATTTTACACTCCCACCACTGCCAGTGTATGAAAGTTCCAGTTGCTCCACATCTTTACAAACACTTGTTATTGTCAGTCTTTTTAATTTTACCCATTCTGATGGTTGTGAAATGGTATCTCATCCTTGCTTTAATTTGCATTTCCGTAATTTCATATGCTTATTGGCCACTGAGATACCTTCTTTTGAAAGTACTTATCCAAACTTCTTGTCCATTTTTAAATTAGATTGCCTATTTCTTATTGATTTGTAGTTCTTGACATATTTTGGATACAAAGTATGTAAATATTGTGGATCATGGTTGGATTTATATTGCATGGACACAATAGACAACTTTAAAAAAAAAAAAAGTGGTCAGTTTGAGAAAGGGTCATTGAGAAACAGCTGCTACATTGCAATTATCAACTATAGGTCAGCCATATTACCGTCTGACCTGGATGGGTGGTAATAAAAATAAATACTTCATCAGTTAAAAACATTTGCGTTTCCATTGAGTATATAGCACTCTACTGCTGTGTAATAAGTGGAATTAGAAAGCTTCAGTTTTTGAGTATTGGACAGTTCTGTTATTTCATTACCTTTGAACTCCAGAAAAGCAACAATATTGAACTGCCATATTCGCTTCCTGCCTGTTTACCCTAAACTGAAGTTAAATGTACTTTGTAAATTGGTTGTTTCAGGTACTGAAAAAGTACTTGTGCCACTAACTGCTCTTAGCCCATGTGCTCAACTCTTCTTTCATCCCTCTGTTTCACACCTTTGTTACTTTTAATACAGTTTTAATGTGGGAAGATGAAACAAAATGACTACCAGTGCCCAGGTTCCTAGGCTCATATTGCCCACAAGCTGTTCCGAAACAATTTGTGGAGATCTTAGTGATCATATTACCAGTTGCTGTCAAGTTGAGAGTTGACTCTGACTCATGGCAACCCCGTGTGTGTCAGAGTATAACTGTGCTCCATAGGTTTTCCAGTGACTAAATTTTTCAGCAGATCTCCAGGACTTTCTTCCAAGGTGCCTCTGGGTGGACTGAAACCTCCAACCTTTTGGTTAGCAACTTAGCAGGTTAACTATTTGCACCACCTAGGGACTCCATTGATCGTATTAGATTATATTTAATCTAAGATTCTACCACCAAACATCTTATTCCAAAATGCCATGTTTTGTTGGCATAACACAGTTTATAATGTTCTACATTCTACCTTGGTGAGTAGCTTCTGGGGTCTTAAAAGCCTGTAGCAGCCATCTAACATACTCCACTGGTCTCACCCCTTTGGGAGCAAGGGAGAATGAAGAAGAAAAGATACAAGGGAAAGATCAGTCCCAGAGGACTAATGGACCCCAACTACCATGGCCTCCACCAGACTGAGTCCAGTACAATGAGATGGAGCCCGGCTACTACCACTGACTGCTCTGACCGGGATCACAACAGAGGGTCCCAGACAGAGCTGGAGTAAAATGTAGAAACAAATTCTAACTCACCAAAAAAAAAAAAGACCAGACACTGGCCTGGCAGAGACTGGAGAAACCCTGAGAGTATAGCCACCGGACACCCTTTTAGCTCAGTAATGAAGTCACTCCCGAGGTTCACTCTTCAGCCAAAGATTAGACAGCCCCATTAAACAAAATGAGACTAATGGGGCACAGCAGTCCAGGGACAAGGACTAGAAGGCAGGAGGGGACAGGAAAGCTGGTAATAGGGAACCCAAGATTGAGAAGGGACAATGTTGACATGTCATGGGGTTGTTAACCATTGTCATAAAACAATATACTAACCGTTTAATGAGAAACTATTTGTTCTGTAAATCTTCATCTAAAGTACAATTTTAGGAAAAAAAGCCATGTTCCATGGTGTTATGTTGATATACTGTAATCTCAGTGCAAATGTTGCCATTCTGTGACAAAGCATTTTTTGTTTTCATTTTCCTCCCTTGCAAATTTAGATGGATAACTTGATACCGAGACCTGGAACTAGTTAATGTGCGTTAGGATTACAATGAAAGCACAGTACTGATTTAAGCTGTGTGTTCATTCTTGTATTCATCACTCAAAAAAAAAGAGGGCTATTTGACAGAAAACTTAAGCTTTCAAAAAAATCTATGACATAGGTGCTACACAGAATTGCAGAGCCATGAGAGGATATTTTAGGAACATGTAAACTTGTCTGGGGGTACTGTGATAGCCTTCCTGAAGAAATGACCTTTAAGCTGAGGTCCGAAAGATGAGTAGGAATAAGTCAGAATAGAGGAAATAGCATTCTAGGTAACAGAGCTAAATGAAATACTTAAGAATATGATCTCTTTGTTTTTACGTGAGTAGTAGAAGTGTGTTAGTAGTAATAACAATAGAGTTACCAATGCTACTTACTTGATTGTTGTCGTTGTGTGCCCTGGGGTCAATTCTGACTCATAACGACCCTGTAAGACAGAGTAGAACTGCCTCATAGGGTTTCTGAGGCTGTAATCTTTCCGGAATCAGATTGCCACATCTTCTCCTGCAGTGCAGACCCTTTCGTTAACAACTGAGCAGTTAACCACTGCGCCATCAGGGCTCCCTACCTCCTTGATTAGGAAAGAGAATTACTTAGCAAACCCTAAAAGATTGCCTAGGTAAATAATACTGAAGAAATCACCTAAGGCAGTACTTACAAGTATAGGAAAGATGAATTACTCAGTACCTGTCGGGACAACTATTTAGCCATCTGGAAAAACATAAATCTGGATTCCAACTTCACTCCATATATCAACAAATTCCAGCCAGATCAAAAATATAAACAGTTAAAAAAAGAAAATGAAAACAAAAAAGTAGTTAGAGAAACTGGATTGGATTTTTATAAACATGTTGGAGAATGCCTTTCTAAGCATGATGCAAAAGCCAAAAAATATAAAGGAAAAGATCAACAGATTTCCCTATATATAAATTCAAAATGTTTATAGAGCATAAGGAGGTTAGAAGAAATAACTAACTGGAGGTAATATTTGCAACATATATGATAGGCAAGGTGCTAAAAGCCTTTACATATGAAAAGCTCTTTGTAATCAGAAAACTAGGCAAAAACAATTCATAACAACTGATCAATTTGTGGAAAGGTATTCAACCCCACTAGTAATCAAACAAATAGTTTAGGAAAAGAAACACTTTACTTACTAAATTGGAAGACATTTGAAGATCAGAAACATCTGGTTTTGGCAAGAATATGGGAAAATATGCATGTTTATGCATGACTAATGAGAGAAGGAGCCCTAGTGGTGTAGTGGTTAAGCACTCGGCTGCTAACCGAAAGGTCTGCAGTTTGAACCCACCAGCTGTTCCATAGGAGAAAAGACCTGGGTATCTGCTTCCATACAGATTACAGCCTACGAAACCCTATGGGGGCAGTTCTACTCTGTTCTGTAGGGTTGCTATGAGTCGAAATCGAGGGCATACAACAACTAATGAGAGTGTAAATTAGAATAACTATTCTAGAAAACAGTATGGCAAAACATATCACCATTTAAAATTTGTATACTTTGAAATAGATTTATTCTAGAATTTGTTACTATGGAAATACTTGCACATCTGTGCAAAGATCCATGTACAATGATAGCAGGTAGGAAATTACCTTATACAATGGTAGCTACACTATCAGGTGGGCTATCCCACGTCATGGGAAAGGAAATCTCATAGCCCAAATTAAGATGCTTAAATTACACGGTTTATTGAATCGATTTTAAACTGAAGTTGGAAAGATATATAGGGAAGATTATCACACTTAGGATAAGGTGCAAGGGAGATGTGAAGACCACATTGCTTGAATCCAGTACTGATATGTCTCATTTCTGCTGCATCACCTTCACCTCTGATAGTGCGGTTAGGAGGACCACAGTTGAGATTGAAAAGGGCTCAGCAGGTGGAGGGTGCCTGGAGCCGATACATGCTCTTTCAGAAATACACAGGGTTAAGCATGCCTGCCTAAGGCCTGCTGAGAGCCACATTTTTTATCTGTTTTTGGACCAGAATGGGCATCACCAGTGAATGGACATTTTAGGGATGGCATAGCTATTGTCCTGAAGGTGGCATCATCTTCTATCTTATGACATGGCCCTTCCATCCTTTTATGTTAGCAACACACTTGTTTCTTCCATTCTTTTTATCATATATTCCATTTATCAGTTTTTATTGTGTCTTAGAGTGTACTATCTGTACTTAATATATGTTAAGAATTCCATCTCACTAGATACTTAACACACAAATTTCACATATCCTTTCTGTTTTTGCTGTCCTCTAGAACAGAATTGAATATTCTTATTATATAGCAAATAAACATCGCAAACATATGAAACATTTCTACTTACAATGGCAAAAACAAAAAAAAATACTGTCCCTAAATAGGGGATAGGGCAAATATGTTACTGTATATAATGGAATACTGGCTGTTAAAAATGGGAATGTAGATCTTTATTAACAAAAAAAAGACATCTACTTTATATTCTTGAGTGAATAGGGTTCAAAAACATTATGTACAGTATCCCATTTATGTTTTAAAAATACACATAAATGTATAACATTTCTATGTATGCACAGAGAGATGTCTAGAAGGATCTCCAAAGTACAGTAATTTTCTGAGTGCAGAATTTAGGGTGATTTTTGTTTTCTTTGTACACTCCTTTTTTGTATTATTACAGGGGAGGGTCTTTGGGGGAGGATACTATAAGAAGCATATTTTTATAATTAAAAAATAAATAATTTTTTTTTTTTAATCAGATTTTTAGCATTGTGTTCTGGAAAGTGTCTAGGCATTGAAGTCAGATAGACCCAGGTGCATTTCCTAGCTGCATAAAATTGGATAAGCCACTTAGCCTCCTTTAGCTTCAGTTTCCTAGTATGTAGAATAAGGATAATAATAACTGCCTTAGAGGAGGTAAGAACATGTGCAAAGGGCTTGGCACAGTGCCAAGATTACATTAGTGATCTAACAAATGCTCTCTCACCCTGTATTTGATACAGGGCTTAATTCTCTTCTGCCCTCTTATTCATTCCTAAGAGTGAAGGGACCTACTAATCAGAGTGCTAGAAAATCCGGGGAACTGCAGAGGACTTTGTCTAAATGGGTCTGCTAGTTGCACCCTGATTACAATAGATGTGGCCCACCAAAGCCTGATAAGGGAATCTGACTTTCCCACTATCTTCCATTCTAAAGTTGAAAGTATAATATATCCTGTTGGGAAATAATTTGGTCTCTGGACCTAATAAAATCATATTTAAATAACTAAAACTCAATACTATACAGATTCAACATCACCTTTTAAAAAAAATAATATCCATGTACTATCCTAAAATTCATGCATAATATACTTTACTTTAAAAAAAAAAAGTTGCCATCGAGTTGATTCTGACTCATAGTGACACCATGTGTTTCAGAGTAGTACAGTTTTTATGGCTGTGACCTTTTGGAAGCAGTTTTCCAGGCTTTTCTTCTGAGGAACCTCTGGGTGGGTTCAAACTGCCAACCTTTTGGTTAGTAGTCCAGTACTTAATTATCTGTTTGTGCCACCCAGGGCCTCCTAGTTTACTTACATATTTTTGAAATTAGTGTAAATTCTTGACAGTAATATAAAGGAGAAATAAAAGAAAACATTTATATTTAAATAATACATATTTCAATATATAAATGATCTGGTATGATTAACTTTATGACAATGTAGTACTCAGATGCTTCAGGATATAAGTAGACTCACCATAAACGTGGCAGCCACAATACAAGTGTGTTGTATTGGCAACCAAATACCATGAACCACATGGCCACTGATGGTGTGATTTTCCATAAGATTGAACAACTTTTGGTAATGTTCTGAACCAAAATGGCTAATTTTCCTCTAGTTTACATAATAGTTAAATTCCTGGAAAAGTCAGTGTATATTAAGCCCCTGCAAAAACTACTCTAACTATGTCATTTGGAATTAAGTAGGGAGCTTGTTGGAGACTGGTGGTGCAGTGGTTAAGCATTCAGCTGCTAACCAAAAGGATGGCAGTTTGAATCCACCAGCCATTCCTTGGAAACCCTATGGGGCAGTTCTACACTGTCCTATAGTGTTGCTATGAGTAGGAGTCAGACTCGATGGAAATGGGTTTCATCGGGTTAGGGAGCTTGTTTAAAATGTGGATTCCTGGCCCTCTACGCCCAGAGACTCTGACTCAGGGCCTCCAGGGTAGGGCCTGAGAATCTGCATCAATATCTTGGCAGTGATTCTGGAGTTAGACATTTGGTTTTCTAAATTAACTGAGGGACGGGATGGTTGTCTTAAGAGAGAGACTAGGAGACAGGGCCAAGATGCCAGAGTAGTCAGACGCTTCCGGTCGTCCCTCTGACAACAAGGACCCAAAAAAACAAGTAAATGGATTATATATGACAATCTAGGAGCCCTGAACATCAAAGGCAAAGGTCAGGATTCAGACTGAGTGGCAGGGGGAGGGAGAGATGGTTCAGAAGCAGCAAGGAGTTGCCAGATCTGACCCAGTGGGAGCCAGTGCCCTGCGGGCCAGATTGGCTGATGTACATAGTGAGGCAAACAGTGACATCCGGGATGCGTTTTCCACATTGGGAAAGACCGAGCAGCAGAGTCTGCTCAGGCCTCCAGAGCTAGTGAAAAGCAGCACTTGGTCAGCAAAAGATAAGTAACGTGCATTTAACTGCCATGTGGATCAAAAAAACATGCCGTTTGGGAAGAACTTCTCTCCCATTTACCTGCTCCCTCCCTGCTCTGCACCAGATCCTGGGCCAGCTTTAGTGATTGCCATATCCCCTGGACTGGAAGTGGGACCCATCATGCACCCTGAGCCATTCTCCTAGCCTTGGAGACAGAACAAATTAATAAACAGGAAAAAATAATCTGCCAGCTTCTCTAAGCCGGGAACTCAGGGCAGGCACAGCTCCTTTGCCTAGGCACACGCATAATGGGTCCATGGACTCTGAATCCCTTTCACCCCTCCATAGACCTTTGTGGGCCCATTTCAACAGAGTAGGCCCTCATTAGCACAGTACATCAGGGGATATACCTGAAGCCTAACTTCACTGTATCACCTATGTGGTGGATTGGCAGGTTTGTGACATTTGACACCACTCTGCCCATTAAGCAGGGTCCTCATGTACCAACATCAGGGGCCTGAGGACTGGTGGCTCCACACATGCCTCCTCGCCACCCATGACAGGAGTCCAAGAATAAGTGATGCCTCCCAGTCCTTACAGCCAACAGCATTGGGTGCCCATAGTCTGGCTACAAAACCCACCCACCTACTTGCTCTAGGGAACAGGAACATGCTTTCCTCCCAGACATGCAGGGGCAGCCATCAGCCCCCTGCCTTGCTCAGCGCATGACCCCCTACTGCAGCCAGATGCCTGGGCCTACTGCAATACCCCTACCTATCTAGGGCTGTAGGCAAGAGCCTGCACCACACACTCGGAGACTGACTGTCTGCACACCTGAGCTGAATCCATACAAGAAAAGTAAACGGACTCCTGGGCTCAGATACCTAAGAACAGATCTAACCACCATGACAGGACATTAGAGTTTCAAAGCTGCCAATAATCAAACTAGCTCACATGAGCAGCCATTTTGGGCATATCAAAACAAAACAAAACAAGAAGCTAGGACACAGTAAACAAACATAAATAAATATAATAACTTATTCATGGCTTGGAGACAACAGTCAATATAAAATCACATAAAGAGGCAGACCATGATGGCTTCAGCAAGCTCCCAAAACAAAGAATCAAGAAATATTCCAGAGGAAGATAATTTCTTGGAATTATCTGAGGTAGAATACAAAAGATTAATGTATAGAACTTTTCAAGAGATCAGGAAGGAGATCAGGCAAAATGCAGAACAAGTCAAGGAACATATAGACAAAGCAATAGAGGAACTTAAGAAGACTAGAAGAGCACAATGACAAATTTAACAAGCTGCAAGAATCCACAAAGGGACAACAAACAGAAATCCAGAAGATTAACAATAAAATTCCAGAATTAGACAACTCAATAGAAAGTCATAGGAGCAGAACTGAGGCAATGGAAGTCAGAATTAGTGAGAATGAAGATAAAGCACTTGACACCAACTTATTTGAGGAAAATTCAGATAAAAGAATTAAAAAAAATTAAGAAACCCTAAAATTATGTGGGACTGTATCAAGAGGAATAAGGAATAACCTATGAGTGATTAGAGTACCAGAACACGGGAGGGGGGAAAGGAGGAATAACAGAAAATACAGAGAGAACTGTTGAAGATTTGTTGGCAGAAAACTTCCCTGACATCGTAAAAGATGAGAAGATACCTATCCAAGATGCTCATTGAACCCCACACAAGGTAGATCCCAAAAGAAAGTCACCAAGACATATTATAATCAAACTTGCCAAAACCAAAGATAAAGACAGAATTTTAAAAGCGGCTAGGGATAAACGAAAAGTCATCTACAAAGGTGAGTCAGTAAAACTAAGCTGGGTCTACTCTGCAGAAACCATGCAGGCAAGAAGACAATGGGATGACATATACAAAGCCTTGAAGGAAAAAAAATTGCCAGCCAAGAATTACATATCCAGAAAAACTGTCTCTCAAATATGATGGTGAAATTAGGGCATTTCCAGACAAACAGAAGTGTAGGGAATTTGTAAAAAACCAAACCAAAATTACAAGAAATACCAGAGGAAGTCCTCCAGTTAGAAAATCAGTAACATCAGATAACAACCCAAGACTAAAACACAGGACAGAGCAACCAGATGTCAACCCAGACAGGGAAGTCACAAAAATAAATTGAAGCTAAAACGCTGAAAATAGAGAAACAGAGACATCAATATGTAAAAGATGACAACATTAAAACAAAACAGAGGGACTAAAAAATGTACTAAAGGTGATATAAAAAAATAAAAGTTTAGTTTAAACTTAGAAAAAGAAGGGTAAATATTAAGGTAACCACAAAGGAAACTAACAATCCTACACATCAAAATAAAAAACAAGAAAAACAGAAAGACTCAGCAAATACAAAATCAACAACAATGAAAAAGATGAAAATAAAACACATAAGAAAAAACGACTCAGCACAGAAAATTAAGTGGAACAAAGATACTGTCAACAACCCAAAAATGACATCAAAATGACAGCACTAAACACATACCTATCAATAATTACCCTGCATGTAAATGGACTAAATGCACCAACAAAGAGACAGAGAGTGGTAGAATGCATTAAAAAAAACACATTCTGTCTATATGCTGCCTACAAGAGACATACCTTAGACTTAAAGAGAAAAAAAAAAACGAAAACTCAAAGGATGGAGAAAAATATCTGAAGCAAACAACAATCAAAACAGAGCAGGAGTGGCAATAGTAATTTCTGACAAAATAGAGTTTAAAGTAAAATCCACCACAAGGGATAAGGAGGAACACTATATAATGATTAAAGGGTCAATATGCCAGGAGGACATAACCATAACAAATATTTACTCACCCAATGACAGGGCTCCAAAATACATAAAACAAACTCTAACCGCATTGAAAAGAGAAACAGACAGCTCCACAATAATAGTAGGAGACTTCACTACACCACTTTCGGTGAAGGACAGAATATACAGAAAGAAGCTCAATAAAGACATAGAAGATCTAAATGCTACAATCAACCAACTTGACCTCATAGACATATACAAAACACTCCACCCAACAACAGAAAAGTATATTTTCTTTTCCAATGCACATGGAATGTTCTCCAGAATAGGACATAAAGCAAGCCTTAACAGAATCCAAAGCATCGAAATATTATAAAGCATCTTTTCTGACCATAAAGCCATAAAAGTAGAAATCAATAACAGAAAAAGCAAGGAAAAAAAAATCAAACACATGGAAACTGAACAACACCTTGCTCAAAAACTGCTGGGTTATTGAAGAAATTAAGGATGGAATAAAGAAATTCACAGAATCAAATGAGAATGAAAATACATCCTACCAGAACTTTTGGGACACAGCAAAAGTAGTCCTCAGAGATAAATTTATAGCAATAAGTGCACACATCCAAAAAGAAAAAAGGGCCAAATCAAAATATTAACCCTACAACTCGAACAAGTAGAAAGAGAACAGCAAAAGAAGCCCTCGGGCACCAGAAGAAAGCAAATAATAAAACTTGGAGCACAATTAAGTGAAAGAAAAATAGAAAAACAATTGAAAGAGTTAACAAGACCAAAAGCTGGATCTTTGAAAAGATCAACAAAATTGATAAACCATTGGCCAAACTGACAAAAGAAAAATAGGACAGGAAGCAAATAATCCACAGAATAAATGAGATGGGTAATATCACAACAGACCCAACTGAAATTAAAAGAATCATAATAGAATACTATGAAAAACTGTACTCTAACAAATCTGAAAACCTAGAGGAAATGGACAAATTTCTGGAAACTCACTACCTACCTAAATTAACACAAACAGAGGTAGAACAACTAAATAAACCTATAACAAAAGAAGAGATTGAAAAGGTAATTAAAAAACTCCCAACAAAAAAAAGCCCCGGTCTGGATGGTTTCACTGGAGAATTCTACCAACTTTCAGAGAAGAGTTAACACCACTACTACTAAAGGCATTTCAGAGCATAAAAAAGGACGGAATACTCCCAAACTCATTGTATGCAGCCAGCATAACCCTGATACCAAAACCCAGTAAAGACACCACAAAAAAAGAAAATTACAGACCAGTATCCCTCATGAACATAGACACAAAAATCCTCAACAAAATTCTAGCCAATAGAAGTCAACAATACATAAAAAAAAAATAATTCACCATGACTATCATGGACTGAATTATGTCCCCCAAAAAATGTGTGGTTCAATTTGGCTGGGCCATGATTCCTGGTATTGTGTGATTTTCTTATATGTTGTAAATCCTGCCTCTATGATGTTAATGAGGGTGGAAAGGTGGCAGTTGTGTTAGTAAGGCGGGACTCAATCTACAAGATTGGATTGTGTCCTGAGGCAATCTCTTGAGATATAAAAGAAGTGAGCAGAGAGACAGGGGACCTCATACCACCAAGAAAGCAAAGCCAGCAGCAGAGCACATCCTTTGGACCTGGGGTCCCTGTGCGGAGAAGCTC
>NW_004443970.1:18834828-18929698 GCF_000243295.1 Trichechus manatus latirostris
TGGACAGGAAGACTCAAGACTGTGAAAATGTCTATTCTACCCAAAGTGATCTACAGATACAATGCAATCCCCATCCAAATTCCACCAGCATTTTTTAATGAGATGGAGAAACAAATCACCAACTTCATATGGAAAGGGAAGAGGCCCTGGATAAGTAAAGCATTACTCAAGAAGAAGAACAAAGTGGGAGGCCTCGCACTACCTGATTTTAGAACCTATTATACCGCCACGATAGTCAAAACAGCCTGGTACTGGTACAACAACAGGTACATAGACCAATGGAACAGAACTGAGAATCCAGACATATATTCATCCACCTATGAGCAGCTGATATTTGACAAAGGCGCAAAGTCTGTTAATTGGGGAAAAGACAGTCTCTTTAACAAATGGTGCTGGCATAACTGGATATCCATCTGCAAAAAAATGAAACGAGACCCATACCTCATACTATGCACAAAAACTAACTCAAAATGGATCAAAGACCTAAATATAAAATCGAAAATTATAAAGATCATGGAAGAAAAAATAGGGACAACGCTAGGAGCCCTAATATATGGCATAAACAGAATACAAACCATAAGTAACAAACATCAGAAGAGAAACTAGGTAAGTGGGAGCTCCTAAAAATCAAACACTTATGCTCATCAAAAGACCAAAAGAGTCAAACGACAACCTACAGACAGGGAAAAAAATTTTGGCTATGACAAATCTGATGAGCTTCTAATCTCTAAAATCTGCAAGATACTGCAAAACCTCAACAACAAAAAGCCAAATAACCCAATTAAAAAATGGGCAAAGGATATGAACAGGCACTTCACCAAAGAAGACATTCAGGTGGCTAACAGATACATGAGGAAATGCTCATGATCATTAGCCATTATAGAAATGCAAATAAAAACTACAATGAGATACCATCTTACCCCAACAAGGCTAGCATTAATCCAAAAAGCACAAAATAATAAATGTTAGAGAAGTTGTGAAGAGACTGGGACACTTTTACACTGTTGGTGGGAATGTAAAATGGTACAACCACTTCGGATATTGATTTGGTGCTTCCTTAAAAAGCTAGAAACAGAAGTACCATAGGATCCAGCAATGCCACTCCTTGGAATATATCCTAGTGAAATAAAAGCCATCACACGAATAGATACATGCACACCCATGTTCATTGCAGCACTGTTCACAACAGCAAAAAGATGGAAACAACCTAGGTGCCCATCAACGAGTGAATGGATAAACATCGTATATTCACACAATGGAATACTATGCAATGGTAAAGAACAATGATGAATCTGCGAAACATCTCATAACATGGATAAATCTGGAAGGCATTATGCTGAGTAAAATTATTTGCAAAAGGACAAACATTGCATGAGACCACTATTATAAGAACTCAAGAAAAGGTTTAAACACAGAAGAAAACATTCTTTGATAGTTATGAGGGTGGGGAGGGAGATGGGTATTCACTAACCAGATAGTAGATAAGAATTATCTTAGGCGAAGGGAAGGACAATACACAATACAGGGGGAGTCAGCACAACTGGAGTAAACCAAAAGCTAAGAAGCTTCCTGAATACAACCAAACACTTCGAGGGACAGAGTAGCAGTACCATGGTCTGGGGACCATGGTTTCAGGGGACATCTAGGTCAACTGGCATAACAAAGTTTATTAAGAAAATATTCTGCATCCCACGTTGGTGAGTGGTGACTGGGGTCTTAAAAGCTAGTAAGCAGCCATTTATGATACATCAATTGGTCCCAACCCACTTGGAGCAAAGGAGAATGAAGAACACCAAACACACAAGGAAAATATTAGCCTAAGAAACAGAAAGGGCCACATAAACCAGAGACTCCAGCCTGAGACCAGAAGAACTAGATGGTGCCCAGCTACCACCAGTGACCAGCCTGACAGGGAACACAACAAAGAGCCCCTGACGGAGCAGGAGAAAAGTGGGGTGCAGAATTCAAATTCTAGTAAAAAGACCAGACCTAATGGTCTGACTGAGGCTGGAGAGACCCTGGAAGACATGGCCCCCAGACTCTCCATTAGCCCAGGACTGAAACCATTCCCAAAGCCAGCTCTTCAGACAAAGATTAGACTGGACTATGGGACATAAAATGATACTCCTGAAGAGAGTGCCTCTTAGCTAAAGTAGATACAGAAAACTAAATGGGCAGCTCCTGTCCAGATGCAAGATTAGAAGGCAAAAAGGCACAGGAGCTGGTTGAATGGACACGGGAAATCCGGGGTGGAAAGGAGTGTGTTGTCACACTACAGGAAGAGTAGCTAGGGTCATATAGCAATGTGTGTATAAATTTTTGTATGAGAAACTGACTTGAACTGTAAACTTTCACTTAAAGCATGATTTAAAAAAAGATAAACGTAAACTAAGATGATAAATAAACTATAAAAAAAAAAAAAAAAAAAAAAGCCAGTTTCGTTATTCTTATGCAGTGTAATGTAGTGGGGGAAAAGTAAGCAATTTAAAATAGGAATACCTCCGATTCAGACACAACTCTATTACTTGCAGTTGTCCAACATTTCCTGGGTCTATTTCTTCAAATGGGCATCGTTACTGGCAGTATGGAAGGATGGGATTGTGGTTTTCTGCTGTCTTTTAAAGCTTGCTTGCTTTGTTTATCAAGATTATTAAAACTCCTGATACAAGGCAGTTTTTAAAATGAAATAACATTATCCATGCCAATTGCGTTATTACTGATGACGCTGTGATTGATTCACGCTTTACGAGAATCTGATCATGATGCGGTTGTTACGTTCCCGAAAGCCAACTGTTTGAAACCAGAGGAAAACAAGCTGCAAAGAGATTTGGTCCGCTAATCCCTCCCCGATGGCAAGACAGGGAAGTGTTCTGCTGTACGTGGTCGCTATGAGTCGGAACCGACTCGATGGCACCTAACAAGAACCTCTCCCGGCACCAAACAAACTAAAACAGTTCCGAATCCGAAGACTCGGGATTCTGGCTCCAGTCGTCCCTAACCACCAGTGTGGATCTGGACAAGTCACTTTACTTGCTGTGCTCCTACCACTGACCGCACTACGCGTGCCGCTCTTCCACTTCCCAGATTTCGCCCGCCCGCCCTTGTTGCTTCTTTCCTTTGTTCTGTGATCTCCAGCAATCCTCCCTCAACGTTCCGGCTCCTCCCCAAGATGGGCGGAGGGGCGCATCCGCACCCCAAGCGCAGGCCCACCCTGTGCGCCCCGAATCCCGCACCGCCTTGCGTCCCGCGACCTCTCCCACTTATCCGCGTCGCTCTAGGCATCTCGCCCGACGTCCTCCGCCCCCAGAGCGGGGCTCCGAGGCTCCGGACCGCGGGCTGAGTGCGCCGCTCAAGGTGCCCTGGCCGTCGCCACCCATTTGCCCCGCGCACGCCGCCAAGGGCCCTTCCCGGGACCGCGCGCCGCGGCTGCTGGAGGCTGGCTCTTGGTCGGGCTGGGTTCGCCGCCACCGAGTCCGGCGGAGGCCCGCGCGACCCACGTGTCCAGCGTAAACCCTCCCCGGGCCAGCGGCTGCTCGCCACGGACGCTCTACGGCAAAGCCCGCAGCAGCCCGGGAGCGGCGTGCCAACCGCGAGCGGCACGTGCGGGTCGCCGGCGCCTCGCCGCGTGGTGCTGGTTCCAGCAGAGCCCGCGAGCAAGCAAGTAGGGGAGTGGGTGCGTGGGCCGGCCTGGGAGGCGAACGCCTCGGGGGAGAGGAGCCACGCGGCGGGGGCGGCGGGGGCACTGCAGTGCCACCTCTCCCGAGGAAGCTCCGGCTTTCACACGCCCGCGCGCGCACGCACGTGCACACGGGTGGCGGGGAGAACCCGAGCGAGAACCTCTGAGTGCTGGACGCATTTTAGCGATGGCTTCTGCTCTCAATAGCAAAATGCACCCGCCTGGGACTTGCTCGGGCTCCAAAGCCGATGTCCGCGGGGGTGCCGGCTGGAAGATGGACTGCGATCCGCGGATGCACGTGAAAATGTGCAAGAAGATCGCCCAGCTCACCAAGGTAAGGGACTGCACTGCGGGCTGGACAGCTGCGCGCCCGCGGCGCCTGGGGCCGTGGAGAAAGTGCGGGCGCGCCTCAGGAGAAACCCAAGGTAAATCCGGGCAGAAACTTTGTCTGGGAAGCCAGCTGGGCAGAAAAGCGGCCCTAAACCTGGGTGACTTGACTTTCTGGAGCTACATCCTAAAGCAGCAGAGAGAGAGGCTCCTTGCCAAGGAAAGTCCTCCAGTCTGCGTGCTGAGCAGGTGCTCTGTGATTTTCCCACGGTGGGAATGTGAATCGGGTGGTAGGGTGGCATATGTGTGCTTTCCTTTGCCAGCTCGGCTCGAGTGATCGTGCCTGGAATGCTGTGATTTCATTCATGGCCTTACTTTATAGTTGCGGAGGTCATGTGGGCTCTAAACACTTGATTCATTTAGTCCTTCATTCGACGAATACTGGAGTCATTTCTTGAGTGCTAGCAGCTTGAGGCACCGTACTCACCCTGGAAGGCAGCCCAGGGGACTTACTATCAAAGTGGGTGCAGACGTGTGTAGGAGTATGAATGGGGAAGAGCTCGCTGCGCTGTATAATTGTGGCATTTTCTAGGACCTTGGGAGGTCATCCAGCCCATCTCCCTTCTTCAACCCAGAGCCCCGGTTGAACCTCCGCAGACTGTGGCGTCTTACTCATGAAGACCACCGGCAAGGAGATGCCACCTGTGCCCTTTGTTAAAACCTGCTGCTGCTTCCCAATTAGGAGCTCTTCTCGTGTGCCTCTTTGTCCCTAGTGAAGATAAAGAGCAGCATTCCTCCCTGTCTTCTAAACAAAGTTTCAGTGGATGAATTTAGCTGTGGTCTTGGGGTTTCCTTTTGGTGGTATAATAAACTCCTGATGCAGTGCCTGCCGAAGGAGTCCCAAGGTGGCACAAATGGTTAAGCGCTGGACAGCTAGCCAAAAACTTAGCGTCTGAACCCATGCAGAGGCACCTTGGAAAGGTCACAGCCTCAAAAACCCTATGGAGCAATTCTACACTACACACATGGGGTCGCCATGAGTCAGAATTCACTCCACTGGCAACTAACCACAACAACAACCTGGCCTACTAGTGGAAGAGCAGGTCCAGGTTCTATCCAGTAGTGTGTAGAACATGCTCTCTTCCTTTCCTTTTTCCTCACTATCTCCGTCCCACTTCCCCACCACCCACTCTTGTGTGGCATCACAGGCACTTTCCCCTCTCACTATTTTGCAAGAACGAATAGAGCACAAAGGCTTGGGAACTGGACACTAGCAAGCTTCTCTAGGCCCTCCCATTAACTTCTCCACATTCTTTGCACATGAGCCTGGCTCCAAACAGTGATTTCTTTAGTCAAGAATGGAAAAGAAGTAATGGAGAGACCCCTTGGAGGCCTTGGCATATGATACTGGCACCACTGATATAATCAACAGTTATCTCTAAATGGTGATACCAACCCAAAAGAGTATTTATTCAAGTACCTGGCAAGGTGCTAGGCACAGTATAAGGCATCTTCTCTATTTTCAAAGAATCTAAAATATTGTTGGAGAGACAAGGTGGTTTGAGATATTGAGAGAAAACTAAAAGACAGTGCTATATATAGTCAGTTGCTAAATTGGGTGGTTCTGATTATGAGTGCTGTGGAAGCAGAAGCAAAGGCTGAGTCATTATGGGCAGGAGAGGTTGTATGGGAGAGATGAACCTTGGATTCAGTTTGAATTTATAGAGTGCCTGCTATGTGCCAGGCACTGTGCTGAAAATAAAACAGTGAAGATAGGCACGATCCCTGGCACATAGTAGGTGGTGTTTCTCAAAGTATATGCTGCATTATAATCATAGTTGATTCTTATTATGTAGTGCCTCTTTTTACCATTTTTCATGCTAGTTGCTTAAATTAGATATTTTTATATTTATATTGATATCCCACCTTTCTTTTGGCTACTACTGATATGTTGCATACTTGCCAGCTCTTTACACCTCATCTTTCTATGCGTTTTGTTTTATGAGTTGTGTCTGTGATGGATGAGTTTATTTATTGGGCATTTAGTGTGATTAGTTGGGTGGCTTATTCCATCATGTTTCATGTTTTTTGTTTACCATCCTTTTTCGTTTCTTCTTTTTTCCCCATTCCTGCTTCTCTTGGACAAGTAAAGCTATCTATATACTCTGCTGGTTTGGGAATGTTAGGCTATATTTCTATTCTCAGAATTGCCCTTTAGTTTTCAACATACATATTCAAGTATAATTTTTTTCTAACAAAGTTGTCATGTAATTCTTTCTTTGCATACTTTACCCATTTAACAGCCCTGTCCTTTAAAAGTCAAAAGTTGATTAAGTTTACTGACATTAAATCGATTTCTGGGCTCACTGTTGTTGTTTTTTTTCCTTGAATCCAGTGCCTTCTCCTTG
This sequence comes from Trichechus manatus latirostris, assembly GCF_000243295.1. NCBI lineage: Eukaryota > Metazoa > Chordata > Mammalia > Sirenia > Trichechidae > Trichechus > Trichechus manatus. Next base: position 18,841,240 of record NW_004443970.1, read on the forward strand.
GATTCACTTTTCTTCTGGCTGAAGTTCATCCTTTAGTAGTTCTTTCTGTCAGGGACTTGGTGGAGGAGGAAATTCTTTGTATATTTGAAAATGTCTTTATTTTGCCCTCACTCTTATGTGATAATTTTTTGGGGGGTATAAAATTCTGGTGGATAGTTATTTTCCCATAGCACATTGATGACAGTACTGTATTGCCTTCTGCTGTTAATTGCTGCTAGTTAAAACATCTACTGCCAATACAATTTTTCATTCCTTTGTAAATAATCTGCCTTTTATCTTTGATAGCACTTAAGTTTTTTTTCTTTATTTTTGACGTTCAGCAGTTTCACTAGAATTATCTCCGTGTTCGTTTATCTTTATCCTCTGCAAAACCAGCAGCATACTTTCTACTGAGTGCTCATATTCTTTCTTTGTTGCTGTTGAGTGCTGTCAAGTCTATTCCGACTCATGTTGTTGTTGTTGTTAGGTGCTGTCAAGTCAGTGCTGACTCATAGCAACCCTAAGTACAAAAGAACAAAACACTGCCCAGTCCTGCGCCATCCTACAATCGTTGTTATCCTTGAGCCCATTGTTGCAGCCACTGTGTCAATCCATCTCATTGAGGGTCTTCCTCTTTTTCACTGACCCTCTACCCTCTACTTTCTCTAGGGAGTGATCTCTCCTGTTAACAGGTCCAAAGTATGCAAGACGAAGTCTCACCACACTCGCTTCTAAGGAACATTCTGGCTGTACTTCTTCCAAGACAGATTTCTGCGTTCTTTTGACACTCCATGGTATATTCAATATTCTTCGCCAACACCACAATTCAAAGGCATCAATTCTTCTTCGATCTTCCTTATTTATTGTCCAGCTTTCTCATGCATATGAGGCGATTGAAAACGCCCTGGCTTGGATCAGGCACACCTTAGTCCTTAAAGTGATGCATAGTGACCCTATAGGCAGAGTAGAACTGCCCCATAGAGTTTCCTAGACTGTAATCTTTATGAGAGCAGGTTGCAGGTCTTTTCTTCTGCACAGCTGCTTGTGGGTTTGAACCATAGACCTTTCAGTTAGCAGCTGAGCTCTTAAGCATTGCACTACCAAGATTCTTGTTCTTTCTTTAATTCTGGAAAATTATCAGTGATTTTCTCTTGAGATATTGTTTCTCTGCCATTGCCCTTATTCTCTTTTCTGGACTCCCATTTGGTAAACGAGGAGGCCTCTCTATCCATATCCTGAAATGTTATTTTAAAATTTAAAAAAAAATTTTTTTGGTGTCTGTGTTGCATCCCGGTAAATTCCTCAATCGTGAGTTCTGATTTGCCAGTTCTCTAAATAATTTGCCCAGACCAGGGTCTTTCCCATCTATTAAGTTTTAGAATGTCAATGATTATAGTTTTCAATTCTAAAATTACTGTTCTTATTTTCTTTCTTCCTGATTTTGATTCGTAATTTTTTTGCTTATTTTTAACAGCTTTACTGAAGTGTAATTTGCATATCATAAAATTTACCCGTTTTAAGTGTGTAATTCAATATTTTTTAGTTGTTGAGCCCTGACCATAATCCGGTTTTAGGACATTTTCATCATCCAATGAAATTCCTCTCTTGTTGCTTGTTTGCAGTCAATCCCTGTTCCTACCTTCCATCCCAGGCAACCATTAATCTACTTTCTGTCTCTATAAATTTACCTTTTCTGGACATTTCATATAAATGAAATCATACAGTATGTGTGTGATCTTTTACGTGTAGCTTTTTTCACTTAGTTGCTAAATCTTAGCATACTATTTGTTTTTTGTTTATTGTAGTTTAAGTGAAAGTTACATTTCAAGTTAGTTTCTCATACAAAAATTTATATATACATTGTTATGTGACCCTAATTGCTCTCCCTATAGCATAGTATTTTTGAGGTTCATCCATGTTGTAGCATGCATCATTAACTCATTCCTTTTTATTGCTAAATAGTATTCCATTGTATGGTTATACCATTTTGTTTATCCATCCACTAGTTGATGGATATTTGGATTGTTTCCACTTTTTGGCTATTATGAATAATGCTGCTACAAACGTTATCTTCCTGTGCAAGTTTTTGTGTGGACCTAAGTTTTCGTTATTCTTGGGTAGATACCTAGGAATGGAGTCTTTAGGCTGTGTGGCAACTTTATGTTTAACTTTTTAAGAAACTGCCGAACTGTTTTCCAAAATAACTGCACCACATTAGTCTCCAGTCTGCTTCTTCAGCTAATTCTTCCGGTGTATCTCCAAGCACCCAGTTCTCACATCACAGTGAAGTATGTTTCTCTCCTGCCTCCACCATATACTTGCTTCCCTCTCTTTTTGTCCTCTTGGTTTCCTCTGCCTGAAGTGCTTTCATCTCGAAAAGTTGAATTCTACTTACCCTTTAAATCCTACTTTCTCCAGAAAGGCTTCGAAAAACCTCGGTTTTGTAATTAATCATGTATCAATTTTTCATTGTGTATTACATTTTTTTATTCATCTGTTTCTCCAGCAGTTTGTACAATGTCTTGCACATAGTAGACCCAAAGTAATCTTGTTAAATGTAATTAAAGTTGCACCCCACAGATTTGGTTAATATTTCTTTTGTGATACTTATACTCTGATACTGTAGTTGATTTGCATATAGCATATCCGTTAAAACAATAAACTTCTTAATTTTATTCTCCATACTTTGCACTTGGTAGGCACTAATACATGTTAGTTTAGTAAATAAATACTCATTTACATGGTGGTCTGAAGTCCTGGCTGCACATTAAAACCACCTGAAGAGCTTTAAAACTGTACTCGTTAAAGACCGACAGCTAAATGCAATGCCTGATTCTAGACTGGATCCTATGCTGGAGGAAAAATGCCACGAGAGGATTGCGTCAGTTGTCAAAAATGGAATATATTGGTGGTGGTGGTTGTTGGTTGCTGTCGAGTTGATTCTGACTCATGGCGACCCCATGTGTGCAGAGGAGAACTACGCTTCATAGAGTTTTCAATGGCCGATTTTTCAGAAGTAGGTCACCAGGCCTTTCTTCTGAGGCACCTCTGGATGAGTTTGAACCACCAGCCTTTTGGCTAGTGGTCAAGCACTTAACCTGTTTGTGCCACCCAGGACTTGTCTGGGGGTAGAGAAAATAAAAGTATTGTATCAATGTTAAATTTACTAGAGTTGATAACTGTACTATGGTTATGCAAGAAAATACCCTTATTCTTAGTAAATACACACTGAAGTATGTCTTACTTTCAAGAAGTAAGTATGATGTCTTATTCTCAAATCATTGTGTGTGTACGTGTGTAAAAAGAGAGCAAATGATAAAACAAATGGGAAGAATGTTAAGAATCAGTGAATCTGGGTGAACGGTATATGCATGTTTTTTGTACTGTTCTTTTTCTTTCAGCTTTTTTTCCCTAAGTCTGAAATTAATTCTAAATAAACAGTTACAAAACAAACAAACAAAAGGACATCGTTGGCCAGGCCCCGTCTTAGAAGGAGGGGCAGGAGTAGGGGCAGGCATTGGTATTTTTCCAAAGCTCCTCAGGAGCTTCTAATGTGCAGACAGGACTGAGAACCTCCAGTTTAGAGCAACTGAAGGTTTAAACTGTAAGTGCTGCATTTGGGAGAGCAGAAAGTTCCAGACTCATTCCCCATGAAAGACTGTGGGCAGAGCTGACAGTGGGAGGCATCTTCAAGGCCTCACACAGGTTTGCCCAGCCCTGTCCCTGTGCCCCTGCAGCCTCTCTCTGCTTTTGTACCCACCCAGCAACCTCCAGTCGCTTTTCTGTTTTGCAGCTGTCTCTATATCCAGGAGAGTTGGAATCCCTTATACCCAAACAAAAAAAAAAAAAAAAAAAAACCCGTTGACGTTGAGTCGATTCTGACTCATAGCGACCCTAAAGGACAGGGTAGAACTGCCCCATAGAGTTTCCAAGGAGCGCCTGGTGGATTTGAACTGCCAACCTTTTGGTTAGCAGCCATAGCTCTTAACCACTGTGCCACCAGGGTTTCCATTATACCCAGGGATTCCCAATTCCAACTTCCTAGGGGGGATAAACTATCTCTCCCCCAAATAGAAATTTTAGTGTTGTTGTTAGGTGCTGTTGAGTAGGTTCCAACTCATAGCAACCCTGTGCACAACAGAACGAAACGCTGCCCAGTCCTGTGCCATCCTCACAATCGTTATGTTTGAGCCATTGTTGCAGCCACTGTGTCAGTCCATCTCGTTGACTGAATTGGGAGAGTGTGTTCCCTCTTCATTAACCATCTCTCTAACTGAAGGCTGACTCTCAGGAGCCTGGACAGAAGTCTGATAACTGTATGCCCGTGGCACTGCCTCCAGGAGGAAATGTGCAGCCCTTGTGGTGCAGAAGCTGCCAAGCTAAAAGTATAAGGAGTACAGTAACCCCAGGGAACCCTCTATGTCACCTTGTTTCCGATCTCTGCCAGTCTGTTAGAGCACCTTGCAAGAGAAAGGGCTGAATCAAGTGCTGCAACTTCTGCACATCAATAATGATTGTTGTTGTTAGTTACCTTCAAGTTGGCTTCGACTCATGGCGACCTCGTGTATAACAGAACAAAACATTGCCTGGACTTGTGCCATCTTCACAATAGCTGGTATGTTTGAGTCCATTGTTGTGGCCATTGTGTCAGTCCATCTCCTTGAGGGTTTCCTTTGCCTTCCTTGGCCCTCCACTTTGCCGAACATGATGTCCTTCTCCAGCGACCAGTCCCTTCTGATGACATGTCCAAAGTAAGTGAGCTGACGTCTCAGACAATATTCTGAAATCCGTAGGGTTTTCATTGGCTGATTTTCGGAAGTAGATTGCCAGTCTTTCTTCCTAGTCTGCCTTAGTCTGGAAGCTCCACTAAAATTTCTCCACCGTGGATGAGCCTGCTGGTATTTGAAATACCGGAGTCATAGCTTGCAGCATCGTAGCAACACACAAGCTACCACAGTACCACAAACTGACAGACACGTGGTGACACATTAATAATACCTATGTTTTCTTAGTGATTGTACTTTGCAAAACCTTTGACATACTTAGTCATTCTTTGTAAGTATAGCCATTCTACATAGCAGGGAATGAAGTGCCATCTCTAATTGAGAGGAAAAATCCAAGACCTGGAGAGATTCAGCATTCTTGCCCAAGGTCACATTAGTACATGTTGACAGAGCTGCACCGCCCAGAACCTCGTGTTGGGTGTGTGAGTGGGTGATGCTTCTTCCCTGTCCTTCGTTTGTTTCCTCTGTGAGAAGGGACCTCCAGTATCATAACACTTTTAGCCTCTCTCTGCCATCTTTACTAGTGTTCCTCATGTGAGGTGGGATATATATATCTAATTGGTGACATTGGGAGCAGGTACTGGGCCCATAGAGCCCTTGCCTCTTCCCCCCTTCTTTCACATGGAGTGACCTACCCACGGAAGCACACATCCGACTCTGCACGCCATGCTATTAATTTTACAGGGCTAGGTTCAGTCTGTTGGGGAAGGTCTGCACTGGTCCAGCATGATGACTGGGTGGATAAGTATCTAGAATCCTACGTGCCTGGGGATATGAGACATTCTCCAATTTGCTGTTATTGGTAATTAAGTAACATTTTGGTCTCAAAACAGCCTTACTCTTTTGTCTTATATTTCAATTTATTCACTAGGGAAGAGCCATTTTATTTATTGGGCCTTCCTAAAGACCCAACACACAGATCATAGGATTAGTTCAGTTTTGAGGAGTTGGGTAAAGAGACATCGTGAAGATTCATTCCTTCAGTTGGGAAAGCATCTTGACCTGAGAGTGAGAACCGTTAAATGGCAGTGTAGTACTTACTGTAGAGCCTTCCTTCCTTCCATGGGAAGTTCTGGAGGTCAAAGTCACAACTTCCAGTGTGATAACACAACCAGGCAGAGGGGACTGTGTCTCTCCAGGTCCCAGAACTTTACCAAGGTCTGTTAAGACACATTGGGCCTCTGGGTGGCACACATGGTTGTGTGCTCGTGGTTCCAACTCACCCAAAGGTGCCTCGGAGGATAGGCCTGGTGATCCACTTGGGAAAAGTCACGGCCTTGAAAACCCTGTGGAGCAATTCTACTCTGAACACATGGGGTCACCATGAGTAACAACAACATTAGGACATATAAGCAGACACCATAATATTGGATGCGTGTGTGTTTGGGGTGGGGAGGATGTTACGGAGATCAGTCTTTAAGTATTAAAAAAAAAAAAAAAGCAAAAGTAATTGTATTTTCTACTGGGGGAGAGAGTTGTTTTTTTTCTACTGGAAAAAGCAAAAAGAAGAAATTCATGGCAACCCATGTGTGTCAGAATAGATCTGTGTTCCCACAGAGTTTTCAACGGCTGATTTTTTGGAAGTAGATCAGCAGGCCTTTCATCCAAGGTGCCTCCGGGTGAACTCAAACCTCCAACCTCTTGGTTAACAGCCCAGTGCATTAACTTTATACCTCCCAGGGACTTGTCATTCTCTTCAAAGAGGCCTTTTCTGACCTCCCAATCCAAGGGAGCCAACTTTCCTCATCTGTAAATGGGGAAAGCTAATTTCTTTCCTGGAGATTTGTTGTGAGGTTTCACTGACAAAATGAATGTAAGTGGAGGATCTAAATCAGTACTTGGCATATAGTAAACTTGACAGATGTTGGTTTCCCTTCCTTTCCTGAGCTGAAGGGACTGCTGCCAGGAGTGGAAACCAGCAAGCTGAGAGGCCAGGGCAGTGTCCTAAGTGATGCCTGCTGCCACTGGAGACCTCAGCAACAGGCTGCCACTTGAGCCTTCTGCTTTCACAGCTTGAATGTAGAAGTTTATTGCAGTGTCTGACTCGCTCCTCTTCTCTGAAAATATCCTCATGCTTGCAGGAGCTTGTTTGGGGACAGATGTTTCAGCAGTTCCATACCAATTTGCTTTAGGATTCTGAATATGAAAACTGCAGATCTGTTTTAACAAGCCCTTTCTGTTGCAGTCTTTTAACGATGTGATTGGTGGTGCAGAGGGGGCTGTCTCACAATAGTCTTTTTTGCCGTAAAACAGTGTGAAATGCACCATAAGTTTGGTGTCCTTGAACCTTGCTGCAATGCCTAGACTTTTGCCTTGGCTATCCTGGTCTCTTTAGTTGTCCCCAGCCCTTTTCCAGTCCTTTCTCCACATAACAGCCAGAGTAATCTTAAAACTGAATTGTTCCCTGAAACGCTGCTCATGGCAATGTAAAACTGTTCAGATGCTTTGGAAAACAGGCTGGCCATTCCTCAAACAATTAAACAAGAATTACCATAAAAAAAACCAAAACCCATTACCATCAAGTCAGTTCAACTCATGGCCCCGTATAGGACGGAGTAGAACTGCCACATAAGATTTCCAAGGAGTGGCTGGTAGATTCGAACTGCCAACCTTTTGGTTAGCAGCCAAGCTCTTAACCACTGCGCAAACAGGGCTCCAAGAATTACCAATTTCATTTCTCTTGAGTATATATCTAAGAGTGGAATTGCTCGAAGAATTACAATATGACAGAGAAATTCCACTCTTAGGTATACACCCCGGAGAAATGAAAACATACGTCCACACAAAAACTTGTACACAGATGTTCATAGCAGCGTTCTTCATAATAGCCCAAACATGGAAACAACCCAATTGTCCATTACCTGATGAATGGATAAACAAAAGGTGGTACATCCATACAATGGAATATTGTTCAACCTTAAAAAGGTATGATATTCTGATGCATGCTCATGAGTCGGAATTGACTTGATGGCAACGGGTTTGGATTTTTGGTCTTCCAAGGTGCCTCTAATTGGGTTAAAACTGACAACCTCTTGGTTAGTATTTGAACCCTTAACCGTTTGCACCACCAAGGGATTCCTTAGGTGTTCATAGGATGGAATAAACCCGCAGAACTGTTTCTGAACCTCCCATTGCTCTTGGGATAAAATATTATACCCTAACCCCAGCCTATAGTCATCCTATGGGAGAGTGGAGGGCCCCTTTCACAAGGCCAGAACTCAGGAGGTGCTCACATCTAATTTCTAGTTTCCTGAGCACAGAGGAAAACTGGCCGTCCCTGACACACAAGTGGACTTCCTCCAGCCCCTCCCTCTGACTTAGTCACTCCCAACCTTGACCACGGTGACAGATAGGATTTGGTGTCTCCATTTGGTCAGACCCAGATTCCTTCAGGACGCCAGAACTATAGAATAAAACAAAACCAACCACCACCAATTATTCCAACACAGAAAACACACCCATTTTAGGAAAATTTAAAAATACACATAAGCAAAGAGAAAAAAAAAATTAAAGCAACCGCAAACCTATTTGTTGTTGTTGTTAGTTGCTAACCAGTGCTATCTCATGGTGACCTTACATGTAACAGAACAAAGCAATGCCTGGCCCTGTGACATTCCAGAACTGTACTGGACAATCTTCTGTTGTGTTCATAAGGTTTTCATTGGCTGGTTTTCAGAAATAGATCTCCAGGCCTTTCTTCCTACTCTGTCTTTGTCTGGAAGCTCTGCTGAAACCTGGCCACCATGAGTAACCATGCTGGTATTTGAAAAAACGGTGGTATAGGCTTCTAAATCTGTCTGGAAGAAGTATAGTCAGAATGCTCCTTAGGAGGGAGGATGGCGAGACTTTGTCTCACGTACTTTGGACATGTTATCAGGAGGGACCAGTCTCTGGAAAAGCACATCATGCTTGGTAAAACAGAGGGTCAGCGAAAAAGAGGAAGACGGTCAACGAGATGGATTGACACAGTGGCTACAACAATGAGTTCAAACATAGCAGCAATTGTGAGGATGGCGCAGGACCAGGCAGTGTTTCGTTCTGTTGTACATGGGGTCGCTACGCGCCAGAACCAACTCGACAGCACCTAACAACAACAAATACAACAACTTAGGCTTCCAGCATTGGAGTCACACACAAGTCACTACAGTACTACAAACTGACAGGTGGATGGTGGACCGCACCTATAACCATGATATAATTGCTATTAACACTTACGCCTGTCTTACTAGATGATTTCTCATGCAAATATAGACCCAGTTTTTGAAAATAGTTATGTTACACATAAATATTATGTATTTTTCCCCTTTCACGAAAAAACTTAAACTCTCCAACTTTTTTTTTTTTTAGTTGTTTTTAATTGTGCTTTAAGTGAAAGTTTACAATTCAGGTCAGTTTCTCATACACAAATTTATACACACATTGCTGTGTGACCCTAGTTGCTCTCCCTATACTGTGACAGCACACTTTTCCTTTCCACCCCAGATTTCCAGTATCCATTCAACCAGCTCCTGACCCTCTCTGTCTTCTCATCTTGCCTCTGGACAGTAGCTGCCCATTTAGTCTCATGGATCTCCTTGAACTAAGAGCACGCTCCTCACAAATATCACTTTATGTCCCATAGTCCAGTCTAATCTTTGTCTGAAGAGTCTCCAACATCATCTTTAATGGTGGTGTTATTAATCCAGTCTACGGATGTTGCACAATTTAATTTCATTCATTTAAGAAACATTTTCTGAGCTCCTGCTGTGTGCCAGGTACAAGCCTTTATGTTATGGACTGGAAAAAGAAGTAGAAAAAGTGTGAACAAACACAATAGAAGCCCTCGTATCTGATATATTTTGGACTTTTTGAATAATTAAAAACTGAAAATCATTTTAAAAAAATCCGAGTAATTATAATTCTTAAAAAAAAAACACAGGTGTCAGCAAACTATAACCCATGGACCAAAGCCAACCTACCACCTGTTATTGTACAGCCTATGGACTAACAGTATTGGCTTTTACATTTTTAAATGGTTAAAAATCTTAAAAGAAGAATAGTATTTTGTGACATGTAAAAAGTATAATATGAAATTCAAATTTTATTGCCCACAAGAGATAGTTCTTTTGAAACATAGCCATGCCAGTTCGTTTTTGTATTGTCATGGTAGCTTTTGTGCTAAAACAGCAGATTTGAGTAGAGGTGATAGAGACTGGATAATGCCTAAAATTACTCTCAGTCCTTTTACAAAAAAAAAAAATTGCCAACCCCTGACTTAAAACATGAAAATGAACATTCCTGCACCAATCTTTTAATGTTAGACTTAGTTTTAATTTGGGGGAAATGGTCTTTTAATTGGCACTACACCTTATTTTTCTTGCATACACTACACCCGTAGGTATGATGACCTTTTAATTTGTCATTCAAACAAGGACACTTCTGAGAATAAAACCAAAACCAAACCTACTGCCAGTCAGTCGATTCCAACTCATAGCGACGTTGTAGGGTTTCCGAGGCTGTGAATCTCTAAGGAAGCAGACTGCCACACCTTTCTCCAAGGAGGTGGTGGTTTCACAACGCCAACCTTTTGGTTAGCAGTTGATCGATTTAACCACTGCGCCACCAGGGCTCCTTTCTGAGAGTAAAAGGGGCACTAAACCAGATAGGTCGTTGAAACAACAGGTATAAACAGGGACCGACCAGGACATAAGGTCACCCTACCCACAATGCATCTGTACTTATTCCCATCTTGGGGTCTTTAAAGTGGAGAATAAGGAGCCCTGAGCCCTGGTGGTGCAGTGGTTAAGTGCTTGGCTGCTAACCGAAATGTCAGTGATTAGAACCCACCAGCTGGGAGAAACATGTGGCAATCTGCTAACGTGAAGACTGTTGTTAGGTACTGTCAAGTGGGTTCCAACTCATACTGACCCTATGTACAACAGAATGAAACACTGCCCAGTCCTGCGCCATCCTCACAATCGTTGCTATGTTTGAGCCCATTGTTGCAGCCACTGTGTCAATCCATCTCATTGAGGGTCTTCCTCTTTTTGCTGACCCTCTACTTTACAGCCTTGGAAGCCCTATGGGACAGTTCTGTTCTGTCTGATAAGGTCACTATGAGTCATATCGACTCAACAGCACACAACAACAAAGTGGAGAATGAAAATCTAAAACACATGTAAATCAGAGTTCAGAACCCTTCTAAACCTTTAAAACTTGTTTCTCAGTCTTTTTCACTTCTCTGTCACACCTAATAAGATACGGGGTTTTTTTGTTTTTGTTTTTAGCAACCGCCTTTATGGGATTTTCCAAAGTATTCAACCTAGTTTTCATAGGAGCAACAACTTTCTTTTCACGTTCATATTTAACGGACTTAATATGGTGTTAAATTACATAATTGCAGCAACAACTACAACTGACATAAACAGATGACAATTAGTGTGAGCAGAAGTCTGGCGGCTTTCCAGAGAAAGGATGAAGAATATCAGTTTATCCACACATTGGTTGAATGGAGATTGGTTAAAAGACCTTCAACTGTTTTTAGACAATAAATGAATCATAATTTTGATACACTACGAAGCAAGAGCTATGAAAGCATTTAGAGATCTGAGGGATCAAGGAAGATTCTCTGAGATAGTTCGTTGTTAGACGTTGTGGTTGATCCCAGTTTTTCATTATTATAATCAATACTGTGTTAGGCACGTGAGTTCCTGGGTGGTGCAAATGGTTAACGTGCTTGGCTCCTTACTGAAAGGTTGGAGGTTTGAGTCCATCCACAGAGGCACCTCAGAAGAAAGGCCAGGTGATCTACTTCCCAAAAATCAGCCATTGAAAACCCTATGAAGCACAGTTCTGCTCTGATTCACATGGGGTCACCATCCAGAAGCTCCACTGAAACCTGTTGCTTCGCAACAAACCAGATACTTCACAGCAGCCGGCAAGCCTCCTCCAAGGGACAGATGGTGGCTGCTCATGAGGTGCATTTTCCGGAAATGGAAGCTGAGTCTCCTGCACAGAAAGCAAAAATTCTACCACTGAGCTACCACTGCCCCCTTCTCAAATGTTGTTGTTGTTAGGTGCCGTCGAGTTGGTTCTGACTCATAATGACCCTATGTACAACAGAACAAAACACTGCCCCATCCTGCACCATCCTCAGAATTGTTATGCTTGAGCCCATTGTTGCAGCCTCTGTGTTGGTCCATCTCGTTGAGGGTCTTTCTCTTTTTAGCTGACCCTCTAGTTCACCAAGCATGATGTCTCAAACATTAGTTATTGTTAAACACAGATGGCCAGACCCCTCTCACAGCATTTCTGGGTCAGTAGGTCTAGGGTAAGGCCTGAGAATTTGCAGGTTAAACAAGCTCTCACATGATTCTAATACTACAGATCTGGAGGCCAGCCTTGGACTAACAAGTCTTTAGGATGATCAGGACTCTCTGTTTTACATTCCTCATCTGTGAACTTCCAGCAGCTTCTAGCACAGTGCCTTGCACTCAGTAATATTCAATAGTAGGAGTTGAGTTACTTTGAACTCTTGAACCCTTCGGGACAAGGACCTTTGTCTTACACTTTTTTTTTTTTTTTTTGGCATTGTCAAATACATGAAACATTGATCATTTTAACCATTTTAAAGTATGCAAGTCAGTGGCATTAAGCACATTAATAATGTTGTGCAACCATCACTATTCTCATCTCCCAGAGCGAAAACTCCATACCCATTTGCAGTCACTTCCCATTTCCCTGTCCCCCTAGCTCCTGGAGCCACTCATCTGCTTTCTGTCTCTATGGATTTGCTTATTCTGGTTATTTCATATAAATGGAATCATATAATACGTGGCCTTTTGTATGTGGTTTCTTAACTTAGCAAAATGTTTTCAAGGTTCATCCATGTTGTAGCATGTAACAGTTCTTCATTCCTTTTTATGACGGAACAGTACTCAATTGCAGGGATATACCACGTTTTACGTATCCATTCATCTGCTGATGGACATATGGATTGTTTCCACCTGTCTTATTATCTAGTGCTGCTGTAACAGAGATACCATAAGTGGATAGCTTTAACAAACAGAAATTCATGTTCTCACAGTTTGTTGCTGTTAGGTGCTGTTGGGTTGATTCAGACTAACAGCGACCTCACAGTTTAGGAGGCTAGAAGTCCAAATTCAGGAAGTTGGCTCTAGGGGAAGACTTCCTGTCTCTGTTGGCTCCGGAGGAAGGTCCTTGTCTCTTTTGAGTTTCTGCTCCTGGGCAGTCTACATGTGGCTTGTCATCTCTCCTCCTCTACCTCTGCTACTTGCTTGCTTGTTTAATCTCTTTTATATCTCAAAAGAGATCGACTCAAGACACACCCTACGCTAATCCTTCCTCATTAACATAACAAAGACAACCATTCCCAAATGGGATTATAACCACAGGGATGTTGTTGTTAGGTGCAGTTGTGTTGGCTCTGATTCATAGGAACCCTATGTACAACAACAAAACACTGCCCTGTCTGGCGCCATTCTCACCATCCTTGTTATGCTTTGCCCATTGTTGCAGCCACTGTGTCAATCCATCTCTTAGAGGGTCTTCCTCATTTTCGCTGACCCTGTACTTTACCAAGCATGATGTCCTTCTCCAGGGACTGGTCCCTCCTGATAACATATCCAAAGTATGTGAGGTGAAGTCTCACCATCCTCCTTTCTAAGGAGCATTCTGGCTGTATTTCTTCCAAAACAGATTTGTTTTGTTCTTCTGGCAGTCCATGGTATATTCAGTATTCTTTGCCAACACCATAATTCAAAGGCATCAATTCTTCTGCCTTCCATATCCATTGTCCAGTTTTCACATGCTTTTGAGGCAATTGAAAATACCATGGCTTGGATCAGGTGCACCTTAGTCCTCAAAGTGCCATCTTTTGCAGCAGATTTGCCTAATTCAATATGTCATTTGATTTATTGACTACTACTTCCATGGGTATTGATTGTGGATCCAAGTAAAATGAAATTCTTGACAACTTCAGTATTTTCTCCATTTATCATGATATTGCTCATTGGTCCAGTTGCAAGAATTTTTCTTTTCTTTATGTTGAAGTGCAATCCATACTGAAGGCTATAGTCTTTGATCATCAGTAAATGCTTCAAGTTCTCTGTTTTCAGTAAACAAAGTTGTGTCATCTGCATAACGCAGGTTGTTAATGAGTCTTCCTCCAATCCTGATGCCCCATTCTTCTTCATATAGTCTAGCTTCTTGGATTATTTGCTCAGCATACAGATTGAACAAGTATGGTGAAAGAATACAGCCCTGATGCACACCTTTCCTGACTTTAAACCATGCAGTATCCCCTTGTTCTGTTCGAATGACTGCCCCTTGGTCTGTGTATATGAGCACAATTGTGCATGAGCACAATTAATTGTTCTGGAATTCCCATTCTTCCCAATGTTATCCATAATTTGTTACGATCCACACAATCAGGTGGATTAAAACACAGGTAAACATTTTTCTGGTATTCTCTGCATTCAGCCAAGATCCATCTGACATCAGCAATGATATCCCACGTTCCATGACCTCTTCTGAATCCGGCTTGCATTTCTGGCAGTTCCCAGTTGATGAACTGCTGCAACCATTTTTGAATTATCTTCAGCAAATTTTTGCTTGTTTGTGATATTAATGATATTATTCAATAATTTCTGCATTCTGTTGGATCACCTTCCTTTGGAATGGGCACAATATGGACTTCTTCCAGTTGGTTGACTGGGTAGCTGTCTGCCAAATTTCTTGGCTAGGCGAGTGAATGCTTCCAGCGTTGCATCCATTTTTTGAAACAGCTCAGTTGGTATGCTGTCAATTCTTGGAGCCTTGTTTTTCATCAATGCCTTCAGTGCAGCTTGGACTTCTTCCTTCACTACCATTGGTTCTTGATCATATGCTACCTCCTGAAATGGTTGAATGTCGACCAATTCTGTTTGGTACAGTGACTTTCTGTATTCCTTCCATCTTCTTTTGATGATTCCTGTGTTGTTCAGTATTTTGCCCATAGAACACTTCAGTATTGCAAATCAAAGCTTGAATTTTTTCTTCAGTTCTTTCAGGTTGATAAATGCTGAGAGTGTTCTTCCCTTTTGGTTTTCTAACTTAAAGTCGTTGCATACTTTGAAATCTTCTGTTCAACTTTTTTACTTCATCATTTCGTTTGCTTTAGCTACTCTGCATAAAAGAGCAAGTTGCAGAGCCTCTTCTGACATTGACTTTGATCTTTTCTTTGTTTCCTGTTTTGTTTTCTTCGTGTTTGATGTCCTTGATGTCATACCAGTGAAGAAATTGCAGATCAAGTACTTCACTATTTATGTGAAGTTTGCAAAATTTATTTTTCAAAGTGCAGAGGCCATTCCGATGACAATGCTGCCAATATCTCAGGGTGTTACAAAGACATGCAACCGAAAATTTTAGAATGTCATGAATATGCCATTTTCATCCCATGTGCTGCACATTCACTTTGTCTCGTAGGACCTAGTGCAGTAGATTGCTGTCTGGGACCAGGTGGTTTTTCTTCTACTATTCAGTTACTCTACACATTTTTGCCTCCTCTGCTCACTGATGGGCATTTCTTAAAACATATTTAGGCAATAAATGAGTATTAAAATGTCTTCCTAATACACTTTGGGAAGCGCATGCTGTAGCAATGGATGCAATATTGGAATCCTACCCTCAGATTCTAGATGCCTTAGAAAATATTGCTGACAACCAGACACAAAAAGGAGATACCAAAAGAGAAGCTAAAAACATCACCAACAAAATACAAACACTGGAGTATATATTTATGTTGGTTATGTGGAGTAGTATATTGCAGTATTTTCCCTGGACGAGTCAAGCTCTCCAAGATTCTGAAGTAAATTTACACATGTACAGATCTCTACGAGGGTATTTACATAATTTGAGAGAAGATTTTGAAAATTGTGAAAACAACAAAACAAATAGTGATAATTAAGCAGTTCAGTGTCGAATAAGCCTTAGAAAGAAACAAGTAAATGACAGAAGTGCTCTGGAAGTATCACTGAGTGGCAGAGATCAATTTCGCATAACCACATACTACACCGTCAATGACATACTTGAATCTTGCATGAAAAGGAGGGTGAAAGTGTATGAAGTTCTTGCAAATAATTTTCCTTCTTAAACAATATGGATATACCTGATGAAGAAGGCATGAAGGCATCCAAGAAATTAGTTCGCAGTCTTAGCCTGTTGACTTAAGTACAGTCCTTTATGGAGAAGTGCAACAATTTCATTCTTAAATGAGAAGTAAGTTTACAGATTCAGGAAAGACAAATTTTACTCATGTAGGCATGTATGATTAAATAGAAGATAATACAAAATAAAATACTTGGTGTTTCCCAATGTTGAAATTGTTTTACTCATATTCCTAACTTTAATGATCACAAAGTGCACAACAGACACACTCATTTTTGCCCCTAAAGAGACTTAGAAACCCTCACTGTACAACAGTGATTCAAGAAAGACTCAATTCATTATCCTTATTATATATGGAAGTAGGTATTGTCAGCAGCTTAATTGTGATGAAATCATTGAAGAATTTGGAATTTGTAAGAGCAAAGAATAGGAAGAAATGTATTTATAAAATACTGGAGATGAAAGATCTATGTAAAATAAAATATAGTAATTTATTGTAATATTGTTTTCTGATCCTTAAATTTTCTTTCATGACATCTTTTCATTTGTTCATTTATAATTATAGCATTTATTATGAAACAAGCATCAAAATTGAAGTATGAGCTGTTTAAAGCAAAATTGGTGAAAGT
Organism: Trichechus manatus latirostris; assembly: GCF_000243295.1. Classification (NCBI taxonomy): domain Eukaryota; kingdom Metazoa; phylum Chordata; class Mammalia; order Sirenia; family Trichechidae; genus Trichechus; species Trichechus manatus. The sequence continues at coordinate 18,857,777 of NW_004443970.1, forward strand.
CAATTTTTCGTTTTGGGAGATAACAGAATTTTACATGTTTGTGGAAACAACTAAATTCACTGACTCATTTTCTTTGTTGTAAAAAATGTGGAATATTCTTTTTGTAAAAAATGTGGTATGTACTAAAAATCTTAGTACCCTGCATCCACTAAAAATTTTATAATCCAATTCATCTTATTCCACTAAAATGGCATACACCACTTTAGCGTTCAATTGCTGATATTATAGTCACATTTAAAAAGAAGTTATATCATGGATAGCTAAGACACATGCACATACACACACACATATACATGTATATATGTAACTCACATATCCCATTCGAATGTGCCAGTAAACAGAAGAGGGGGCATTACAGCTTATCAGTGTTTAGGGCCCCCACATGATTTAATTCGGCCCTGCACGGTGGCTGCACCATTTTACATTCCCACTAGCAAAGTATGAAGGTTCCAGTTTCTCCACATCCTCACCAATACGTCTTATTTTCCATTTCTTTGTTTTGTTTTGTTTTGTTTTAAATTATGGCTATCCTGGTGAGTGTGAAGTGTCATCTCATTGTGGTTTTGATTTGCATTCCCCTAATGACTAATGAATGAAGGATGCGTGGTGGCACAGTCGTTAAGAGCTGCAGCTGCTAACCAAAAGGTTGGCAGTTCGAATCCAGGAGCCGCTGCTTGAAGACCCTATGGGACAGTTTTACTGTGTCCTATAGGGTTGCTATGAGTCAGAATCGACTTGACAGCAACAGGTTTGATTTGGTTTAATGACTAATGAAGGAGCCGTGATTGAGCAATGGTTAAGAGCTTGGCTGCTAACTGAAAAGCTAGCAGTTCTAACCCACCCAGCGGCTCCATGGGAGAAAGGCCTGGCAATCTACTGCCGTAAAGACTACAGCCTAGAAAACCCTATGGGGGATGTTCTGCTCTGTCACATGGAGTTGCTATGAGTCAAAATCAACTTAGCAACACCTAACAATAACAATGACTAATGATACTGAGCATCTTTTCATGTGTTTGTTGGCTGTATATCTTCTTTGGAGAAACATCTATTCAACTCCTTTGCCCATTTTTTAATTGAGTTGTTTGGCTCTTATACTTTTTTTATATCTTCAGCACCTCTGCTAATGCCAGGAGGTGCCGGTAAGAGACAGATTGAAGGGTGGGCTTGTCAGCAAACCTCCAACTGGTAACGGATGCTAAGGCATGAGCAGGTGCCAACACATCTCTCGAATGCCAGAAGATGCAAAAACAATAGAACTCTCCTTACAGAAAGAATTGGATGTGCTTCAGTGAGCCTTTCCATGTTGGAGGTGCAATTGGGAAGAGCCTAGGAGAAAAATAAGAGATGATCAGTAAATTGCTTTCAGAAGGAGGGTTTCTCTGTTTAACCACAGGCTTCGGTTTTACTAAGTAGATATGCAGGTTTGAGGCCAGAACTGAATTGCTCTAGGCCATAAAAGAAAGATTCATCTTTCCCCTCAGCACCTCTCCCCCATCCTTCTCCTCATCTTACATTCAGTCTCCTAATTAGATTTTGTCCAAATGCAGGTTGGAAAGAGCGACAGATAATCAGCCTGCCTAGGTTACCCACATGTTTTTGGTCTAGCACTGTACTCTGCTGATGGTTTTATTGTGATGTTGATGATGACAGAAACATTTGTGGGTGATAGCAGACTAAGAAGCATGCAGATAGGATGTTGAGGGGGTGAGTAGCATGAAAAGTGATATCTTCACATTTTGAAGACAAACTTTGTCCAAGTCATAGTTTTGGTAAGGCCAAACCAGTTCCAAGAAAGTGGAAAAGAACCTGTTTCTGTTTTTAGTTCATTTTTCTGCCAGAGCAGACTGCCCTTGAGAAAGCATGCCCCCCAAACATCTGCCTTCCCTTGCGCTCACAAACTCATTAATGGCATTTTTCCAGAGACCCAGAAATAGCAAATTCCATTAAAAGGCTTATCATTAAATACATTGCTGCTCTTTATGTGGAGAAGGATGGCCTCTGAATAAGAGTAGAGTCCATTAGGGCTGTGGGCTGGAAAAAAAATGGGTCAGCTTCCTTTTAAGGGAGAAATTAATACGGCCAGCAAGAGCCAGCAATACTGCTGACATTCATCTTGCAAAGCTTTTCCTCCTCACGCTGCCAAAATGTGCCCGTCCAGACTTGCTATTCTTGTCCTCGGGCCCTCTGGAGCAGGGCCCATTTGTCCTGAGGAAGGCAATCAAATTGTCTGGTGACCACCTAAATAAATACCAAGGAGGAGATTAGAACTGGTATAGAGTTATGTGTGTGCGTGTGCACGTGCACTGTGAATGTAATCTAAAACCTGACTTCAGGAAAGCCAAAGACAGTTGGTATCTCATTCACTGATCTGTCTCCCCTTTGGTGGGTTCTAGCTGCAATTCCATGAGAGGCAGCCCATTGCTGAGTCCCTGAGATGCTATCCCCAGAGAAAAGTCAATATAAAGAAGCTTGTTTCCAATGTAGGACGTCAGTGCTCAAAAGTACCATCCAGTGGCCAGTCTCATTGTGACTTGGGCAAGCTAAAGCATAGGGCGTGCTGGGACCTCAGTAGCTGGGGTTGGCAGGCAGGGGAAGAGCTGGACAAAACAGGGGCTGGGAAACTAACATCCTACTAGAGTACCCAGGGGTGTGGTGTCCGAAAGGCATAGAAATGAGTCAGGCACATGTCTGTAGTGGGAGATCTGTTCAGATGTGCACGCCAGTGCAGTGAGGGTTCCAGAAGGCAGAATAATGGTTCAGAATTCAAGGGAGTTGGCAGTTGACAACAGGTATTTTGTCCAAATTCAACAGGATTTCTTGCAGGTGGAATATGGACAAGAGCACCCAACTCTGCATAAGGAGGGAGTTGGCAGAGTGCCAGTGTCTTAGTCTGGGTTCTCTAGAGGGGCAAAAAAAATGTCTATATAAATATAGAGACATTTGCTTTAAGGAAATAGCTCACGAAGTTGCAAGGGCTGGCAAGTCCCAAATCTGTAGGTTAGACAGCAGGCTGGAGATCTCTGCTGGATCACAGGATTGCAGTGGGGGCTAGCAAATCTAAAATCTGCAGGTTTAGCTCCCAGGAACCAGAGAGCAGACGACGAGAAGAGTGTAGGGTCGAGAGAGAGCAGCTTTGCCAGAACATCCATTTACATACTGGAGGCAGGCCACAACCCTAAGGAAACGCCCCTTTCAGCTGATTGGCTTATTACATCAGATCACATCAGGAGAAGCCATTATATTGCATTACATTATGGAAGAGTAACCAGTCCAGTGCCTGCCAAAGCACTGAGAATCATAGCCTAGCCAAGTTGACACACAACATTAACCATTTGTCTTAGTTATCTAGTGTTGCTATAACAGAAATACCACAAGTGGATGCCTCTAACAAACAAAAGTTTATTCTCTCACAGTTTAGGAGGCTACAGGTTGGAATTCAGGGTGCCAGCTCCAGGCGAAGCCTTTCTCTCTCTGTCAGCTCTAGGGGAAGGTCCTTGTCATCAACCTTCCCCTGGTCTAGGAGCTTCTTAGTGCAGAGATCTTGGGTCCAAAGTATGTGCCTTGCTCCTGGCGCTTCTTTCTTGGTGGTATGAGGTCCCCTTATCTCTCTGCTTGCTTCTCTCTTTTATATCTCAAAGAGATTGACTCAAGATCAACCTAATCTTGTAGATCGAGTCCCACTTCATTAACATAACTGCTTGTAATCCTGCCTCATTAACATCATTGAGGTTAGGATTTACAGCACATAGGATAATTACATCAGATCACAAAATGGAAGACAAACACACAATACTGGGAATCATGGCTTAGCCAAGTTGATACACATTTTGGGGGGATACAATTCAATCACAACCAGGTTCTTCACAAACAACATGGAGAATTTAAGGAGCTGTGGGCCATTTAAGGGAGAGAGATGTCTTGTAAGCAATTTGATGTATAGTTGTGCTAGTGTGGGTGTTTGGATTATAGTTGAGCAAATATTCACTCACTGCTATTCCCCTCCTGCAGTCCATGAGTAGAGATTAATTCATCATCTCATTGATGATGGGCTTTGGTCTGTGGCAGAGGCAGTACATGTGCTCGTGCAGCTTGGTGATGGCCATAGGAGGGTGCACTGGGAATCTGCTGCCCCACAGTCTGGCCCTTAGGGAGCAGACCTAAATGAGTTCACAACCTGAAGCCAAGCCCAGCTGATACTCAGCCTTAAGCCTGGAACAGAGCTACTCAGCCAAGCACAGTCTAGATCAACTCAACCACAGGTAACCTGCATCAAAATACATGCTTGTTGTTAAGTCATGGAGTCTGGGGGACAGTTTGTTACATGGCATTATTGTGGGCAGTAGCTGACTGATACAGTAGGTCTGGAGCTCAGAGATATCTAGACTAGAGAATTATCAGCACATAAGGCATAGGTTGTTCTTGTTTGTTTACTCATTCACTCAACAAATACTCTGTGCTGGGGCCTAGGCTTATATTAGACTTACATTGCCTTTGAGAAAAGATGAACTTAAAATGCATGATTTTTTTACTTTTTTATTATATTGTTGTAAAAATATGTATCACAACATTGGCTAATTCACCATTTTTCAGGTGTATAATTTAGTGATATCAATTACATTAATCATGTTGTGTAGCCATCACCCATAATTGTTAACAAATTTCCCATCACCATAAACAGGAACTCACCGTGAAATGCATGGTCTTCATACCTGGGTTATGTTATGAATTGGCCCATAGAGATTGATCTGCCTTTTCTCCACCTTTTCCCAGTCATCTTTTATTCCCATTTGCATTAAGCTTACTTTTTTTTTCTTCTTTTTTACGTTTTTAAATCAGGTAAACCATCTGAGCAGACAAAGAAGATGAGGTCAAAACCCTGCCATCAAGGTGGGCACCAGTGCTTCGTAACTGTAAAGTGCTGTGAAATGGAGCAGAGATGTTGTGGTCCCTGAGCAATGTGCCGTTGTCACTCAGGCCTCCCTCCTGCTAAGTGCCGTTTAACAGCCTCCAAGAATCTTCTTTATCACCCTGTTCACTTCACTGTGGGAGCACCCTCACTTACGCAATAAAAATGACAAGTCATCCTCCCAAGGATGCTTTAACAAGCACAAGAGATCAACATCATCTCTTCCTCCTGCCTTGGAAAAAATTGCACCTGTCACATTTCTGAAACAGATACAAAAGTCTGGGCCTGAAAAAAAAGTGCTGTCTAAATTATCTTCACAACATCAGACAGCTCCTTTGCTGTTGCTCCCAGGAGGCAGGCACTGAGCAACTTGGCTGAGAGGTTCTAGGCTGCACGAGCTCACACCAAAAGCAATTATGGGCTATTTGAACTTTCTGCCAAATATATTGCAGTTGCCAGTAGTGAACAAATGATGGCTGATGGCTAAGCTGATATTAAGATCTCTCATGAAATCATTGCAGCTTCTAAAAATATATAGGCTAAACCCCTCTGAAGGAGCCCTGGTAGCACAGTGGTTAAAGTGCTTGGCTGTTAACCGAAAGATCAGCGGTTCGAATCCACCAGCCACTCCTTGGGAGAAAGATACGGCAGTCTGCTTCTGTAAAGATTTACAGGCTTGGAAACCCTATGGGGGCAGTTCTATTCTGTCCTACAGGGTTGCTGTGAGTCAGAATCGACTGGATGGCAGTGGGTTTGGTTTTCTTTGGTAAGCCCCTGTTAAGGTAGCTTGTTTTTAAAAACAACGTATAATTAAATTAGGAAAGACAGAAAGGGGCACACTTGGATCCTTTACATTCCTAAAGCTAGAAAAGACCTAGAATAGTTTAGTCATTCCCCTGGTTCACCAACTGGAGACTAGAGGAGCTAAGAGGCTTGTCTGAGGCCACACAGTTAGTAGCAGAGCAGGCTTGGTGAGGGGAGATCATTAGTTTCCTTTTTGGCATGTTGAGTTTTGGGGTCCTGTGAATTGCCAAGGAACCCTCGTAGCACAGTGGTTAAAGTGACTCTGCTAGAGAAAAGACCTGGCAATCTGTTCTTGTAAAGATTATAGCTTTGGGAAAAACCCTATGGGGCAGTTCTGTTCTGACCTATAAGGTCACAATGAGTTGGAATCAACTCAGTGGCGACAGGTTTTTTTTTTTTTTCCTTCCCTGGTAAGACATCCAAGTCCAGATGTCAAGGAGGCAGCTGGATATTTAAAACGGCAGTGGTGGGTCAGTGGTAGAATTCTTGCCTTCCATGCGGCAGACGTGGGTTTGATTCCTGGCCAGTGTACCTCATGTGCAGTCACCAGTCATCTGTCAGCGGAGTTGTGACAGATGAGTGTGTTGCTATGATGTGGAACAGGTTTCAGTGGAGCTTCTAGACTAAGACAGACTAAGAAGAAAGTCATGGCAGTCTACTTCCAAAAATCAGCCAGTGAAAACCCTGTGGATCACAACGGTCTGATCCCCAACCCATCGTTGGAATGGCAGTGGTTTGCTCCATTATGCAGTGGGGTCACCATGAGTCAGGAGCCTACTCAATCTTTATAAATCTGATCTTTATTTGTCTTTGGGGGTTGGAAACATTACATATAAATTTACAGATGCATTTTAATACACAGATACATAAAAATACTGAAATTATAAATATTTGCTCTGGCGATGAAGAAGAGTTGGACAGTTATGGCAATAACTTGACTTGTGTAAGGCTCAGATGTGTGGCGACGGGGGAGACAGAGAGGGGCACTTGCCTCCAGCACAAGACCAGGGGGTGCCAGATGAGGTGTGGAATGACATTCCGATCACCACAAATATGAAAGGCGCCGGACTGAGGCAGCCAGACAAGAGGGGGGATGGCGTTTCTGCTGACTGTCATTGCTATCAAAGTCTATTCATCTTAAAATTGGGGGGGAGGGGCACAACTTAGAGATTGCCCCTGGGTGCTTGTTACCCTCACTATGCCCCTAGGAAGGTATTGGATCATCTGGATTATCCTTGGGAATGGGGATGGTGTTTCTAGTCAGAAAACTATTGAAAATTGTCTGTATGGTTTGTTTTTCTTTTTGCATTTATTTCGTGGTAACCTCTTACTGCTTCTGGAATCTGCCTGTTGACCTTAGGAAAGTGATCAGCGTTTGGGTCCGTGTTTTCAAGCAGTTGAAGCCCTTGATTTAGTTTAGAAGAAACTCCAGCTAATCCTTTCACTGTAAAATTTTTTGACAACTTCTCTTCTTCCTCTTCCTCATTATTTGCTTCTTCTTCAGCATTTCTTTCCTCTTCAAAATCCATCAAGTCCTAATCTGTCAATTCCCCTTCTTCATGATCTATGAGCTGTTCCACATCTGCAATATCAAGTTCTAAATTCAGCGTTCTTGCCGTATAGTCGATTTTGCCACAGATTTCTTCCATCATAATCATCCTGATCAAATGCTTGGAGGATGTTCACATAACTCAGCGATTTTTTTCCATATTCCTTGCATGCATTTTCTCATAACTTCCTCCCAGGAAGATGTACTAATGGTAAGATTTACAAAGAAAAAAAGAGGTTGTAAGTGCGGTTCATCGTAACTCAAATATGTCATAAGTTGTATTAAAGTATGCATTAATTTGGAGAGAATTTATATTATTATGATATTAAGTTTTCCTATTCAAGAACACAGTTGTTGTTAGGTGCCGTCTAGTCAGTTCTGACGCATAACAACCCTATGTAAAACAGAACAAAACACTGCCTGGTCCTGTGCCGTCCTCACAATCGTTGTTATGCTTGAGCATATTGTTGCAGCCACTGTGTCAGTCCATCTCATTGAGGGTCTTCCTCTTTTTCATTGACCCTCTACCAAACATGATGTCCTTCTCTAGGGACTGGTACCTACTGATAACATGTCCAAAGTATGTGAGACAAAGTCTTGCCATCCTCACTTCTAAGGAGCATTCTGGCGGTACTTCTTCCAAGACAGATTTGTTCTTTCTTTCGGCAGTCCATGGTGTATTCACTATTCTTTGCCAACACCGTAATTCAAACGCATCAATTCTTCTTCTGTCTTCCTTATTCATTGTCCACCTTTTCCCTGCATATGAAGCAATAGAAAACACTATGGCTTGGGTCAGGTGCACCTTAGTCTTTAAGGTTACATCTTTGCTTTTTAACACTTTAAAGGAGTCTTTTGCAGCAGATTTGCCCAGTGCAATGCATAGTTTGATTTCTTGACTGCTGCTTCCATGGGCATTGATTGTGGCTCCAAATAAGATGAAATCCTTGACAACTTCAGTCTTTTCTCCGTTCATCATGATGTTGCTTATTGATCCAGTTGTGAGGATTTTTATTTTCTTTATCTTGAGGTGTAATCCATACTAAAGGCCATGGTCTTTGATCTTCATCAGTAAGTGCTTCAAATCCTCTGCACTTTCAGAACACAGTAGGTCTTCTCATTTACTTTTTTATCCTCTACACTTTCAAAGTTTTCTGTATCTGTATCATCTGTATGTATAATTTGCTGCTATTGAAGTAGGCTGTTTCCTTCTATAACATTTTCAGCTGGTTATTTTTTCTAATTGGGAAAGCTTTAGAATTATATATTTAATATTAGCCAATTTCTAAAGGCCTCCAGAGAGTGATTGCCAGAAATTTCTCTTGGTAACCCATCCCACTATTTAATAACCTTTTCTCTAAATTACTTAATCATGGAGTATTATTGACAACAGAATTGATTTAAGTGTTTCCAACACTTCTTCATCATCGGATTAAATTTTTATGATTTGTGTATTTTTTCACACAATATCTGAGGGGGGTTGGTTCCAGGACCCCCTGTGGATACCAAAATCCATGGATGTTCAAGTCCCTTATATAAAATTGCATAGTGTTTGCATATAACCTATGTACATCCTCCTGTATACTTTAAATCATTTCTAGATTATTTATAATACCTAATGCTATGTAAATGGTTGTTGTACTGTATAGTTTAGGGAATAATGACAAGAAAAAGAAGTCTCGTTTTTTCCTGAGTATTTTTGATCCTCAGTTGAATCTGCAAACGCGGAACCTTCGGATACAGAGGGCCGACTGTATGTGTATATATTAAAATGTATCTATAAGTTTATATGTAATGTTTCCAACCCCCAAAGACAAATTGCCTTATAGCTGTTGTTATGGGTTGAATTGTGTCTCCAAAAATAACGTGTTGTAAATCCTAAACCCTTATACCTATGGATGTAATCCTGTTTGGGAGTAGACTTTGTTATATTATACTTGTTACCACTGAGTTGATTTTGACTCATAGTGACCCTGTAGAACAGAGTAGAACTTCCCCATAAGGTTTCCTAGGCTGTAATCTCTACAGAAGCAGATTTCCACATCCTTCTCCTACTGAGCGGCTGGTGGGTTGGAACCTCGGATCTTTCAGTTAGCAGCAAAGTGGTTAACCACTGCACAACCAGGACTCCTTTTCGTTATGTTAATGGACCATATCACTGTAGGGTGTGTTTTAAGCCAAGCACCTTTGAGATATAAAAAGAGCAGATTAGGCACAGAGAAGTCAGGACAGAGAGAAAGATACATGCCACATGAAGGTCACCAAGGAACCAAGGAAGAGAAGGTGAAAAGCGAGAAGGACCTTCCAGAGTCAACGGAGAGAGAAAGCCTTTGTCTAGAGCCAGTGCCTTGAATTTAGACTTCTAGTCTCCTAAACTGTGAGAAAATTAATTTATTTTTGTTAAAGTCACGCACTTGTGGTATTTCTGTTATAGCAACGGGAAGAAACTAAGACAGCTGTCTTTAAAATTGTTCTATGTTCTATTTAAATGCTTTTTTAAACTTTTCATTGGCGTAAAATATATATACAGAGAAGTTAAATGCATTTTTAAAAGCCTTATTCTGATAAAGCTTGTTCATATAATTCCAAGGTGGTACAGTTATTACTAAAACATTTTTGAGATTCTTTGTGTACTAGGTACTGGATGAGGAATAAGCTGTTCCCTGCCCTGAAGGGATTCCTGATAAATTAGGTGACAGTGTGTAAATAACCCAGAAATCCCAAGCAGATTCTGATGGGTGTGAGGTCAGGGAGGCAGGTGCAGGGTACAGTGGAACCCAGAGGAGAGAGCGCCAATGGACGGGGTGTGTGTGTGCGGGGCAGGGGAGTGGGGGGACACGTGGAAAATAAATGTCAGGGCAGGAATCAGGCAGATATGAGAGAAAATGGCATCAAAAGCCCAGCTGTCCAAGTTGAAAGGACATTTGCTAACCGAAGGGTGTGCAAGCAAATGAAAACACTGTGAACAAATTAGAAATAGCTCTCTTCCAAGACAAAGAGCTGAGTTTAAGAGAGGAAGTTAAGCGTGTCAAGAAAACCTTGTTCCAGTTAAAAAAAGATGTGCATTGCTTTAATCTTTGGTGTTCTTTTTATTTTAACAAGTACAGGTATCTCAACTTCAGTACAGCCAATGCCTTTTCTCAGTGATATGAGATTTATGAGTACACTAAGATATCATTTGGGGGAGTTCATTTGTATTTCTTATTTACATATCTTACTTGTAGAAAGTATCTTTATTTCTTTTTTATAACACTTTAACATTTTATGTAGTAGATGGTTGTGATGCCCTGGGCATCCTCCTGTGATCTAATTTTGGGATGAACCTGTATGCTTCACAGCCCATGAAATTGAGCCACACTCAAAAAGAGAATGTGGCCTGCTGGGATCTCCAGAGGTTCCTTCCCATTTTAAGAATCATGGCTCCATGAGTAAAGCAAAAACCAAGAGTTGTTATTGTTCATTTGTTCATCCATCTGTTTATCCGTTGTCTCTACCATTCATCTATCCCACCCATCCATCCTTTTCACCACCTTCTTCACTCATCCAGCCTTCCACCCAGCTACCCCTCCATCAACCTTCCCTTCTCCCCATCTTGTCATTAATTGCCATTGAGTTGATTCCGGCTCATGGTGACCACGTGTGCAGAGTAGAACTGTTCCATAGGGTTTTCAAGGCTGTGACCTTTCAGAAGCAGATCTCCAGGCCTGTCTTCTGAGATGGATCTTCTGGGTGGATTCAAACAACCAACCTTTTAGCTAGTAGTTGAGTGCTTAACTGTTTTTTGCCACCAAGGGACTCCTCCCCATCTTCTTATCCATTTACTCACCCATCCACCATGTCAGACATGGGTTGAAGTCTCTCTTGAAACTCCAATTCCAAATCCTTGATTCTTTCTTCTGTGCTATAGTACTTTCCTCCCAGCAAGCTACAGCCCTATCTCCATCAGCCCCTGCCTATTCTAGCTCCACTGGTACTACTGGTAATGAAGACTTCCAGACTGAGTCCTGGGCCAGTGCAAACAGCCAGTCACTGTGGATCAAGAGCTCCCATTACCTTCTGTGGTGGGCTTTGGAATTCATCTGCTTCCCTGAACTGGTGTCTGAGTGGCAGCTTCCATCCCACCACACCTCCACCTGTCTGAACCTGCTTGCCTGGTTGCTTGAGGCCAGGATCATCTCTCTAGACTCGTTGCTTTGGCTGAGCTCCTTCTTCAACTGACTGGACCTCATCTCTGCAATTTGATTGATTATGAGATGGCCACTGCCCAGCGATAGACTCTTGTGGCCATGGCCCTGCCTATTGCTCAGGCCACTTGGATGTTAAAACTGGCCCAGGTAAGACCTGAATTCACCACCTCTCTTAGGCATTGTAGTTAGGACTCCCAGAGAGCCATTAGGATGCAAATACAGTTAGTCCCCGACTTACAGTGGGGTTCGGGGTTCCGTTCCGACAACTCCATTTTAAGTCGGCTCTGACTTACGTTGAATACCTGCATGCTTTTGTTTGAATCATCAGTAAACTCATAGGAATTCTCTTCTAGATTTGGTCTTCTATCCAAATTATCAATGACTTCTCCATCTCATGGATTGGCCCTTGCCTCTTCCTTGTTAAAATTGTCGATTTTATGCCAGTCGTTCCTTTAACTCCTTCCAAAATCCTATTCTTATCCTTATTGATTGTTGAAATGGTTGAATAAGACAGTCCTTCCAGCTTTCTTTCCATTATCATGGGGCTTAATGATTGTCTTAGGCTGGATTCTCTAGAGAAGCAAAACCAGTAAAGCGTATAAATATATATAGAAAAAGATTTATATCAAGGAAATGGCTCACATGGTTGTAGAGGCTGGAAGTTCCCAAGTCCGTGGGTCAGGCTGGAGGCTTCTTTTGACTCACATAGCTGCAGGGGCTGGTGAGCCCAAGATCGGCAGGTCAGACAGCAGGACTCTGGCTCACACGCTGTGGAGACTGATGAATCCCAAGATTGGCAGGCAAGACGGCAGGTAATTGCTAGTTCAAGTCCCAAGAACTAGAGGTCAGATGAACAGGAGCCAGCTGCAGCATCCAGAGGGAGCAAAAGCCCAGTAGCATTGCCAGAAGGTCCACCTATATTGTATGCAGGCCACAGCCACAAGGAAACTCCCTTTCAACTAATTTGCTACTCACAGCAGATCCCATTGTGGAGGTGATCATATTATATCAGATCTCATCATAGAGGTGACTACATCATTATACAACTGCCAAACTACATCATAACTGCCAAACCACTGGGAATCATGGTCCAGTCAAGTTGACACACAGCTTTAACGGTCACAATGATCTTCATCTGTATATCCATGTCTAGAGACTTCGTCACCTTTTTTGGATTAGAACTTTCAGTGGCATGACTTCTTTTGCTAGACATATTATTGGGGGTATAAGCAGTGCAGGTATTACAGTGTGAGAAACTTGAACAACTTGGGTTCAGATTAACAACTGTTGCTTCTGATGGTACAAACCACTGAATAAGATCACGCTATAGGCCTGGTCTACAGTAAAGTCGACATCAGCGTTGCAACAATGAAGTCAGAGCCATAACGGCCTTCGAACACATGCACAGTTCAGTTGTCTTACGACACTAAGGTTGAACATTGCCCAACTTTCTATTCTTTATGACTCCCGACACCAACACCAACTTCATTGTAGACCGGACCATAGCCTGCTACGAGGTAGTGTTCCCCCACCCCCATGGCTTCTTTTCTTTTTTTTTTTTTTTTAATTGGGCTTTAGGTGAAAGTTTACAGCTCAAGTTAATTTCTCATACAAAAATTTATGCATATATTGTTATGTGACATTAGTTGCAGTCTCTACAGTGTGACAGCATACTCCCCCTTTCCACCCTAGGTTTCTTGTGTCCATTCAACCAGTTCCTGTCCCTTCCTGCCCCTGGACAAGAGCCACCCATTTTGGTCTTGTGTATCTGATTGAACTAAGAAGCACACTCTTCATGAGTATTATTTTGTGTTTTATAGTCCAGTCTAATCTTTGTCTGAAGAGTGGGCTTTGGGAATGGTTTTAGTTCTGGGTTAACAGAATGTCCAGGGGCCATAGCTTCGGGGGTTCCTCCAGTCTCAATCAGACCATTAAGTCTGGTCTTTTAACATGAATTTGAGTTCTGCTCCATACTTTTCTCCTGCTCCCTCCAGGACTCTCTGTTGTGTTCCCTGTTAGGGCGGTCATTGGTGGTAGCCGCCATCTAATACTTCTGGCATCAGGGTGATGGAGTCTGTGGTTTATATGGGCCTTTTGTCTCTTGGGCTAATATTTTCCTTGTGTCTTTGGTGTTCTTCCTTCTCTTTTGCTTCAAGTGAGTTGGGACCAATTGATGCATCTTAGATGGCTGCTCGCAAGCTTTTAAGACCCCAGACGTGTACAGCAGTGTTTTGAACAGTAAATTATAAAATTGCACATCTGCAAGTGAACATCTGAGAATGATAACATAAGCAAATTATGTGCCACAACATTATATGTAGTATATATTACTAACGATAAGATGTACAAGAAAAAAAAGGATGGTCATAAGTGCTGTTTGTGGTAACTTTAGTATGTTGTAAGTCGGGGACTACCTGTAGTGAAGGACACAACAGCAACAAAAGTAGTTTAAAAGTTGAGGTATGTGTTATGTCACATAACAAGAAGCCCAGAGGTATTGCCATTCCATGGATGAATAATCAGTGTCTCAAAGACGTCATCAAGGGCCAAGTGCTTTCCATCTTCTTATTCTGCCTTCTTCAGCATGTCAGTGGTATCTCCCTTCAGGTTCCTGAGGTGGCTGCAGCAGTTCCAAGCAACACAAAGAGCTATGACAACATCTACTGAAAAGGAAGGGCATTTTCTCCTATGTGCTTCTCTTTATTAGTAAAGGAAATCTTTCCCAGAAGTCTCTCAGCAGATGACTCCTCAGGTCCCATTGCCCAGGACTGAATTCCATGCCCAAGCCCAAACCTGTCACTGATAAGGGCAATGAGACTACCAGGCCTGGCTAGACCAGGCATATTTAAGCATAATTCTCCCCCGAGCCTATGAGACTGGTGGAGGGGGGCATGTGAACAAAAGCAGGCCTTTGCTGGCGAACAATAAGGCAGGTAAGGGTGATGGGCAGACTATCAGGTCTACGATACTAGATACTAACATACTAGAGAATAAAATCTCAACATTGGATTGGAAACCCAAACTAATAGAGCTATTTACTTTTCCTTGGAACAGTGGTTCTCAATCAGGGGGACCCTTCCCTCCTCCCCAGAGGACATTTAACAATGCTTGGAGACATTTTTGGTTGTTACAACTGGAGGAACTCCTGACATCTAGTGGGTAGAGGATAGGGATGCTGCTAAACATCCTACAATACACAGAACAGTGCCACACAACAAAGAATTATCCAGCCCCAAATGTCAACAGGTGGCCGGGGTGGTTCAGTGGTAGAAATCTCACCTTCCACGTGATGACCCAGCTTTAATTCCTGGCCACTTCAATTCCCTCTGGAGACTTGCCTGTTGCTGTGATGCTGAACAGGTTTCAGTGGTTAAAGCGCTTGACTGCTAACCGAAAGGTCAGCAGTTCGAACCCACCAGCCACTCTGTGGGAGAAAAGACTTGGAGATCTGCTCCGGTAAAGTTTACAGCCTTGGATAACACAGTTTATAAAGAAAATGTTCTACATCCTACTTTGGTGATTAGTGTCTGGTGTCTTAAAAACTTGGGAGCAGCCATCTAAGATACTCCACTTATGTCACCCTGTCTGGAGCAAGGGAGAATGAAGAAAACCAAAGACGAGGGAAAGATTAGTCCAAAGGACTAATGGACTACAACTACCACAGCCTCCACCAGTCTGAGTGCAGCACAACTAGATCGTACCCGGCTACCAACTGCTCTGACAGTGATCACAGTAGAGGGTCCCGGACAGAGCTGGAGAAAAAATGTAGAACAAAATTCTGACTCACAAAAAAAAAAAAAACAGACTTACTGGTCTGACAGAGATTAGAGAAACTGAGAGTATGGTCCCTGGACACCCTTTTAACTCAGTACTGAAGTCACTCCTAAGGTTCACCCTTCAGCCAAAGATTAGACAGGCCCGTAAAACAAAATGAGACTAAATGGGCACATCAACCCTGGGGACAGGAAGGCTGGTAATGGGGAACCCAAGGTTGAGAATGGGAGAGTGTTGACATGTCATGGGGGTGGCGACCAATATCACAAAACAATATGTGTATTGATTGTTTAATGAGAAACTAATTTGCTCTGTAAACCTTCATCTAAAGTACAACTAAAAAAAAGAAAAAAAAAAAGATTACGGCCTTGGAAACCCCATGGGGCAGTTCTACTCTATCCTGTAGTGTCGCTATGAATTGGAATTGACTTGACGACAACGAGGTTTTTTTTAACGATGACTCTTAAAACTGTCCATACCCTTTCACCCTCCAATTCTACTTTTGAGAATCTGTCCTAAGAGAAAAATCCAAAATATGAAAAAAGCTTTAATGCGGGTCTTTATTCTAAGCACCATTTTTCAGAAGAAAACATTGAAAATAGCTTAAACTTCCAACAGTAGGGATATACAACAATAAAATACGACAGAGGGCCATGATGGAATTTGTTATTGGCAGTAAGCATGACATTTATGAAGGGAAAAGAGCACATATTATAATGGTAAATGTAAAAATGAGAAAATAAAATTGAATACGTATCATGAATACAACTATGAAAACAAATACCTAAAAACACATACATACAAAAACAACCAGGCAGGAAGCACACCAGGTTAGAGAGTTTATTCCATTATACTAGTGGGAATAGAGTGATTTTTATTCTTTTGAATTATTTCTACCTTGATCATGTGCTACTTTTTTTCCACTCTTAATAGACATTTTAGGTTTACAGAAAAATTATTCAGGAAGTACAGAGAATTCTCATATACCCTCTCTCCCCCTGCACACTATTCCTCTTATTATTAATATCCTACATTTGTATGGTACATTTGTTACAAGTGATGAACAAATATTAATACATTATTATTGTCTTGGTTACCTAGTGCTACACGTGGGTGGCTTTAAAGAACAGAAATTTATTTTCTTACAGTTCTGGAGCCTAAAAGTGCAAATCATTGCCTTGGCTGTGTCAGTTCCTTCTGTGGGCCTGTCTCCTAGTTTCTGATTTCTGCCGGAGATCCTTGGCATTCCTTGGCATCTGGCTTCTCCCTGTGTGTGTGTTTCTGTGTCTATTCTGGTCTTTTCATAACCCAGAAGTGATTAGGTTTAGATCCACTCTATACTGGTATGCCCTCATTAACATAACAAAAGAAAATCCCTATCTCCAAACAGGATCATATTCACAGATACAAGGGCCAGGAATTCAGCACATATTTCACGGTGACCCAGTTCAACCCATAACAATTATTAACTAAAAGTTCATAGTTTACATTAAGGTTTAATTAGGAGGGATCAGTTCCTGGAGAAGGATATCACACTTGGTAAAGTAGAGGGTCAGTGAAAAAGAGGAAGACCCTCAACTAGATGGATTGACACAGTGGCTGCAACAATGGGCTCAAGCATGACAATGATTGTGAGGATGACACAGGACCGGACAGTGAGTGTTTCATTCTGTTATACATAAGGTCGCTATGAGTCGGAACCAACTGGACGGCACCTAACAGCAACAACAATGGGTTTTGACAAATGGGTAATGTTGTGTGTCTCCCAATACAGTATCGTACAGAATAGCTTCACTGCCCTAAACTACTTTTACAATGAAAAATAAAATTTTTTTTTTTTTTAATTGTAAGAGAGAATCAAAGAACAAGAACAAGGTCATGTGTGAAATCTGGGGACACCTATTTTTTATGCCAACTCAGCAGACTACCAGTGGGCCAGAAGGTCTTGGTCCTCAGTCTGACAGGGACAACCCTTTTAAGGATGTCCTAACTGATACCTGGGTCCTATGGGCCAGGCTAACCTTGGGAGGCAGGTAGGGGGTGGCCAAAAGCCAGTTAGTTAGGCACTTTCTCCTGGGACTGTAAGATGTGCCAGCATATGGCATACACCTCAGGGAGCAGGAGTGGAGATGCCACAGGATCTCAGAGAAGTTCCTACAAGTAGTATCCTAAGGTTCTAACACATAGTATGCCAGGGAGAAAAAAACAAGTGGCATTTGCTACCTCTGACTCTTTCTCAACTTTTCATTTACCTCATATTTTGTTTACTTAAAGAGCTGTTCTCTAAACTTCTAAAGAGACATTCTGTTTGTTGATCTCAGAGATCTCTAAAATAAATCCAAGCCAGAACGGAGATAAAATCAAAGGTCTAAATTACCTCCCATCACCTGCTCTTCATTGCTAACTGACTCTAAGGCTTCTCAGCTCCCCAAGCCCATTGCTGTCATGTCAGTTACAGCTCATGGTGACCCCATGCGTGTCAGAGTAGAACTGCACTTCATAAAGTTTTCAGTAGCTATGATCTTTCACAGATACCAGGCCTTTCTTTCTAGGTGCCTCTGAGTGGATTTGAACCACAAACCTTTCAGTCAGTCCCCGAGCACTTAAGCGGCTATTTTATCTACACCCTTTAGGAATGCCTTCCCCACATTGCTGCCTAGGGAACGAATTCCTACTCATCTTTTATGACCTGTTGAAATGCCAGCACCTAGGAGAAATCACCTTGGCCTACCCCTATCCCCCACCATGCAGAGTTCAGGACTCCTCGTGGCTTCCTCCAGCCCATTATAGGCACTCAGGAAACAATAATTATCAAATTTGAGAAAAAAAAAATGTAAATTTATCATAGGCCTGCATGTCTCAGAACTTGGTCCATGAACTACCCGTATCAGAGTTACTCTGACACTTGATAAAAAGACAAATTCCCAGCAGCCACCACTCTCCTCTTGAATGAAGCTCTCTATGGGTTGGGTCCAGGAATCTGCCATTTTGAAGGAGTTCCCCAGGGGACTCTTCTCTATCCTGAAGTTTGAGAATGATTGGCCAAGGCAAAGTGTAGAGTTTTCAGTTGGTCCCTAAGGAACTGTTAATGGCCGTTTGAAACATGGCCCCAAAATTGTTTACCTTGACTGATACTACCAACTCAAAGGTTCTTTGCAGTGACAAAAATCAAATATAACAATGGATCATAGGCCCAAAATAGTTGTGAATTAGAGATGTTAATATTCATTCCTCCATCTCTTCTTCCATCAAGCATGCAGAACCTTCTAGAATCTTAAAGCCAAGTGGTATTTTAAAGCTAGGAGGGACACTAGAAATCAGTCCAATTCCTTTGTTTCTATAAATGAGAAAAAGAGGATTAGCATGTGTGTCAGTTGGGATCCTCCAAGAAGTGGATACCAAGATGAATTTAAGATGTGTGAGAGGTTTATTGGTAGAAATATCTGTGAAGGATAAAGGGAGAGGAAGCAGGAGTAGGCAGTGAGTATCTGCTGACCATGATGCAGGTCCCACACCTGCGAAAGGGGAGAAGAAAGGAAGGAGGATTCAGCTGGAGAATCCTCAGTCTGTGGTACAGCCAGGCCAATAATGAGTTCCTCAGCAAGGACTGATCTTTTGGGGAGTCCTGTGCTGGGAAGAAATGGCTCAGCCTTAGTACCCCCAAAGTGCTTAGTTGTTGGCTAAAAGTAGCTGTGGGGAGAGGGGTATTGCCTTGATGTGAATGTCACTGTAAATCCAAAGGTACGCAAGATGGAGGATGTCAACTAACTCCTCACATCAGGTTCTCCTGAAGAGAGAGCTGAGAACTTCTTCCCCTTTCCATATTGTTTTCATAGGGTTGTAGATGTTGGTGCTCCACTTCCTATCCCCAGCTATGAGCACATGACCCAGGCTAGACCAGTCAGAATCCTTCCCAGGATTGATATTCAAACATGAGGACAAACATGATATTTGTCTCAGTTTCCTAACGCTGTTGTAACAGAAATACCACAAGTGGGTGTCTTTTACAGAACAGAAATTTGTTTTCTCAGAGTTCTGGAAGATAAAAGTCCCAATCAGGGTCTCAGCTGTGTCAGTTCCTTCCTTGTAAGTAGCTCCTTGGCAATCCTCACATGTCATCTGTCTTCCTCTGTGTGTTTCTTTCTCTGTATCTCTTCTACTCTTTCTATAACTCAGAAGTGATTAGATTTAGAACCCACCATATTCTGGTAGAGTGTAATTAACACAACAAAGAAAACCGTATTTCCAAACAGGATTACTTCCACAGGTATAGGAATTAGGATTCCAACATATATTTTGGGGGGACATAGATTAATCCATGCTACCTTTCTGCTAAAGTAGCAAAACTGGGATAGCAGAAATCAGGGCACTTGGTACTGTCTTTCTTTTTATATGGGGAGAGGTCCTCTGCAGAATGAAGACAAGCATAAGGCAGCTAAGATGAGAGGTGATTAGAGAAAGAGAGAGTATGTGTTAATGAGTCATAGGCACAATGAGTCCTAGTCCACATCCCTGAGGTCCTTCCTGGTTCACAGCTCTTCCTCCTACTCTGGGAGCTTCCCCAGGTCTTTCCCAGACAGTTGGTTGCTATGTTCTCTTTTCTTTAGTGTGGGAGGCAGAATTCTAAGATGGCCCCCTAAATCCCTAGCTTCTGGTGTATCCACACCTTCTCCCAGTTATTTAATCAAACACTGTTCTAGGTGTTTGTGAAGGGGTATTGCAGATGAATTAGTGTCCCAAATAAATTGACTTCGAGATAGATTATCTAGGTGGGCCTGACTTAATCACAGGAGCTCTTTAAATCTGGGTCTAAGGGTCAGAGACAGAGAATTTATAGAGATTTGACTTGTGGGAGGGATTTAGGGAGGGAGATGGAGGGGGCTATGTGTCAAGGAATGAAGGTAGCCTCTAGGGGCTAAGAGCAGTCCCTGGTTGACATTTGTACCACAGGGGACTAAATTCTGCCAACAACCTGAATGAGATTGGAAGCAGACTTCTCTCCAGTGCCTCCAGATAAGAACTCAGCTGAACCAACACCTTGATTTTATTCAGCCTTTGAGACCCTGAGTGGAAAACCCAGCCACTCTGTGCCTGCCTTCTGACCTACAGAGCTTGTTTTTTTAAAGGGCTGTTGCTAGTTACCACCTAGATGGCTCCAACTCATGGTGCTTATGTATAACAGAATGAAATGTTGCCCAATCCTGGGCCATCTTCATGATCTTGATATTTTTAAGTCCACTGTTGTGCCAATTGTGTCAATCCATCACATGGAGGGTTTCCCTCATTTTCACTGACCCTCTACTTTACCAAAGTTTGTGTACTTTGTTAGACAGCAATAGAAAACTAGTTCACTTTGATTGGTTTCATTTCCACCTGAAAAAGTCCTGGCTAAACCAGTGGGGAGAACACGAGTCCACATGTACTTCCCAATAAAGACTCTACAAACTATTGCTCTTCACTTTACTTTTCTTGGGTTTTAATCTGCTTAGAATGGTATCTATTGTTGACTATCTAGTGTGACTAAAGGATCCAGAAATAGATTTTGATGGGGACAGAGGGAGCATAAAATGGCTTTGGGTTCTAAAGTGGCTGGAGAGGAAGACCACTGAAAAGAGAAGAGGGTAGAAAAGGAAAAATGGATGGCGAGAGACTATGTCTGGTGATCCAGAGGAGAAATGTCTCCCAATTATTCTTCCTGTTTCCACTCATTCTCAACATAGCAGCCAAAGTGATCTTTATAAAATGTGAACCTAATCATATCATCCTGCTCAAAACTCTACAGGGGCTTCCCATCTCACACAAGGTAAATAATGAAGTTCTTCAATGGCCTGCAAGACCTCCATGACCTTGTCCCATTACCACTTTTACCTCTTCTCCTACGATCCCCATTGCTCATCTGCTGCAGCCACACTGGCCTCCCTGCTGATCCTGGGACCTGACATGCACCCTCACAAAGCCTTTGCACTTGAACCTCTGCCATGAATGCTCTTTCCTTAGGTGCCTCATTGCTCACTCTTTCACTTTTTCCACGTTTTCATTCAAATGTAACCTTCTCAATGAAATCTTTCTTGACCACTGTTATGGAAGAGTTGTGTCCCCCTAAAAAGATATGTTGGAGTCTTAATCCCCAGTTCATCTCCCATTTGTCAGTTTGTTGTACTGTGGTGGCTTGCATGTTGCTGTGATGCTAGAAGCTATGCTACTGGTATTTCAAATACCAGCAGGGTCAGCCATGGTCAACAGGTTTCAGCAGAGCTCCCAGACTAAGACAGGATAGGAAGAAGGGCCTGGTGATCTGCTTCCAAAAGTTAGCCAATGAAAACCTTACGGACCACGGCAGAACTTTGTCCAACTCACTTGCTTTGGACATGTCATCAGGAGGGATCAGTCACTGCAGGAGGACATCATATTTGGCAAAGTAGAGGGCCAATGAGCAAGGGAGACCCTTGGTGAGATGGATTTGCAGAATAGCTGCAGCGGATAGACTTGAACATGCTGGCAGTTGTGAGGATGGCGCAGGACCAGGCAACATTTTGCTCTTTTGTGCATAAGATCGTCGTGAGTCAGAGTCAACTTGGCAGTAGTCTTGTCTTACCCTCGGTACCTGTGACTGTGACCTTGTTTGGAAATAGGGTTTTTGAAGATGTTATCTGCTGAGTTACATGAGTTCATACTGGAGTAAACCAAGCCCTTACCCAATATGAGTTGTGTCCTTATAAAAAGAGAAGAGACACACAGAGGGAAGCTGGCCATGTGAAGACGGAGGCAGAGATGGAGTTATGTGGCAGCTGCAAGCCAAGGAGCACCTGGGACTACCACAAGCTGAGAGAGACAGAAGGGATCTTCCCCTAGAGCCTTCAGAGACAACATGGCCCTGCCAACACCCCAAATTCTGACTCCTAGGCTCCAGAACTGCAAGACAATGAATTTTTGTTCCTATAAGCCACCCAGTTTATGGTCCTTGTGATGGCAGCCCCAGGAAACTCACAGCCACCTTGTAGATTTTAACTCTGCTCTTTATTATTCTCCTTAGCACTTACCACTGTCTAACAATGAATTTTATTTATTTAGTGTGTTTATTGTCTGACTTTCCCACTAGAACGTTAGCTTTATGCATGCAAGGATCTGGGTCTGTTTTAATGGACAGCCCTGGTGGCACAGTAGTTAAGCGCTCAGCTGTGAACCGAGAGGCCGGTGGTTTGAACCCACGAACTGCTCCGTGAGAGAAAGATGTGGCAGTCTTCTTCCTTGAAGATCACAGCCTTGGAAACCCTATGGGGAAGTTCTACTCTGTCCTGTAGGGTCGCTATGAATTGGAATTGACTCGTCAGCAGTGGGTTTGGTTTGGTTGTTTTGGTATCTCCAATGCCTAGAACAGTGCCTGGCACTCAATAAATATTTGCTGAACAGTTGAATGGAAGAGGGATATATGTGTAGGGCAAGATATACTTCATTTCCTGAGGATGCTTTCTTTCTCCTTACAAAGAAGTTGTTGATGGCTGGGTTTTTAAAGAAAAACAATGAGATGGCACTTTATTCCCACTAGCTACAAAACTCCAGGGCAAGAGACAATATGGATTTGGAGTTTACTTTACATGCAGAGCCAGCATTGATGCCTGCTGTGATGGAAAAAGAAATACATGTTATAAAACATAAATCACGCACTGAGGCATGATAATACAAAGCACCTGGGGACCTGGAGGTTGGCTCCTAAAGACAGTTATCTTTTATAAATATTAAATAACTATAACTCTGAGACCACTTCCTCATCACTCCCAGCTGGTTTCTCACTGTGCAGCTGCCACTCTTCCTTGAGTGTCTATTGTGACCCGAACAATGGGGCTGGCTTGACAGCAGTACTCTCCCAGAGGCAGAATTATGCCTGTTAATTCAAGAAGTGAAGGTTAGCAACAGCAGCCCAACTGGGACTTAAAAGCTACAGTGAAAAATCCCTCTGTACTCCCGAAATACTCCTGAAACTATAAATATCTACATATGCTTTCTACATGTGTATTTTGCCTTTCCACATTTAATAGGCACCTGTTTGTGGTTCAGCAAATGTCTTTTTTTTTTTTTAATTTTTTTTATTGTACTTTAGATGAAGGTTTACAGAACAAATAGTTTCTCATTAAACAGTACACATATTGTTTTATGACATTGATTAACAACCCCAAGACATGTCAACACTCTCCCTTCTTGACCTTCGGTTCCCGATTACCAGCTTTCTGTCCCCTCCTGCCTTCTAGTCCTTGTCCCTGGGCTGTTGTGCCCATTAGTCTCGTTTTGTTTTATGAGGCTGTCTTATCTTTGGCTGAAGGGTGAACCTCAGGAGTGACTTCATTACTGAACTAAAAGGGTGTCCAGGGGCCATAGTCACAGGGTTTCTCCAGTCTCTGTCGGGCCATTAAGTCTGGTCTTTTTTGTGAGTTAGAATTTTGTTCTACATTTTTCTCCAGCTCTGTCTGGTACCTTCTGTTTTAATCCCTGTCAGAGCAATCAGTGGTGGTAGCCAGCCACCATCTAATTGTACTGGACTTAGTCTGGTGGAGGCCGTGGTAGTTGTGGTCCATTAGTCCTTTGGACTAATCTTTCCCTTGTATCTTGTTTTCTGCATTCTTCCTTGCTCCCCAAGGGGTGAGACCAGTGGAATATCTTAGATGGCTGCTCACAGGCTTTTAAGACCCCAGACGCTACTCACCAAAGTAGAATGTAGAACATTTGCTTTATAAACTGTGTTATGCCAGTTGAGCTAGATGTTCCCTGAGACCATAGTCCCCACAGCCCTCAGTCCAGCAGTTTGGTCCCTCAGGGAGTTTGGATGTGTCTGTGGAGCTTCCATGGCCTTGCCTTGTACAAGTTGTGCTGGCTTTCCCAGTATTGTCTACTGTCTTACCCTTCACCAAAGTTACCACTTAGCTATTGTCAGCAGACATCTTTTAATGAGCACCTATTTTGTGTGGAGCCCTGGTGGCACAGTGGTTAAGAGCTTGGCTGCTAACCAAAAGGTCAGCAGTTCAAATGCACTAGCTGCTCCTTGGCAACCCTATGGGACAGTTCTACTCTGTCCTATAGGGTCGCTATGAGTTGGAATCTACTCAACGACACAGAGTTTGATTTTCTGATTTATTTTGTGCCAGTCATTGTGCAAGGTACAGGAGACACAACAGCGAGCAAGGCAAAGAGACTTTTTATTACTTAGCATTAGGTTTGGCTGCATATGAAAGAAAGCCCCCAAATAATAGCAGCTTAAAGAAATTTTATTCTTCTCTTACATAAAGAAGTTCAAAGGTAAACAAGTTAAACAAGTTGGTATGGAAGATGCAGAGGAGCCCTGGTGGTGCAGTGGTTAAGCATTCAGCTGCTAACCGAAAGGTCGGCTGTTCTAACCCAGCCACTCTGTGGGAGGAATATGTGGCAGTCTGCTTTCATGAACATTACAGTTTTGGAAACCCTGTGGGGCAGTTCTACTCTGTCCTGTAGGGTTGCTATGAGTCGGAATCGACTCAACGGCAACGGGTTTGGTTCCTTTTTAATGGACGATCCCTGGTGTCTCTTTCAATGCTCTCTTCCCCCTAATATCTCTGCATCAGTTTGTGTGTCGGGATCATTCTTTCCTAATAAAGATAGGAGGTGTTTTCCTATCTTTAGGAAACCAAAGCCAGAAGTAACTTTGAATTCACATCCTTACAACCCTCAGACCCAACAGACAAGAGACTTTTTCTCCCATTCCATTGAAAGAAACCCCTGGGAAGTGCTCTGCTTGGCCTGGCTTGGCTCACATGCTCACCCTGTGCCAATCACTTTGGTCAGAGGGATGGAGTCCTATCATCAGCCCAGTCTAGGATATCTACTCACCCCTTGCTCAGGGGTCAGGGTCTGGTACAGAAGGAGTGTGGAGAGATTATGTTTTCTGGGAAAATAAATGAAAAATATACCACTCTTTATCTGGTTGTTATGCCAGTTTGTGTTCGGAGTTCCTGGGTGGCACAAATGAGTAAGTGCATGACTGCTAACTGAAAGTTTGGTGGTTCAAACCCACCTAGAGGCGTCTCACATGAAAGGCCTGGCAATCTACTTCCAAAAGGTCCAAACTCATTGCTGTCAAGTCGATTCTAACTCAGCCTTGAAAACGCTATGGAGCACAGTCCTACCTGCCACACATGGAGTCACCACAATGGGTTCGTGGCTAATTGTTTTTATGTATTTGTCCCTAAATTGTAAGCTTTTGGGGTCAGGGACCTTGGCTTCTGTATCTGTGCATCTGCCACCCCCTTAGCACAGTACTTGATGCAGAGTAGGACTTCTGTAAGTGGAGGTTGTTGAATTGAAACTGGCTGGTTTCTGAATGTGAGCCAGATCAGAGTACCAGCTTCTGTAGATAACACCCAAGGAGATACAAGGTTTCTTGGGGTGTCATGAGCTCCAACTTTAGGGTTGCACTATGTTCTGAGGCCCTTTATCCTTCTCTGAAGGATTTTAAGATTCAGTGGGTGGAGCCCTGAAAACCAAGAGATAAAGGTTCCAGTCATGGCTCGTTCACACAACTGTGGGATTGTACAGAAATCAATAGCCTCCTTGAGCCCAAGTTGCCTTAGTCATAAAATGAAGAAGCTAGTCTTGGTGATAACTTCCTTCCAATCTTAAAATTGTATGAATATATTCATCTTTCTTTTTGACATTTATTGGCTCTTTTTGAATGTATGTTTAACATGTGAGCAGTGTTACAATGAGGTATCTTTTTTTTTTAAGGTCATTGTGTTCATTTGGCATAACTTAGAAATTTGATGGTTTCAATTTAATCTGAAGACTCAAGTTAGGAAGAGAAAAAGAATATTGGACTACACATCAGGGGACAGGCTCTAGTCTCAGCTCTGAGAGATGTTATAGCAATTGCTTAATCTCTCTGAGCCTCAGATTCTTTGTCATAACACAACTGGTGTAGATGTGTTAAAGGGCAAGCTCTAGCTTTAATTTTCTAAGGTGGGGGAGGGGATAGCCTACCTGTCCCCAAGTGTCTACTGTTCCTTCATCCTTTTAGTAGTAGACCATCTAGGTTCAGTGGTAGAATTCTTGCAGGAGACCCGAGTTTAATTCCTAGCCCGTTCATCTCATGCGTAGCCACCACCCGTCTGTCATTGGAAGCTTATGTGTTGCTATGATGCTGATCAGGTTTCAGCAGAGCTTCCAGATTAATATGGACTAGGAAGAAAGGCCTGGCAATCTACTTCTGAAAATCAGCCGATGAAAACCCAGTGGATCACAATGGCCTGATCTGCAAATGATCACGGGGATGGCACAGGACCTGGCAGCATTTTGTTCCTTGTGCATGGGGTCACCATGTGTCAGGGGCTGACTTAATGGCAGTGAACAACAACAATAGACCATCTGTGTTTGTGCCCGTGGGAGCCCAGCCAAAGACTGCATTTCCCAGCCTCCCTTGTGGCTGTGTGTGGCCATGGAATTACGTTCATAACAATGGGAGGTGAGCAGAAGTGATGATACCCCTTCCAGGTCGTTTCCAACCTGCACCTTCTCTATTTTCTTTTCCTACTGGATAGGAACAGTGACAACCACAGCAGCAGCCTTGGGTCCAGATACAGAGGCTTCAGGTTGAGGGTGTCAGAGCTGAATGGTCACTAACCAGAGCCTTCCACCCACTTCTGACCACACGCCTTGGGATACTGTTAAGAGAAAGAGAAAAATAAATTCCTATCTTATTTAATCTTCTGCATTTGAGGGAGACTTTGTTATAGTAGCTTAGCCTGCACTCTACCAGACACATGATTAGGATTCACTTTTACTTACGATCATGACCGTTTGGAGGCTTCTTCACATAGTGGCACTCTTAATTTCTTTAAATAAATATATGTTTATTGCACAGTGATTAAGAACAAACCTCTGAGGTCAGAACAGAGTCTGGTTTGCTTGCTTTCCAGCCACATAACCTCGGGCACATTCTCCAACCAATCAATGCCTTGGCTTCTTGTTGTTCGGTGCCATCTCATAGCAACCCTACGTACAACAGAATGAAACACTGCCCAGTCCTGTGCCATCCTCACAATTGTTTTTATGCTTAAACCCATTGTTGCAGCCACCGTGTCAGTCCATCTCGTAGAGGGTCTTCCTCTTCTACAGTGATCCTCTACTTTACCAGGCATGATGTCTTTCTCCAGAGACTGGTCCCTCCTGATAACATGTCCAAAGTATGTGGGGTGAAGTCTCACCATCCTCCCTTCTAAGGAGCATTCTGGCTGTACTTCTTCCAAGACAGATTTGTTTATTCTTCTAGCAGTCCATGGTATATTCAATATTCTTTGCCAACACCATAATTCAAAGGCATCAATTCTTCTTCAGCCTTCCTTATTCATTGTCCAGCTTCCACATGCAAATGAGGCCTTGGTTTGTCTGTCTGTAAATTGGGGCAATACTGAGATTTCCCTCCTGGGATTGTTGTGAAGATCAGATGGGAGATTGTGTATAAAGCAGTTACCTCAGTGTCTGGCACCTTGTAAACCCTCAAAAAGTGTTAATTGCTTTATTCTAGCCCTTTTCGCAATAGCCAAAGGGTAGAAACAACCATAATGTCCATTAACAGATGAATAGATAAACAAAATGTGGTATATACATACAATGGAATACTACTCAGCTACAAAGAGAAATGAAGTCCTGATGCATGCCACAACTTGAATGAACCTTGAAAACATTATGCTGAGCAAAATGAGTCAATGGCAGAAAGACAAATACTATATGATCTCACATATATGAAATAAGTAAATATATAGAAGCCAATCATTAATATCATACCCAAGTAAAATTTTGCTGAAGATCATTCAAAAGCGGCCGCATCAGTATATTGACAGGAAACTGCCAGAAATCCAAGCCAGATTCAGAAGAGGACATGGAACCAGGGATATCATTGCTGATGTCAGATGGATCCTAGCTGAAAGCAGAGAATACCAGAAAGATGTTTACTTGTGTTTTATTGACTATGCAAAGGCATTTGACTGTGTGGATCCTAACAATTTATGGATAACATTGCAAAGAATGGGAATTCCAAAACACTTAATTATGCTTATGAGGAACCTGTACATAGATCAAGAGGCAGTCATTTGAATTGAATGAGGAGATACTGTGTGGTTTAAAGTCAAGAAAGGTGTGTGTCAGGGTTGTATCCTTTCACCATACCTATTCAATCTGTATGCTGAGCAAATAATCTGAGAAGCTGGACTCTGAAGAAGAATGGGGCCTCAGGATTGGAGGAAGACTCATTAACAACCTGTGATATGCAGATGACACAGCCTTGCCTGCTGAAAGTGAAGAGGACTTGAAGCACTTACTGATGAAGATCAAAGACCACAGCCTTCAATATGGATTACATCTCAACTTAAAGAAAACAGAAATCCTCACAACTGGACCAATAAGCAACATCATGATAAACGGAGAAAAGATTGAAGTTGTCAAGGATTTCATTTTACTTTGATCCACAATCAACACCCATGGAAGCTGCAGTCAAGAAATCAAATGACGCATTGCATTTGGGTAAATCTGCTGCAAAAGACCTGTTTAAAGTGTTGAAAAGCAAAGATGTCCCCTTGAAGACTAAGGTGTGCCTGAGCCAACCCATGGTGTTTTCAATTGCTTCATATGCATGCGAAAGCTGGATGATGAATAAGGAAGACCGAAGAAGAACTGATGCCTTTGAATTGTGGTGGTGGCAAAGAATAATGAATATACCATGGACTCCCAGAAGAATAAACAAATCTGTCTTGGAAGAAGTACAACCAGAATGCTCCTTAGAAGGAAAGATGGTAAGATTACGTCTCACATGGTTTGGACATGGTATCAGGAGGGATTCATCCCTGCAGAAGGACATCATGCTTAGTAGAGGATCAGTGAAAAAGAGGAAGACCCTCAACGAGATAGATTGACACAGTGGCTGCAACAATGGGCTCAAGCATAACAATGATTGTGAGAATGGTGCAGGACTGGGCAGTGTTTCATTCTGTTGTAACTAGGTTCGCTGTGAGTGGAAACCGACTTGACAGCACCTAACAACAACAACATAGAAACCAAAGGTTATTAGTAATTACCTGATGTGGGAGGGAGGGGGATAAAGGGAGGTTTTTGTGTAGGGGGCATTAAGTGTATGTTAATGATGGTGTACTATTTTGGAAAAGGATAGTGATAATGGTGGCACAACATGAAAAATGTAATCAATGTCATTGAATTGTAAACTTGGAAGTTGAGGTATTGGTGAATGTTTTGGTATGTATATTTTCACTACAATTTAAAAAAAAGGTGAAGAAACATTAGTTGCTATTATAATTATTAGCAATATTATCAGTGTCATCATCACTATCATCATTGTCATCTATTTATGCCGTTTAAAAAATGGCTTGCCGAGCATCGCAGATTTTGGAAGCCCAACGTGAACAATCACCCATCCTTAATCCAGTGCTCCGGGGTTCTCTTTACATCTCTTTGACACAGGATGAGTTTTGTAGTGTGCATGGGTATACCGGTATGTCCCCAAAGAGACCTACTGCCTTTGCATTTATTCTGGCCGCACGTCATCTGCAGAGTGATTGAGCGTAGTGTTTGCTATGCCCCGTGGTTTTGCATGTTCAGCATCCTCTCAGGAGCCAGAGCACATGAACTGAGATAGGGAGCAATGAGGGAAAATGAAAGGTTCAATGAGAGTGGTTTCTTTTTCATCTCTATATGTGCTTTTGTCTTTGGGGAAAAAAAAGAATGCTAATGACAGTGACAGGGGTCTAAGGAAGAAGCCGTAAATGTTACCATTGATGTGAAACACTTTCCTTTTAATCAAACACAACATTGGACATAGAAAAACTACATGGTTAATTGGTTGGAGTGGTTTTTGGGTTTTTAAAAATATTTAAATTTTTTCTTCCTCTTTGACCATTAATTGACCGAGTAATATGTACGTTGTAGGAGGTTAGAAAATGCAAAACAGTAAAATTTTTTAAAAAGTTAAAATTCCCTGTCATCTCACCACCCAGAGATGACTAGTACTGCTAACATGTTGAGCTTCTTCCTCGAGTCTTACATCAGCAGTTCTCCCTCTTGAATGTTGCCCAAGTCAGCACCGAGAATGAGGGTGTGATCCTCTGCCCCTTGAGGAGACTCTGCTGGTTGTCTGGATTAATGATGAAAGTCCACAGCATCCCCAGTGTCCATTGTATAATGTGCCGTTTTTGGAATTGGAACATTCAAGAAATACCCCAGCTAATTTTTCAATTTTCCTCAGTGCACATTGTTTGATGTTTTTAATATTCTCCAGAAAAGCTTTTAAATTATTAATAGTTGTTATTATTAAATTGCTAGTAATTGTTTAAGAAAAAATAATTCAATAGCCAACTGCTGGGCTACAGACTATAGTGGGTTGAATGGTAGCTCCCCAAAAAGATATGACCACCTGGAACGATGAAATGTGACCATATTTGGCAATAGGATCTCTGCAGATGTAATTAAGTTAAGGATCTCAAGGTGAGATCATCCTGGGTGAGCCCTAAATCCAAATGACAAGTGTCCTTCTAAGAGAAAGGCAGAGGGAGATTTGCGACAGAGGGGAGAAGGTCATTTGAAGATGGAGGCACAGATTGGAGTGATGCAGCCATGAGGAATGCTAATAGCCAAAGGAGCTGCAAGAGGCAAGGAAGGATCCTCCCCTAGAGCCTCCAGAGGGAGTGCGGCCCTGCTGACACCTTCATTTCAGACTTCTACCCTCCAGAACTGTGAGAAAATAAACTTCTCTGGTTTTTAAGCCACCGATTAGAAAAACACCCATTGTCACTGAGTTGATTCCCACTCGTGCCGAGCTAGTGGGTTTGAACAGCCGCCGTTTCGGTTAGCTACCAAGTGTTACTAGGGCTCCTTGTTTTAAGCCACCAGTTTGTAGTAATTTGTTATGGAAGCCTCAGGAAACTAAGGCAGTTAAACAAACCTCTTTATAACAGAGCTGCCCAAACACTCCCCAAGCTTATTTGAGCATGGAATCCCTTTTTCACGCCCATTCACTTTGGGAAATGTCAGTCTCATTCAATCATTTAATATATGAGGGAAGGAAGCTTAGTTTTCTTAGAGAGATGGAGGGACTTGCCTCAGATCACACTTCTTGTGAGCGCAGAATTGGGCCTTAAACTCAAGTCTCTGGTCGGCTGGCCTTTTGCTTCCTCCAACACTCCACAACGCCTCAACCTGCACCATCTTTCCACCGAACGTGTCGCCTCTGTGTGTGCACCTGTGCTTCTTGTTTTCTCTGTGAGGGCAGACGCCAAGTCCTACTCCTTTTATCTGTCTCCTCCAGTTGTGAAGTTGGTGCTCAGTTGGAAATTGGAGGTGTCAGGAAGGTCCACTGTACTGGACATTTGCTGTTCTTTTATTCTCCTTTTTTTTTTTTAATTGTGGTGAAAATAAGCACAAGAAAACATTCACCAATTCAACAGTTTCTACACGTATAGTTCAGTAACATCTGATTACAGTCTTCATGTTGCACAACCATTGTCACTGTCCTTTTCCAAATCATTCCACCCCCATTAACATAAACTCAGTGCCCCTAAGCATAAACTCCCTCTTCCCCTCTCCTTCCCACCCCTGGTAACCATTAATAATTTTTGGTTTCTTTATATTTGCTTATTTCGTATAAATGAGATCATCGGTATTTATCCTTTTGCAACTGACTTATTAACTCAGCATAATGTTTTCGAGGTTCATCCATGTTGTGGCATGTATCAGGACTTCATTTCTCTTCACAGCTGAGCAATATTCCATTGAGTGTATAGACTACATTTTGTTATTCATTCATCTGTTGATGACATTTTGTTTCCACCTTTGGGCTATTGTGAAAAGTGCTGCAGTGAACATTAGTGTACAGGTTTCTGTTTGCCTTCCTGCTTTTACTTCTTCTGGGTATATACCTAGGATTGAGATTGCCGGGTCATATGGTAGTTCTATGTTCAACTTTTTGAGGAACCGCCAAATTGTTTTTGTACAGCAGCTGTACCATTTTGCATTCCCACCAACAATGGATGACATCTGCTCTTCTTGCTAACATAGCATCCATTCTTCTCTAAACAGAATTCTAGTTTCCTTTGAGATACTGGCTGGGTACCTCTCCTCAATCTGTAGTCCATGTTGTTCAGGCAGGGCCAACCCCATTTCTCTGGATTCCACATGAGCTGAAATTAGCCAGTCAACATATTCTATCCCATTAGCCACAGGGTTCAAGAGAATAGAGTCACCTTTGAGAGTTTTGTTGGAACTGTTGACCAAAAGGAGCTCTCTTTTTGGGGAGCTGGTAAACCCATTTATCAGTTTGTCATATTGTGGGAGTTTGTGTGTTACTGTGATGCTGGAAGCTATACCATTTCAAATACCAGCAGAGTCACCCATGGTAGACTGGTTTCAGCAGAGCTTCCAGACTAAGACAGGCTAGGAAGAAAGGCCTGGTGATCTACTTCTGAAAATTAGCCAGTAAAAACCCTGTGCATCACACAGAATAATGTCTGATTTGTGCTGGAAGATAAGCCCCTCCCCCACACACACACAAGTTGGAAAGCACTACAGAAGCAACAATAGACCCGACACACCAAGAAACAGAAAGATGGTACAGAACCAGGTAGTGTTTTGTTGTTATACACAAGGTCACCATGAGTCAGAGCCAACTCCAGGGCAACTAACAACAACAAGCAGCTGGTAAAATATAATCTCGAAGCTGCCTGTGGCTCCCTTGCCAAGAGCTTGGTGAAGAATGAAGCCAACTCAGAGGAAAGCAGAGCCAGAGACAGAAGCTGGGTGGGCCTGTGAACTTGACCCAGTGTGGCCTTTCCATTTCTGGTATCCTATGACAGGTAAAGTGAGCAACATCCACCCCATTACTCATGAATTGAGAATCAGACCATGTATTTGGTAGAACTCCCTGCTGCTGTACTCAGAGCCCTATACTCAGAGCACAGAATTTCAGCCATGGCTGGGAAGACAGTTTGCAAAGGTGACCTGAGTATCATAAATGGATCTTTGCGTTTGTTAAGGCTGCAACAGTGGGCTCAAACATAGCAACGATCGTGAGGATGGCCCAGGACTGGGCAGTGTTTCATTCTGTTGTGCATGGGATTGCTGAGTTGGAACTGACTCAGCAGCATCTAACAACAACAAGGTGTT
This sequence comes from Trichechus manatus latirostris, assembly GCF_000243295.1. Taxonomy (NCBI): domain Eukaryota; kingdom Metazoa; phylum Chordata; class Mammalia; order Sirenia; family Trichechidae; genus Trichechus; species Trichechus manatus. The sequence continues at coordinate 18,891,180 of NW_004443970.1, forward strand.
GTTTGGGCAAGAATATTTAGTTTGAAACATATTGTTTATCTGAGGATTTTGCAGAGGGTGCAATAAATGCATTGCAAATGTTTAAAGAGATTCTCCCCTGCCCCCCAGAGAACAGTGGAGAGAATCAAAATTCATTTAGAATGAGCATTTAATATATTTATCTTTCATGCCATGGGGCTTACCTTATAAAGCTGCTTTGTGAACTGGAAATTGCTGTAAAAAAATAACATTAGCACTCATTGTCATATCATGTATATGAAAAAATGATACACATGCCTACAGCTTGAACACTAAGTCTGCTTTCAGAAGTTAAATTTTTAAATTCCTGATCCAAATGGGTAAACTTGAAGACCTACTATTTATGCTTTTGAGTTCACAGAGTTTTCTTGGTATGTATGGTTGTAGGTTTTCATGTTCATGCTAGATTACTTCCCTTTACAAATATTTAAGATTTATTGTTTTTATTCATAAAAGAATAATACTAACAAATATGCATATCTGTTGACCCAGTTGGCCAACCAAGGGAATGATCCTTAGTCTTTGCTTTCCAAAAAGCTCTAGGCAAGCCATTCAAGATTTGAAATAGACAAGATGGTCCCTTTGCAGGTCCCACAGCTTATGCATCCTGTGAAAACTCCTCAGAAGGAAGGCAGGCCTTTGTCCATCCGTGTGTGAGTGTTGAATTAAGCCAGTAAAGACTGGTTGTTGTTAGTTGCCATCGAGTCAGCCTGATTCACAGTGGTCTCCTACACCAGCCCCATAATCGGTTGCAGACAGGACCATTGTGATCCATAGAGTTTTCATTGGCTGATTTTCAGAAGTAGATCACCAGGCCTTTCTTCCTAGTTCATCTTAGTCTGGAAGCTCCCCTGAAACCTGTTCAGCATTGTGATGGTTAAGAGCATATGTCAACTTGCCTAGGCCATTATTCTCAGTGTTTTAGCAGTTGTATAATGTTGTGATCACCCCCATGGTAAAATCTGCTGAGTGGTACTGGCAGAGCGGGGCCTATGGCAGCTCACTGCCGCCTCAGTTTCATCTCTTTGCCTTCCACTGGTTACTTTCTGCCTGCTCGCCTTGCCAAGTTTTTGGCTTGTTCCAGACTCAGCAGCTGCCTCTTGTTGTCTCACCTCCGGTTCTTGGGACTTGAGCTAGCAACTTAACTGTTGACCTTGGAATTCGTCGAACTTCTCAGCCTGCAAGCAAGAGCCCGGTTCCCTCACGTGCTGACCTTGGGTTCGCCAGCCCCTGCAGCTACGTGAATCAGGAGAAACCTCGTGGTCTTGTCTGCTGATCTTGGAATTGACTGACCTTCACATCCTGTAAGTGAGAGCCCCTCTCTGACCCGCCAGCCTTGGGTTTACCAGCTTCTGTGGCTCCGTGAATTGGGAGAGGCCTCTATCCTGATCTGTGGACTTGGGACGTTTTAGCCTGTACAATTACGTGAGCTATTTCCTTGATATAAATCTCTCTCTATCTATATTTATATGCTTTACTGGTTTTGCTTCTCTAGAGAATCCAGTCTAAGACAAGCATCATAGCAACATGCAAGCCTCCAGTGACAGGCAGGTGGTGGCTGTGCATGGGATACATTGGCCAGGAATTGAACCTGAGTCTCCCACATGGAAGGCAAGAATTCTACCACTGAACCACCAATGCTTCATTCTCTAATTAAGAGTCTTCCGGAGAAACTGCCCTTACGTTTCAGCTAAGCCTCCGTCTAAATTAGTTTGGGACACGGTTGGGCTTCCGTTAATCAGAAGCTTACGCTTCCCAGCTTGGTGTTACGTGCAGCTAGGCACTAGCAACAGCTCTCTGAGGGGTAGTGATGAGATGTTAATTAACGTCTTGAACTCCTTCTAGAAATCCATCCCAAGCCCATTCGTTTGACAGAGCCCAGCCTTGTTCAGTGCCTGTTCCAAGCCATTTCCATAAAGGAAGAGGTGACAGCACCCAAATACAGGGCTTCCTACTTGCAGTGGTTGAGATTCAGTTAGTCCTCCCTTCTGACTTGGTGCCAGGAAAGGTGAGGCTCATCTCTGTGCAAGCAACAGAGACGATGGACTTTCAATATTATGGTGTCCCAGAATGCTGTGCTTCAGAGTAGGGGTGGCGTGGCCATCCCCTTAGTCACTCAAGCTGGATAATTCTCTGGACTGTTCCTCCCCTACCCCACACCCAGCCAGTCACTGGCTCTGTAATTCTCCCTCCTTGATGGTTCTTGGTTCCACGACTCTTCCCCTTTCCTCTGCTCTAACTCCAGCCTTTGTCTCTCCCCTAACTGGTTCTCCTGCCTCTTGCAGCCCTCCCCCGGCCCCCATCTCATCCAAACTCCACTCTGCAGCCAGGGCCACCGTTCCAAAACTTACGATGGAGGGGGTTTTATTCCCCGTAATGCCAGAGAGGCTGAATCTTGTGAGAAAAGCTGCTGCATGGAACATAAACCACAGTTCCCCGAAGTATAAACCCATTTGTCTGTCAGGGTCTAAAGCCCCTAGCAGCAGAATGTGGAAAATGAAGAACCCTAGTAGAAGCAAGGGCCAAGTGGTCCAGGCGAGAGGTGGTCATGGCTCAGGTTAGGGCAGTATGGGATGGAGAAAGTGGCTACATTCAAGATTGGCTGGTGGAATGAATGTGGGATGTGAGAGACAGATCAGAGATGGAGATGACTCCAAAATTTTTGACCTATGCGCTTATTGTCATAAATTCAGATGGACAATATTGGGAGAGCAGGTTTTGAAGAAAAAATCTGGAATTTAATTTGAGGTGCCTGTTAGATATCGAAGTGGAGATATTGGGTAGGCAGCAGGATACATGGGTCTGAAGTTGAAGTGACAAGTTCAGCCTGGACATATCAACTTAGAGTCATTAGCAAAAGATCATGCATAATATCTTGAGATTGGATGAGATCTCCAAGGGAATGTATGAAGATAGAGAAGAGAAAATGGTTTAGGCATAAGCTCTGAGGGACTCTTTTTGAAGGATTGGGAGATGAAAAGGACTAGCCAAGAATATGAGAATGAACATTCTCAAGTAGGATAGTGAAGTAGCAGGATGTTGTATTCTGAAAGCTTAGTGAAGATAGTGTTTCAAGGAGGAGGAAGTGATTTCTTATACCAGATGCTGCTAAGCTGAACAGATGAAGACTGAGAATTGGTCATTTGTTCTAGCAATATGGAAGTCATTACTTATCTCGATGGACTGTTTTGGTGGATAAGTTGTTATTGTTGTTACTTGCCATCTGTTGGCCTCTGACTCATGGTGACCCCATGCACAGTGGAAGGAAACCCCACCCGGTCCTGCACCATCTGCATGATCAGTTGTGGATTGGTCTGTTGTGATCCGTAGGGTTTTCATTGACTAATTTTTCAGAAGTAGATGACCAGGCCCTTCTTCCTAATTCATCTTAGTCTGGAAGCTCCACTGAAACCTGTTCAGGATCATAGCAATATGCAAGCCTCCACTAATAGAGGGTGGTGACTACAGATGAGGTGCATTGGCTGGGAATCAAATCCAGAGCTCTCACATGGAAGGCGAGAATTCTACCACTTTTCCTTGGAGTGAAAGCCTGATTGGAGAGGGTTCCAGAGAGTCCAGGAGATGAGAAATTAGTGACAATGGGTATAAACAACATATATGAGGCATTTTCTATAAAGGGGTACAGAGAAATGGAGGACATGGGATCAAAATAAGGTTTTTGGTTAAGGGTAAAAATTATACAACACATTTCTGTGCTGATGGGAGAGACCCACTCATGATGATGCAGGAGAGAAAGGGGAGAATTACTAGAATTTATGCCTTTCTTTCTCTGTGCCTCTTCAGACTTACAATAAAGCACTTCAGATACCTCTGTATGTACTAATTGGTTTACTTCTGTCTCCCCTTTTGTGTATTAGTCAGACTTTCCTGGAAAAATTCTGTATAACAGACAACCCTGAAAATCTCAGTGTCCTGTAACAACAGTGATTTACTTCATGCCCAGGTCAGCTGCTGATCGGCTGCTCTCAGCTGGGCTTGGCTGGACTAGACTAACTCCAGGATTTGGGATGGGTTCCATCCTTCTCCACATGTCTCTACTTCTGGAGCCAGTGCTACCCTGGGTGTGCTCTTTTCATGGCAGGTGGTAGAAGCACAAGAGGGCAAGCCAAAACACATAATGCCTTTAAAGCCTCTGCTCACAACAAATCCACTCACATTCCACTGGTAGAAGCAAGTCACACAGCCAAGGCCAGCATCAATGGGGAAGAAAAGTAAATGCCAGCCAGCCACATTGTGGATAGGCCACGGCAAGGAAGGGGAGGGAAGGAAAAATTGTAGACAAATAATGTTGTTGTGTGCTGTTGAGTTGATTCCAACTCATAGGGACCCTATATAACAGAGTAGAAGTGTCCTGTAGGGTATCCTAGGCTGTAATCTTTATGGGTCTTTTCACATTTTATTATAATACTTTACTTTGTCTTCTCAAGCTGCCCTTTGAAATCTTCTATTCAGCTCTTTTAGTTCATCATTTCTTCTTTTTGTTTTAGCTACTTTTCATGGATTAGATTGTGTCCCCCAAAAATATCTGTCAACTTGGCTGGGTCATGATTCCCAGTATTGTATGACTGTGTACCATTCTGTAATCTGATGTGATTTCCTTATGTGTTGTAAACTCTTTCACCATGATGTAATAAAATGGATTAGCCGCAGTTATACTGATGAGGTCTACAAGATTAAATAGTGTCTTAAGCCAGTCTGTTTTTAAATATAAAAGAGAGAAGCAAGCAGAGACACATGGGAACCTCATACCACCAAGAAAGCGGTGCTGGGAGCAAGGTGCGTCCTTTGGACTTGAGGTTCCTGGGCAGAGAAGCTCCCAGACCAGGGGAAGATTGATGACACAGACCTTCCTCCAGAGCCACAGAGAAAGCGTTCCCCTGGAGCTGATGCCCTGAATTTGGATTTGTAGCCTACTGGACTGTGAGAAAATAGACTTCTCTTTGTTAAAGCCATTCACTTGTGGTATTTCTGTTATAGCAGCACTAGATGACTAAGACATTACTCTACATTCAAGAACAAGTTTCAGAGTCTTCTGAAATCCATTTTGTCACAGGTACAGAGAAATGGGGGACATGGGACATGGAGATAGAAAACCAAAAGGGAAGAACACACTTGGCATTTCTTAAGCTGAAAGAACTGAAGAAAAAAAATCAAGCCTCGAGTTGCAATATTGAAGGATTCTACTGGGAAAATGCTAAAGGACACAGGAAGCATCAGAAGAAGATGGCAGGAATACACAGAGTCACAACAAGAATTGGTTGACATTCAGTCATTTCAGGAGGTAGCGTATGATCAAGAACCAATGGTACTGAAGGAAGAGGTCCAAGCTGCACTGAAGGCATTGGCGAAAAACAAGTCTCCAGGAATTGACAGAATACTAACAGAGATGTTTCAACAAACAGGTGCAGTGCTGGAAGTGCTCACTCGTCTATGCCAGGAAATTTGAAAGACAGCTACCTGGCCAACCAAGGAGAAGAGATCCATATTTGTACCTATTCCAAAGAAAGATGATCCAACAGAATGTGGGAATTATCGAACAATATCATTACTATCACACACAAGTAAAATATTGCTGAAGATATTCAAAAGCTGTTGCAACAATACATCAGCAGGGAGCCGCCAGAAATTCAAACCAGATTCAGAAGAGGATGTGGAACCAAGGATATCATTGCTGATGTCGGATGAATCCTGGCTGAAAGCAGAGAATACCAGAAAGATGTTTACCTGTGTTTTATTGACTATGCGAAGGCATTTGACTGTGTGTATCATAACAAATTGTGGATAACATTGCGAAGAATGGGAATTCCAGAACACTTAATGGTGCTCATGAGGAACCTGTACATAGACTGAGACCAGTCATTTGAACAGAACAAGGGGATACTGCATGTTTTAAAGTCAGTAAAGGTGTGTGTCAGGGTTGTGTCCTTTCACTATCCTGGTTATTACCCCTCAAAAGAAGGGTCTATTTTGTTCTGCATTCCCAGTGCCTAACACCATGCCTGGCACATAGTAAATGCTAAAAGAATTTTGAATGGATGAATGTTATCAGCTTGATTCTCAACAAGGTTTTTTCTATGACTTTTAACTTTGGACCAGAGGGGTTTGGGTGCAAATCCCAGCTCCATCACTTCTTGGCTCAATGACTTTTGATAATAATATTAACAATAGTAATAATAACAGCATAACATTTCTTGCATTGCTGCTAAGGTTTTAGGTTCATTATGTCATTTAATCTGCAGACAAGTCTATGCAGTAGATATTGCTCTCTCCATGTCATAGATGAGCTCACTGAGACTCAGAGCAGTTCAGTGACTTGGAGAGTTTCAAGGACACAGAGCTAGAAGGAGGTAAAGCTAGGATGTGGGCCCAGGTTGGCAGACTCGTAAGTCTCCTTTTAAGGGCCATACCACATCTCCACTACATTTTAAGTTGTTGTTAGCTGCTATGGAGTTGGCCCCCGGCTCATGGCAACCCCATGACAGTTGTGATCCATGGGGTTTTCATTGGCTGACTTTTCGGAAGTAGATTGCCTGGCTTTTCTTCCTAGTCTGTCTTAGGCTGGAAGCTCTGCTAAAACCTGTTCAGTATTGTGGCAACACTCAAGCCTCCACTGACAGATGAGTGGTGACTGAACATGAGGTGCATTGGCTGGGAATTGAACTCTAATCTCCTGCATGTCATTGTTTTGTGCCATTGAGTCTATTCCAAATCATAGTGACCCTATATGACAGAATAGAACTGACTCATTGGGTTTCCTGGGCTGTAATCCTTACAGGTGAAGATCACCAGGTCTTTTCTCCCACAGAGCTGGTGGGTTCAAACCACCGACTTTTCAGTTAGCAGCTGAGTGCTTAAACATTGCGCCACCAGGGCTCCTTAGTCTCCTATATGGAAGGCGAGAAATCCACCACTGAACCACCACTGTCCCCATGTTTTAAGTTAACCCCATCCAATATTAGTTTCCTCATCTGTAAAACAGGGATAACAATACCCATTTTGTAGAATTGTCAGAAGATTAATTGAAGAAACATAAGGTAAATTACCTGGCCCAGCGGATGTTATACTCTGGGCACTCAACAAATATTATTTCCTTTTTTGCTTTTCCATTTCACTTTGGACTCCTGTCACCAGACTTGATGGATCTGATGTTCATAAGCCATTCATGATAACTTGTTAAACCTACAATGCTCGACCTCTCAGATCCTAACAGGCCGGCTGCTGAAATTTTCTCTGAAATCAAGCCATTAGCAGTGATTTCAAAAGCCCTTGGGAAGACTGACGGACTTGCTCAGTATTTCTCTTGGCTGCTGAATTATTCATGCTCCTTGATGGATTCTGAAGTCAGCCTCTTTGTGAGGGGTGGATCTATACATGAGGCTTCGGCCAGTTGCCTTGATGTTTCATTTTAGTAGGTGTTGAGTGCAAGAAAGCAAGCGGGGGCAGGAGAGGGTTGCCAGGTGACCTGTGAGGGGCCAAGGTCAGAAGAAAGATGGGTCTGCTTAAAAATTGAGAGAGGAGAAGAGATTATCTCTTAAGACAAAGGATGTTTCCTTTTGAGGGGATGGAGTGACAGGAGAGAAGGAAGGAACATTTAATGAGTACCTACTGTGTGCCAGGAGTCCCTAGGTGGTGCATTAAGTTAACTGAATTATTTCAGTTAGTTGACTGCTAACTGAAAGGTTGGAGGTTCAAGTCTACCCACAGGCACCTTGGAAGGATACCCTGGTGATCTACTTCAGAAAAATCAGCCATTGAAAACCCTATGAGCACAGTTCTACTCTGACACATATTAGGTCGCCATGAGTCAGAGTCAACTCAACGGCACTTGCTTTTACTATGTGCCAGGTAATTAACAGATATAATCTTATTTTATCCTCACAAAAAACCTATGAGGTCTATTTGGGTTACCTCCATTTTACAGGTAAGAAAACTGAGACTCAGAGAAGTGATGTTACTTGAGCAGTTTGATAAAGATGAGAGTCAGAGGTAGGAATAGGTTTGTCTGTGAGTGATAGATAACCTAAATAGAAGTGCCTTAAGGTAGAAGCTTATTTCTCACTCACATGAATGAAACCCAACTGGAATCAGTCCAGGGCTGGCATGGCTTCCCACTGTGTCAGGAACCCTGGCTCTTCTTACCTCATTGTTCTGCCATCTTTAGCCCATGACATCTACTTCATGGTCCAAGATGGCTGCTCTAGAAAAGAAGACTCATCCTGGAAGAAGTAATGACACTGCTCCTTATAGCCTACTGGCCAAAACAGTCACATGACCACTCTAAGCTGGAAGGAAGTCTGGGAAATGTGGCTGTGTACCTGTTATTGATGAAATTGTGTCCCCCCAACAGATATGTGAAAGTCCTGCTCCTTACCTGTAAATATGACCCTGCTTGGAAATAGGAGTTTTCTTTTGTTATGTTAATGAGGTTATACCAGAGTAGGGTGGGTCCTAAACCTAATCACTCTGAGTGATGTCTTACATAAAGAGCAGAATAGACACAGACACATACACAGAGGGAAGATAGACACCATGTGAGGACCTGTCTTTAAGCAGAGGAACACCAAGGATAGCTGACAGACCCCAGAAACTAGTAAAACCAAAAAAAAACCAGACCCGTTGCCATTGAGTGGATTCCAGCTCATAGCAACCCTATAGGACAGAGTAGAACTTCTCCATAGAGTTTCCAGTTAGTGGCTGGTGGATTCGAACTGCTGACCTTTTGGTTAGCAGCCGTATCTCTTAACCACCGTGCCACCAGGGCTCCAGAAACTAAGAAAGAAGCCCACAAAAGGAGTCAACTTGGCCAAGACCCTGATGTGACTTTTAGCCTCCAGAACTGTGAGAAAATAAATTTCAGTTCTTTAAAGCCACCCACTTGTGGTATTTTTTGTCATGGCAGCACTAGGTAACTAAAACTGTGCTTAAGGAAAAATTGGAGATTCTATTTCTAAGGAAGAAGGAGAGAACAGATACTGGGATACACCAGCAGTCTTAGGTAGGACTAAATCTAGATCTGTCTCATTCTAGAAGACCCCAGATCCATCAGTCCTACCACATTGCCTTCCTTACAAGGAATGCCATTTCCACAAAAATCCCTGTCAGACTTCAAGTGCCCCATGGACAACCATAATGGGAAGAGCCAACTGTCATCATGAGCCAAGCCTAGCCAGGCCAAACACCATGCTACTACATGCCTTATATGCATTATCGCATTTACTCCTTCAACAACCTTATAAAAACAGAAAACGTTTTTCTCCTCATTGTACAAATAGTAAACTGAGGCCCAGCAAGATTATATAGAATGCTGAGGGTCACTCACTTATCAGATAGCAGGGCTAGTATCTGAATTCAATCAACGTGGACTTCAAAATCTTGTCTCTTAATTGTTACACTTGTTTGCCTCATGAGTGTTCCCACCTCACGGCCTTTACTCCTGCTGTTCTCCTTTCTGGAATCCCATTACTTCAGTCTCACATTACCCCTTACAGACTCCTACTTCAATCTAAGAGTAAACACACTGAGAGTCTGCATCAGGCCAAGTACCATGCTAGGTGCTTGGGGAGCTACAATATGTCTAAGCCAAGGTGCCTATTCTGATGAAGTTTGACACCTAGCACTTGAATGTCCATAGTGTGACATGAAAAAGGCCATAATAGCCAAATGATCCACTGGGAAGGCGAATGTGATAAGTTTCTGTTATCTGTGGGAAGCTAAGGGAAGCTTTGTAGAGAAGGTGAAATTCCTTATACCTTTCTGCAGTTATTCCAAATAAAAGCAATTTATCTTGAGTTATACCATTCTTTTACATATCTGGTTTTCTCCCTCCTCCCCAATGACTTTGGCTCTCTTTGTCCGTCTAGCCAGCTAACCACTCCATCCCTCCTGCTTTCACCAGTGATTTTGGGGAAGAGAGGCACACATTCATCATCTCCTCTTCCCCACCCTCTGTTTCCTCTTTAACCACAGCAATCTGGCTTCTGCCTGCAGCACTGCACTGAAAAGTAGCAGATGGATTCCTTACGATTTACTATATACAACATCATGTCATTTGTGAATAGAGGTAGCTTTATTTCTTCCTTTCTAATCTGGATGCCAGATTTCATTTGAAAATCTTGAAATGAAATCTTATTTCATTTTCTTACTAATTGCCCTGGCTAGAATCTCTAGTCAGTGTTGAATAGAAGTGGCAAGAGCAGATATCCTTTGTCTTGTTGCTGATCTTATAAGGAAAGCATTCAGTCTTTCACCATTAAGTGTGATGTTAGCTGTGGGTTTTTAAAGATGCCCTTTATTAGTTTGAGGAAGTTCCCTTCTATTTCTAGTTTGTTGAGTGTTTTTATAATGAAGAGGTATCGAATTTTATCGAAAGATTTTTCTGCATCCATTGATACATGATTATGTGGCATTTGTCCTTTAGTCTATCGACGTGGTATATTACCTTAATTGATTTTCGAATGTTAAACCAACTTTGCATTCCTGGGATAAATCCCACTTGGTCATGGTGTATAATCTTTTTTACGTATTGCTGGATACAATTTGCTAGTATTCTTTTGAGAAAGTGTCCTTTTGAATAAATTAGATCACATCACTTCTCTACATTGAAACCCTTCACTGGATTCTCATTTGACACAAGAGGCCACCTATGGAATTCAGTCAAAGCTACTCTGTGGATCTGAGCAATATTACCCCCTTGTTTTGCTTCCCTGAACCACTTCTTTGCTTCCTTAGTGTTTTTTTCTAGGAATATGTTCTAATCAGTTTCACACAAATCCTCCTTTCAGATGTTGTTTGTGGGGACCAATAACAGCCCTCAACCTATAAGACTCCACCACTGGGAAGCCCCTGACACACACCCACACTCCTTGCACTGACTGGGCTCTCTTGATTTTCCTGCAGGTGATCTACACCCTGAACACCCGCCAGGATGAGGCTGAGGCCAGCATGGAGGCGCTGCGGGAGGCCCACCAGGAGGAGCTCCAGAATGCAGTGGCAGAGACCAAAGCCAGCCTCCTGCAGGAGCAGAGCCGAACAGAGGAAGACGCCCTTTTGCAGCGCATTCAGACCCTGGAAAGCGCCCTGGAGCTGCAGAAGAAGCTAACGCAGGAGGCTCTGGCCGAGTCAGCCACCTGCAGGCTGGAGACCAGAGAGAGAGAGCTGAGGGTGGAGGCGGAGCACGCCGAGCAAGTCCTGACCATGTCCAAGGAGATGCTGGAGCTCAAGGCTGACTATGAGAAGAGGCTTCGGCACCTGATGAGCCATGAGGCACCCCAGTTGGGCAGGCCTCCCCAGGAGAGCCCAGACACCAAGGTAGAGCCAGGCCAGGGCCGTGGCCCTGAGATGCAGGAGGTATTGCAGGAGGTGGAGCGGCTGCGTGTGGAGAACCAGCAGCTGAGCAAGGACTACGCCCGCAAGGCCGAGGAGCTGCAGGCCACATACGAGCGGGAGAACGAGGCCATCCAGCAGGCCATGCAGCAGTCGGTGAGCGAGGCCCTGTGGCAGTGGCAGGAGAAGGAGATGGACCTCCGCAAGAACTTCCAGGTACAGGAGTCAGCCCTGCAGGCCCAGGTCAGGAAGCTGGAAGGGGATCTGGAGCACAGGGGCCGAAAGATAAGTGACCTAAAGAAGTACGCCCAGAAGCTGAAGGAAAGGATCCAGGTAAAGCACGATTCCTTCCTGACTTTCAAATCGGATAATATGGCCCCTGTTTTTGAACACCTACTGTGTCCTAGGCACTATGCTAGACACCTGACTTCTTCTGAAGTGGGCATTATTATCTCCATAGGATTCAACTACATTCATTCAGCAAATATTTAGTGAACACCTGCCCATAGTCAGGCCTGGGACTATGGACAGGAGATAAATGTGGTAGGTTAGTCCCTGACCTCAAAGAACTTAGAGACTTGGAGTTTACAGTTGAGAAGACAAGACTGAAATTGGGAGACTTAAGGACTGGCCTAATTGACCAGTAACCAATTGCCATTGAGTCAACTTCAACTGATGGTGACCCCATGTGTGTCAAAGTAGAACTATGCTCTGTAGGGTTTTCAATGGCTGATTTTTCAGAAGTAGATCGCCAGGCCTTTCTTCTGGGGTGCCTCTGGGTAGACTCAAACTGCCTACCCTTCTGTTAGCAGCTGAGTGCTTAACCATTTGCACCACCCTACTCCTAACTGAGCACCCAGCTAAAAAGGGGCAGAATCAGTTTTTGAACTCAGGTCAGCCTAATTCTAAAGCCCCTGTTCATTTCAGGACAACACCTTGCCTGCGCTATGATCCTTAGGACTTGTGTTCAGTGGAGAACCAGATCATGGTCTGAGTTGGTTACATGAGCCCCACAGACCCACAGGACCCCGTCTTTCAAAATAACAGCTGCTAATATTCCTGATAGTCCTTGGGCATTTTTTTCTGTGCCAGACTCTTTATCTCATTTAATCCAGCCACAGAAAGATTAAACATTGCTCAGGGCCACACAGCCAGTCCGAAGATGAGCGGGGATTTGATGAACTCTGAGCAGCTGAATTCCAGAGAGCAGGGGCTTAGGCTGTACACTTGCCCACCTTACAGAATTTGTTAATGCCTTGTGCACTAGGATGTCGCTATACAAAGCTCTAACCAGAGGAATAAGAAATGAGACCCCCCCCCTGTCTGTTTAGGACCTGGATGTGCAGCTCAGGGAGGCTCGCCAGGAGAACTCAGAGTTGAAAAGCACGGCCAAAAAGCTTGGGGAGAAGCTCGCTGTTGCCAAGGACAGACTGATGCTGCAGGAATGTCACATGTCACAGAAAACTGGTGAGATGCCTTGTAACAATTTCCTTAAAGATGGGAGGTGAACGCCCAGGTTTTTACTTGTTGTTAGATGCCTTCAAGTTGTCTCTGATTCATGGTGAACTTGTGTATAATAGAACAAACCATTGCCCTGTCCTTGAGACTGTTAAGGGGGCAGAGTGGCAGGGCAGGGCTGTGTGGTCTGGACCCACATGATTGGTGAGCCCAATCCCTGCAGGGCCCAGGTAAGCTAACACCTAGAATGGTCTCACGTAGAGCTGGTGTAGGCTGGTCATCTAATGGTGTCTTAGTTTCTTAGTCCTGCTATAACTGAAATACCAGAAGTGGGTGACTTTAACAAACATTAATGTATTATCCCACAGTTTAAGAGGCTAGAAGTCGAATTCAGGGTGCCGGCTCTAGGGGAGGTCTCTCTGTCCTCTCTGGGAGAAAATCCTGGTCTCAGCTTCTCTCGGCATTCCTTGGAGATCTCTACCTGGCATCGATTTCCCCGTTCCTGCATCCTTGTTTCTCTGCCTAATCTGCTCGTTTATATCTCAGAAGTGATTGACTTAAGACACACCCTACACTGATATTTTCTCACTAACATAACAAAGAAAACTCTATTCCCCAGTGGAGTTATATCCACAGGTACGTTGTTGTTAGGTGCCGTCGAGTCAGTTCCAACGCATAGCGACCGTACGTACAACAGAACGAAACATTGCCTGGTCCTGTGCCATCCTTACAGTCGTTGTTATGCTTGAGCCCATTGTTGCAGCCACTGTGTCAACCCATCTCATTGAGGGTCTTCCTCTTTTTAGCTGACCCTGTACTTTACCAAGCATGATGTCCTTCTCCAGGGGCCGGTCCCTGCTGTTCACATATCCAAAGTAAGTGAGGCAAAGTCTCACCATCTTCACTTCTAAGGAGCATTCTGGTTGTACTTCTTCCAAGACAGATTTGTTCGTTCCTGTGGAAGTCCATGGTATATTCAACAGTCTTCACTAACACCATAATTCAAATATATCGGTTCTTCGTTGGTCTTCCTGATTCATTGCCGAAGATGCCACTTTGAGGACTAAGGTGCACCTGACCCGAGCATGGTTTCCACAGATAATAGGAGTTAGTATTCCAACAGTATCTTGAGGGTAACACTATTCAATTCATAACAAATGGTGTGATTCAGAAGGATCCCTTACCCCCAAATATTTCCTCACAAGCTCACCACTGTGCCTGAACTTCTCAGCATGAGCTCTTCTGCTACATTCAGACAACTCTTTATACTTGAACATGATTTCACATAATCACATAATTAAATCTTCCTAAAAATATTGTGGGATGAGTATTGTCAGTATCGCACATTATAGATGAAGAAACAAGGCTGAGATAGATTAAGTAACAGAGTCAGGGTCAGATGCCTGGTTGGTTGGAGAGCTGGCATTTGGGTGTAAGAATATCTGACTCCAAAGAGCCTTTCACTAAGCAAGATCTGCTACACCTACTATGTGCCAGGCTTGGGGCTAGGAGCAAGAGATATGTGGTAAGCTAGTCTTGGTCCTTGATGCCCACTCACAAGGACCCAATGTGTGTCAGAGTAGAACTGTGTTCCATAGGGTTGTCAGTGGCTGAATTTTTGGAAGTAGGTCATCAAGCCTTTCTTACAAAATACTTCTGGGTGGGCTCGAACCTCCAGCCATTCAGTTAGTAGCTGAGCACATTAGCTATTTGCACCACCCAGGGGACTCCAGAATTGTGCTTAGGACACTATTGTATGTTCCCAGTCAAAACAAACAAATTTTTTTAATACCTACAGTCTGACTAGCTTGACACTGTGGGAGATACAACAAAGGCACAACACGTGGGAACTGACTTTGACAATCTTATAGAACAGTTACATTATAGGCCATGGCATGACCCAGACAGCAGGGGAATAGAGTGTCCAGAACAGAGGAAGTCACGCTGCAGAGTAGGAGAGATTTGAGATGGAACCAGAAGATGAGGATGTAGAGCAGTGTCTTGAAAATAGTGCATGATTATGTCAGGGATTCTAAAACCAAACCAAACCCGTTGCCGTTCAGTCGATTCCAACTCAGAGCGACCCTATAGAACAGAGTAGAACTGCCCCCATAGGGTTTCCAAGGCTGTAAATCTTTATAGAAGCAGACTGCCACATCTTCCTCCCACAGAGTGGCTGGTAGGTTCGAACGCCGACCCTTTGGTTAGCAGCCGAGCAGTTAACCACGACACTACCAGGGCTCCTTGTCAGGGATTAGGGGAAGAAAAAAATTAGCAATTAAAGTTACATTTATTTTTTTATCTAATCCTGTAAATTCCTATCTTGAATTTACATATATTGGGGGCCATGCTCTATTTTTTTTTTTTTTTTAATTCTTGCTGTTAGATGCTGTCGAGTTGGCTCCAGTTCACGGTGACCTTGTGTATAACAGAACAAAACATTGCCCCATCCTGCACCATCTTCATGGTGGTTGGAACTTTTTTTAATTGTGGCAAATACATAGTTGACAAAATATTTGCCATTTCTATAATCTTCACATGTACAGTTCAGAGACATTAATTATGTTCATCATGTTGTTCAACTGTCACCATTAACCATCCATTGGAACGATTTTGATTATGCTTTCCATAAGTGAAAAAGAAAGCTTTTTTTTTTTTAACTTACGGAAGAAGAACTAGATGGTGTTTGGCTACTGCCACCTCTGACTGTTCTGACAGGAATCACAATAGAGGGTCCCAGACAGAGCTGGAGAAAAATGTAGAACAAAATTCAGATTCACAAAAAAAGATCAGACTTACTGGTCTGATAGAGATTGGAGAAACCCCTAAAACTATGATCTCCAGGCACCTTGGACTCAGAACTGAAGCCACTCTTGAAGTCCACCTTTCAGCTAAAGATTAGACAGGCGTATAAAACAAACAGTAACACACGGGAGGAACATGCTTCTTAGTTCAATCAACTATGAAACCAAAAGGGCAACACCTACCCAAAAGCAAAGATGAGAAGGCAGGAAGGGAGAGGAAAACTGGATGAATGGACACAGGGAACCTGGGATAGAAAGAGTGCTGACACATTGCAGGGACTGCAGCTAATGTCACCAAACAGTTTGTACATAAATTTTTGAATGAGAAACTAATTTGTGCTGTAAACTTTTCACCTAAACTACAATAAATTTAAAAAAAAAAAAATGTTTAGAGACCCTTAGTTTAAGAAGGCAGAGCAAGGCAAGCATTTAGCTCAGGATGCTGCTTGAGAAAAGATGAGAATCACTACTTTGACCATGCTTGAGGGCCAGTAGACCATGGAGCAAGGGTTATGCAGGGGAGTGGACCAAACAGTTGAACAGGGGCGTGGGGACATGACTATAGAAGGCCTCAGAGATGAGGACAAGACCAGGCACCTTCCAAATGATGTTGAAACTTATGCTTGCAGATGACACAAAGACTGAACTAGTTTCAGAGAATGAAGTCGTGGGAGAAGTGAATGATTTAGAAGCCTGCAGTCTTCATCCTCAGCAGGACCAGAGCTTTCCCAAGGAACATCCAGGCATGAAAGGAAGCACAGATACACAGGTAGTATCTGACCCAGGCCTGGGGATGGAAAAGTCACAGCAGACTTTACTGGAATGGGCTTGAGGTAAAGGCCAGTCCCCAACCAAGATGGATCTGCTTGGAAGTAGCAGGTCCCACGGTTTCAGCAATGTATGGATGGGAGGGGAGTTTCAGCCAACTTCCTGCCAGTCAATTGGCATTTGGAAGTAGAAGACTGAGAATGTAGCAGAATACTTCCAATTCCATATTGTCAGATCCTGGGAAACTTGCTTAAAACCAGTTGCCATCGAGTCAGCTCCAACTCAGGGTGATCCCATGAGTGTGTCAGAGTAGGACTGTGCTCCATAGGGTTTTCAGTGGCTGGTCTTTCAGAAGGCCAGGACTTTCTTCTGAGGCGCTTCTGGGTGGACTGGAACCTCCAGCCTTTCAATTAGCAGCCGAGTACTTTAACCATTTGCGCCACCCAGGACTCCAGAATCTTGCTTAAGTTGCCATTATGTGTTCCCAGTGAAAATAAACAAAGCATTCTTTAGAAACTACGGCAGTATAGGCTGGAATATCTGATTCTGTGGCAATAGATATACCATCCCAAAGATCCCTTTTCCAAATATCAAATATCTGGCCGTGTGAAATTTATTGCACCTTGTGATACATGCTGTAAAATCAGTTTATAGACATGGGTAAAAGTTGTATAATGGAGAACTGCTGATTCCCTGCTTCTCACCCCCATCCCAGCAGTTTTACAAGGTCTTCTCTTTCACTAGACCAAGAAAGATGCAAGTGTTGAGACGGAGTATATGAAGCAGAAATATGAAGAAGACCTTCGTAAAATCAAACATCAGACAGAAGAAGAGAAGAAACATCTCAGAGACCAGATAGTGAAGCGAATGGAAGACTTGGTGAAAAAGCACACGGTAGAAATCAAATCAGTTCGCTCATCGGTGGAAGCAGAAAGGAAGAAGCTGCAGAAGGTGAGCTTTCCTTTGAGAGATAACTGTATTCATCTCCCAGGGAAGCTGTAACAAAATACCACAAACTAGGTGACTTCAAGCAACAGAAATTTATTGTCTCACAGTTCTGGAGGCTAGAAATCTGAAATCAGAGTGTCAGCAGGCCCATGCTCTCTCTGATGGCTATAGGGGAGCATCCTCCCTTGCCTCTTCCTAGCGTCTGGTGGTTACTGGCAATCCTTGGTGTTCCTTGGTTTGAAGATGCATCACTCTGTTTCCGTCTGCATATGGCATCCTCTCTATGTGTCTTTGTCTGTGTCTCTGTGTCTCTTCTCCTCTTCTTAAGTGAACATCAGTTGAATTAGGGCCCACCCCGAGGACCTCTTCTTAACTTGGTTGTGTGTACAAAGAACATTTTTCCAAATAAAGTCACATTTGGGGTACACACTTTAACCTATAACAGATACTGTTCTGTTTCTTGTTCTTTTCTCCCACCTCCTACCTTTCCATTTTTGTGTCTTCTTTCCTTCCTGAAACATTTCCTGAGCTCAGGCTGTGAGCTGGCCCTAAGCCAGTTCCACACAGCTGAAAGACACAGTCTCTGCCAAACTCAGGTCACACAGTCAAAGGAGACAGGGAGACAGACACCCTTAAGACCACGAGACAGTTGGATGTGGAGTTATTGACGGGGTGGATTTGTTTCATAGGAGTGTTTAATTTAGGGAAATTTAACTCCGCAAAACAGAGAAATAACATGAACCAACACTCAGGCCTGGCAGACTGCTTGCATCCAAATCCCACTTCCGCCCCCTCCAGCTCGTGACCACTGGCAAGTTACTCAACCTGGACCCCTCCAGAGGGAGATTCTGCATGCCTCAGTTCCTCATTTGTAAAACAGGTTGATAATAATAGCACCTCATAGAGTAGCTGCGAGGATTAAATGAAATAATGCATGTGGGGAAAAAAATGTATCAGAGAGTCTGGGATATAATAGCCACTAGGTGTTGTTTTTGTTGTTAGGTGCCATCAGGTTGGCTGCAACTCATAGCAAACCTGTGTACAATAGAATGTAACAGTGCCCAGTCCTGCACCATCCTCATAATTGTTGCTATTTTGGCATATTTCAAGTGCCTTCCAACCTGAGGGGCTCATCTGCTGGCACTATATTGGAAAATGTGCTGCTGCCATTCATAAGGTTTTCCCTGGCCAATTTTTTCAGAAGTAGACTTCCAGGTCCTTCTTCCTAGTCTGTTTTAGTCTGAATGCTATGCTGAAACCTGTCCACCACGTGTGACCCTGCTGGTATTTGAAATATCGGTGGCATAGCTTCCAGCCTCATAGCAACATGCAAGCCACCACAGTACGACAAACTGACTGATGAGAGGTGGTGGTTGTTGTTAGCTGCCACCACGTTGGTCCCCAAATCATGGTGGCCCATGCACAATGAAACAGAACACTTCCCAGTCCTGCACCATCCCCATGATTGGTTGCAGATCACACCATTGTGATCTATAGGGTTTTCATTGGCTAATTTTCAGAAGTCGATCGTTAAGCCTTGCTTCCTAGTCCGTCTTAGTCTGGAAGCTTCACTGAAACCTGTTCAGCATCACAGCAACTACACAAGCCTCCACTGACAGGTGGGTGGTGGCTGCGTATGAAGTGCATTGGCCGGGAATTGAACCCTGGTCTCCCGCATGAAAGACAAGAATTCTACCACTGAACCACCACTGCCTCATGCATAAATGCAGGTAATTAATCAGTGGTTTGCCAACATAAGAGAAGATGCTCAGCCTCTGTGTACTGTCTCAATCCCCTGCAAAGAGGGGCAGCTTTCTGCTGAGAAGGAATGCAAAGCCTCATCTCTCATGTTTGCTGGGAAAAGCAAACAACATGTGAATGTTTTAAGAAAAGAATGAAGTGTAAATCAACTGTATTGCAAACATAGATGGAATGCTTATTTAATTATTACAAGAAAGCCTCTTTATAATCCAAGAACCTGCAATATCAACCTTGAGTTTTCATTGAAAGGCAGTCATAGATCATGAGTGTTATGTGGTGGGTAAGAATAGTGGGTACTCAATAGATATGTGCTAGATAAATGAATGAAATCATGGAAGACACAGACTAGTCCTGGGTTCAAGCCCTGACCCTTCCACTAGCTGTTTGAAACCTGATTTCTAAAATAGGGATAAATACTTATTTTGAGGGCTTGTTATGTGGAATAAGTACAGTATTATATGTAAACACTTACCTCAGTGCAGAACATGTAGTGAAAGTTCAATAAACAGTAGTATTATTAATTACCATGTGTATTGGGTGACATGTATGATAACAATATTTAGTGTCCACTGTACACCAGGCTAAGGAGCTCTGGTGGCACAGTGGTTAAGCACTCTGCTGATAACTGAAAGGTCGGCAGTTCGAACCCACCAGCTGCTAGTGGGAGAAAGATGTGGCAGTCTGCTTCCTTGAAGATTTACAGCCTTGGAAACCCTATGGGGCAGTTCTCCTCTGTCCTACAGGGTCACTATGAGTTGGAATTGACTGGACAGCAACAAGTTTTTAATGGGTTATACACTGGGCTGGTAAAGTATGTTGTTGTTGCCCTTTGAGTTGACTCTGACTCATAGTAACCATTTAGGACAGAGTAGAACTGCCCCACAGGGTTTTGAAGGCTGTAATCTTTACGGATGCAGACTGCCACATCTTTCTCCTGCAGAGCAGCTGGTGGGTTCATACTGCTAACCTTTCGCTTAGCAGCAAGAGCTTAACTGCGGAGCCACCAGAGCTCCTTGGTAAAGTATAGGGTCAGCAAAAACGAAGGAAACCCTCAGTGAGATGGACTGACACAATAGCCACAAGAATGGACTCAAACATACCAACAGTCATGAAGATGGCACAGAATCAGGCAATGTTTCATTCTGTTTAGGTAAGGTCACCATGAGTCGGAGCTGACTTGAAGGCCACTAACAACAATACATCAGGCACTTTATATATATGAACCCATTTAATCATCCCAGCATTTAAAAAAAAAAATGTCTGTTTATATCCCCATTTTAGAGATGAGAAAACTGAGGCTCACAGATACTCTGTAACAAGATAGTGAGTGGTGGAGCTGGAATTCAAACATCAATAGCCTGACTTGAGAGCCGAGGGTTTCTTTACCCTGCACTGTTTAGGAAGCTCTGTTGAAAGCGTTTCCCTCCCCCGGAGCTGCGAATGCTCTCAGACAAACAGCGTGACACTGAAGCACTCTTTCCACCAGTGGGAGGGGCAGTAGCTCTCCCAGAGCTAATGGGTTGCCCTGGTAACCTGTCAGCTGCACCTGACTCTGAATCTCTGAATGTGTAAATCCCACTTCAGCTTTATTCAGGGGGCATGAGTCCGTTTGGGAATGAATTGCATAGAACTAAATTGTGTTCCTACTTTTTTAAATTTTTTGCTCATTTCTATAAGCTGAGAATATAAATTAGGCTATGCAGACTAAGGGAAGGTAAAGGCTTAAAGAGGCCTCAAGTCTATAATTCATGGACTGAAAATAGACACTGCCTTCCCCCTTAAAGTTAGGAGCACACTATTTCTCTGAACCCTTAAGTATGGATAGATTGTCAGCCCTGGTGGCACAGTGGTTAAGCACTCGGCAGCTAACCCAAAGGTCGGCAGTTCGAACCCACCAGCAGCAACGTGGGAAAAAGATGTGGCAGTCTGCTTCCATAAAGATTACAGCCTTGGAAACCTTATGAGGTAGTTCTGCTCTGTCCTATAGTGTCGCTATGAGTCAGAATTGACTAGACAGCAGTGGGTTTGGTTTTTGTTTTTTCTGAATGCTAAACTAGTTAAAAAAAAAAAAAAACAACAACCAGACCAGGTGGCATTGAGTTGATTCCGACTCATGGTAACACCATGTTTATCAGAGTACATCTGTGCTCCATAGGGTTCTCAATGGCTGTGATCTTCGGAAATAGATTGCCAGGACTTTCTTCCAAGGCACCACTGGGTGGATTCGATCTGCCAGCCTTTCAGTTAGTAGCTAAGTACTTAACCATTTGCACCACCAAGGGACTCTGGATGCTATCTTATCCTCAAGAAGACACTACCAGAGGTGGGTGGGAGTTGGGGTGGAGTTTTCCTCTTTTTCTGTCTACCTTCCTTATCTAAGGGTATTAGACAATATTATTACTTAATCTCGAGAGACAGAACAGAGTACACTTCCTATACAGTAGTTTTACTTATTCATTGTTGTTGTTGAGTTGACTCTGACTCATGGCAACCTTATGTGTAAAAGAACAAAACATTGCCAAGTCCTGCGCCATCTTCATGATGGTTGGTATGTTTGAGTCCGTTATTTTTGCCATTCTGTCAGTTCATCTCATTGAGAGTTCCCTCACCTTCGTTGGCCCTCCACCTTACCGAACATGATGCGCTGCTCCAACAATCAGTCCCTCCTGATGACTCATCCAAAGTAAGCCCTCATTAGCACTTGAGTATGTTGATTCCTAGGGAAAAGATGGGAAGCAAAGATTTATTGAGCACTTCCTGAACTGGTCCCTGTGCCAGACACTTTTGCATTCCATATCTCGTTTGTACCACTTAAGTATCACAGGGCAGTTGAGGCAGAAAAGGAACTTAGTGAAGGTTAATGAGTAGCTCCCTAAGAGACCGGGACTAGGCTTGGCAGCTACCCAACCAGGAATAATGCCCTAAATCTGCTACAGAACTGGGGAGGACACCTCAGCCTCCACTTCAAGCCCAGACCTTACAGAGCTGGTACCATCAATGGCCTGTATGTTGCACAAGAACTTCACTGTCTAATAGTGCAGCCACTAGACACCTGTGGTCATTTAAACTTAATTACAATTAAATGCAATTAAAAATTCAGTTCCTCAGTGGCACTAGCCACATTTCAAGTGGTCAGTAGCCATATGTGGCTATTGGCTACCATACTGGATAGCCCAGCTCTGGGAGAATTCTATACATTGAAAAAAAAAAAAACCCGCTACCATGAAGTCAATTCCAACTTATAGCGACCTCATAGGGTTTCCAAGGCTGTAAGTCTCTACGGAAGCAGACTGCCACATCTTTCTCCCACGGAGCTGCTGGTAGTTTTGAACTGACGGTTAGCAGTAGATCACTTTAACCACTGTGCCACCGGGGCTCCTTAAATTAGCTACATTATATTCTACTACATTTCCATCATCAGGAAAGTTCAGTTGGTCAGTGCTGCTTTAAAACCACAGGCCCTGCTGCCCCTGAAAATTATGGCTAACACCTCTTGCCAGAACAGATTTTACATAATTCCTGCTTGTCCATATCACTGGCTTCTCCTTCAAAATCCAGGAGAGGTGTGTCTGATTTGTTGAGCCTCAGTCATGTGCCCATGGCTTAGTTGCAAGGGAGTCTGGGAAGGTGAGAGTAGCATTTTCAAGTTCTGTGGTGGAGGGGTGAGGCATTGGTGGTTCAGTGATAGAATTGTCACCTTCCATGTGGAAGACCTGGGTTCAATTCTCAGCCAACGCACCTCATGTGCAGCTAGTACCCGCCTGCCACTGGAGGCTTACGCGTTGTTATGATGCTGAACAGGTTTCAGCCAAGCTTTCAGGCTAAGATGGACTAGAAGGAAAGACCTGTCAAGTTACTTCTGAAAATCAACCAGTGCAAGTCCTGTGGATCCCAATGGGCTGATCCACAACAGATCATGGGGATAGTGCAGAACCAGGCAGTGCTTTGTTCCGTTGTGTGTGAGGTCCCCATGATTGGGTCCCCGTGGTGGGAGGAGGGTTTTGATGCATCCAATGGAGACCTTCCCAAGCATGCTAAGAAGGAGGGGGAATCAGATGCTGGACAGCAAAAAGGAATCATCCCCACTAGACAATTAGATCCTCACCTCAGCCCTGTAGGCAGGAGTTGTTTTCCTATTTCACAAAGGAGAAACGTGGGAAATTAAATAACTTGAGCACACATCTATAGTGTGAATCAGGCCTGTCTAACTCCAAAGCCAGTAACTTTTGCCCTCTACCAGTCTATGTGGTATAGCGCATTGCACATCTGGCCTTAGGAGGCCAGAGTTCAGGTCCTCACTCTGCCACTATCCATTTACTGTTTATTTACTGTTGATTGGATGCCTACTCGGTGCTTAAAATCCCTGGGTAGAGCAAACAGTTAATGGGCTGAACTGCTATTGGAAAGGTTGGAGGTTCAAGTCCACCCAGAGACACCTCAGAAGAAAGACTTGGCGATCTATTTCCAAAAACCACACATTGAAAACCCTATGGAGCACAGTTCTACTCTGACATACATGGGGTTGCCTTGATGGCAACTAGCTACTAGTTACTCAGTGTTTTGAGCAAGGCAGAGTTACGGAAATCAGGCTTGTCCTCAAGGAACTCACAGTCTGGTAGGGGAAACAAGACTTTTGCACACATAACCAGAATCAAGTCAGTGTGTGATAAGCGCTGCTCCTGAGGGAAGCAGTCTCACTTTAAACCTTAAATAAGTCATCCCAAACCATTCTGAACCTCTGTTTTCTAATTATAAGTAATAAATGTGCATGAGATGATTTCCTCAATTTTTTTTCCAGCTCTTTATTTCTGTCACATCCAAAAATACTCTGGGTTATTTGGGACCTTTCAAAATATCTTTTTTGTTACTGGTTCCTAATTCAGTTCCTTTGTGGTCAGAGAACACACTTGATCATTTCATTCCTTTTAAACATGTTGAGGTTTGTTTTATGGCCCATAGATGGTCTATCTTGGTGAATGTTGCATGTGAATGTCATTTCTGCTACTGTTGGGTAGAGCGTTCTATAAATGTTAGTTAGGTCGAGTTGATTGATAGTGTTGTTCAAGTCTTTTATACCCTTGTTGTTTTATTTATCTATTTTTTACTTTTTCTGTTGACTGTTGAGAGAGGAGTATTGAAATCTCGAATTTAAATTGTGAATTTTTCTATTTCTGTGTTCAGTTCTGTCAATTTTTGCCTCATGTATATTTTTAGAAAGTTTTTTTATTAGGTACAAGCCCATTTAGGATTCTTATGTCTTCTTGATGAATTGGTTCTTCTTATCATTTACAGAATATTCCTTGTCCTAAAGTATACTTTGTCTGATAAAAATACAGCCAGTCCAGCTTTTTATAGTTAGTGTTGCATGGTCTGTTTTAATCATTCTTTTACTTTTAACCTATCTGTGTGTTTCTATTTAAAGTGCTTTGTGGTAAACAGTATATAGTTGGATCTTACTTTTATTCAGTCTGACAATTTCTCTCTTTTCTAGGGTATTCAGACCATTTACATTTAACGTAATTCAGTATGTCTGGGGCTTAAGGCTACCACCTTGTTGATTTTTTCTACTTGTCACATCTTTCCCCCCGCTCCTTTTCTGCTTATTTTGGATTTGTTGAGTATCTTTTTGTATTTCATTTTATCTCCACTATTGACTTATTAGCTAGGCCTCTTTTTTGTAGTAGTAGTTGCTCTAGGATTTATAATATATGTCTTTAACTTAATCACAGTCTGCCTTCAAATAATATAACACTTCGTATATATGAATCTTACAACAATGCCTTTCCATTTCCACCTCTGATCTGCTGCTGCAATAACATGTTTTACTTTTACATATGTTACAAACCTCGCAGTACATTGCTTTTTTATTTGCTTAAATGGTCAGCTAGCTGTATTTTAGAAAAACTTTTGAAATGAGAAAACATGTATATACCATTTCTACACTGTTCATTTTTTTGGCAGATTCAAGTACATAACTATTATTTTTCTTTGGCCTGAAGAACTTCCTTTGTAGTACGTCTGCTTACAGTAAATTCACCTTTTATTTTTCTGAAAAATATTTTTATTTTGTCCTCATTTTTTGAAGGATATTTTTGTTGGGTATAGAATACTAGGTTAACTTTTTTTTCTTGTAGTACTTCAAAGATATCACTCAGCATCTTCTGGTTTACATTTTCTTCTAATAAGAAGTCAGAAGCCACACTTGTATTTTCCCCCCGTCTGCATAATGTGTTTACCTCCACCTCTGGCTGCTTTTATGATTTTCTGTTTACCACTAGTTATCAACAATTTGATTACAATATACCATAATGTGATTTGTGTGTGTGTGTGTGTGTGTGTGTGTGTGTGTGTGTGTGTTCTGCTTGGAGTTCATTCAACCTCTTGGATCTGTGGGTTTATAGCAATCATTATAATTTGGAAATTTTAAAGCCATTATTTCTTCAATTTTTTCTGATTCCTCCTTTCTGATATTGCCCCACAGAGCATTGCAGCTCTGTTAATTTATTTTCAGCATTCTTGTCTCTCTATGCTTTAGTTTGGATAGTTTCTATTGCTTTGTCTTCACTCATCTTTTCTTTTGCATCATCTAATCTTTGAAGCTCACTTAATACATTTTCCATTTCGAATATCATACTTTTTAGCTCTAGAAAGTCCATCTGATTTATTTTTATAGTTTCTGTTTCCTCATTATGTTCATGTTTTCCTTTAGATTCTTGAGCATGTTTATGATTGCTCTTTTAACATCCTCATCTCTGTCATTTCTGAGTCTTTTATTTTCTATTGACTGATTTTTCTCCTGATTATAAGTCACATTTTCCTGCTTCTTTGCATGTTGACTAATTGTTATCGGATGCTGGACATTGAGAATATTAAGGTGTTGGAAGTCTAGATTTTATTGTCTTCCTTTTATGAGTGCTGAGTTTTGTTTTGGGAGACAGTTAAATTACCGGAGATCAACTTCACTCTTTCCGTGCTTGTTTTTAAGATTTATTAGGGTGAATCAAGAGTTGCGTTTGCACTAGTGCTAGTTTAGCCCTACTACAGAGGTGCGAGAATTCCTGGGTGGTGCAAACAGTTAATGTACTCAGCTGGTAACTGAAAGGTAGGAGGTTCAACTCCACCTATAGGTACCTTGGAAGAAAGTCCTGGCAATCTACTTCCGAAAAAGCAACCATTGAAAATCTTATGAGCACAGTTCTACTCTGACATACATGGAGACTCCATGGGTAGGAATTGACTCAATGGTAACTGGTTTTTACTAAGCTGTAACCCATCTAGGAGCCAATACCCCAGGTACTGACTAGTATTATTCCTAATGCTTTGTACTAAATGAATCTTTAATTTGCACCATGAACTGTGTTGTTGTTGTTAGGTGTTGTCGAGTCAGTTCCAACTCATAGTGATCCTGTGTACAACAGAACGAAACACTGCCTGGTCCTGCACCATCCTCATAATCATTGCTATGCTTAAGCCTATTGTTGCAGCCACTGTGTCAATCCATCTCATTGAGGGTCTTTCTCTCTTTCACTGACCCTCTACTTTATCAACCATGAAGTCCTTCTCCAAGGACTGGCCCCTCCTGATAACATGTCCTGCTCGGGCCCTGCCTCATATATACTACTTCCTTTTAATGGTAGATTGGTGCTGTGCAGTCCAACTTTATGGCTTTGTGGGTCAGACAACACCAAGTTCATGATGGGCAACTCAGGCCACATGGTGACTTGATGGCCCATGGTTAAGC
This sequence comes from Trichechus manatus latirostris, assembly GCF_000243295.1. Lineage (NCBI taxonomy): Eukaryota > Metazoa > Chordata > Mammalia > Sirenia > Trichechidae > Trichechus > Trichechus manatus. The sequence continues at coordinate 18,918,021 of NW_004443970.1, forward strand.
ATCCAGTCTCTACTAAGGCCCAGTAACAAGCCAAAAGCTGTTTCTCAAAAGGAAAGTAGTTATCCGCAGAGGATGGCAGGGCTTTGCTCCAAAATCCTAAGGATCTGTGTGGTGATTCACCAGTAGGGGCCTGCCAAAGACTCCAAACAGCATCACTGTCTGCAACTGACATTTCAAACACCATTGGATCAGCTAGATCATATGGCCCAAGTGACAGAGCAGCTTGCATGGCAGCCTGAACCTGTTGCAGAGCCTTCTCTTGTTCTGGGCCCCATTCAAAACTAGCAGCTTTCCAAGTTATTTGATAAATAAGTCTAAGCAGACACCCAAATGAGGGATATGCTGCCTCCAAAATCCAAAGAGGCCTACCAGGCGTTGTGCCTCCTTTGTAGCTGTAGCAGGGCTGGAAGCAACAACTTATCCTTCATGTTAGAAGGAATATCTCAATATGACCCACACCACTAGACCCCTAGAAATTTCACTGAGGTGGAAGGTGCCTGAATTTTTGTTGAGTTAATTTCCCACCCTCCAATATGCAAATGTCTTACCAATAAGTCTAGCATCATTGACACTTCTTCCTTACTAGGCCCAGTCAGCATAATGTCATCAGTGTAATGGACCAATGTGACATCTTGTGGAAGGGAAAGGCAATCAAGTTTTTTGCAGACTATATTATGACATAGGGCTGGAGAGTTGATATACCCGTGAGGTAGGACAATGAAGGAGTATTGCTGGCCTTGTCAGCTGAATGCAAACTGCCTCTGTTGGTCCTTGATAACACATATAGAGAAAAAGGCATTAGCCAGATCAGTAGCTGCATATTAAGTACCAGGAGATGTATTAATTTGCTCAAGCAGTGAAACCACATCTGGAATAGCAGCTGCAATTGGAGTCATTCACCTGGTTAAGTTTTCAGTAACCCACTGTAATTCTCCAAGATCCATCTGTTTTTTGCACAGGTCAGATAGGCAAGTCGAATGGGTATGCGGTGGGAATTTCCACCCCTGCATCCTTCAAGTCCTTGACGGTGGCAGTAATCTCTGCAATCCCTCTAGGAATACAGTATTGCTTTTGGTTTACTACTTTTCTACGTAGAGGCAGTTTTAATGGTTTCCACTTAGCGTTTCCTACCTTAATAGCCCTTGCTGCACGTGTCAGGGATCCAGTGTGGGTGTTCTGCCAGTTGAATATGGACTAGAGTATGTCTGTTCCAATTATTCATTCTGGAACTGGGGAAATCACTACAGGATGGGTTTGGGGACCCACTGGACCCACTGTGAGACAGACATGAGCTAAGACTCCATTAATAACCTGACTTCATATGCCCTCACTCTGACTGGTGGGCTACAGTGCCGCTTTGGGTCTCCTAGAATTAGTGTCATTTCAGAGCCAGTATCCAGTAACTCCCTCAAAGTCTTATTATTTCCTTTTCCTCAATGAACAGTCACTCTTGTAAAAGGCCATAGATCCCTTTGGGGAAGGCTGGAAGAAAGATAAACAGTATAAATTTTTGGAAGTGCAATGGGTCCTTCCTCAAGAGGACCCAGCCTCCCCTTCATTCAAGGGGTTGTGGGTCTGTAAACTGGCTCAGGTATGGAAATTCCTTGAGGGGCCATGATTGTCTATTCTAGAAATTCATGTTAGACTGCCATTCACTTGACCTACAATTCTTCTGCTCATATAGGTCAAGTAAATATTTAGTAGATTCCCCGTTTCACTCCTAGGGACCCCATGACTAAGACGCCAATGCCATAAGTCCATATAAGTCAGACTGTTCTGATTACTGCTTTGACTCGGTTGTCCATTATGGTAACCACACCCACCTTGTTTTTGCCGATCGAGTGCCACCATTTGGCCCCTACCACCGTGGGGTCCAATCAACCCCATTGTAGTTAAGTGTCTTAATTCAGTCAGGTCAGTTTCCACTGTCAAATCTGACTTACATAAAATAGCAATCACAGCAGTCTTCAAGGATGCTGGGGCTCCCTTCACAAATTTCTTCCTCACCATTGTGGTAAAAGATGTGTCCTCTGGGCACTCCATGTGTGGGTCTGTGGGTCTGTGGGTCTAACCTGATAAATCCACTCTAATATGCTAATTTCCCAAAGCCTTTGGATACCTAGTTCTACAGTATACCAAGGCAGGTCTGATACTTCAACTTGATTTAGTGTAGTCCACCGCGTAATCCATGATTCAGTGACAAATAAACTATTAGATTCTTTCCTAACCTCTCAATCTGAAACATTGAATGAAGAATCTGTTTAGTGAGCCCATGTCAATAAACTCAGACTAATCTAACTTTATGTTCCTTACACCTTTATCCCACACCCTTATAGCCATTCCCACACATATTCCCCATGTTTCTGTTTGTACATATTAGAAAAGTCAAGGAATTCTTTTGGAGTATAGCCTACCTCTTCCTGGGACACACTTCATACTTCACCTTTCGAGGCTCGCTAGGACTTAAGTCTAGGTATAGGTCTAGAAGCAAAAATGGGTGGTGGGCCCATGTTCATTGCAGCACTGTTCACAGTAGCAAAAAGATGGAAACAACCCAGGTGTCCATCAACAGACGAATGGATAAACAAATTATGGTATATCCACACAATGGAATACTACTCAACGATAAAGAAAAATGATGAAGCTGTGAAACATCTTATAACATGGAGGAATCTGGAGGGCATTATGCTGAGTGAATTTAGTCAGTCACAAAAGGACAACTATTGGATAAGACCACTATCATAAGAACTCAAGAAAAGGTTTAAACACAGAAGACAACATTCTTTGATGGTTACAAGGGTGGGGAGGGAGGGTGAGGGTTATTCACTAACGAGATAGTTGACAAGTATTATCTTAGGTGAAGGGAAGGACAGCACACACTACAGGGGGAGTCAGCACAACTGGATTAAACCAAAGCTAAGAAGCTTCCTGAATACAATCAAACACTTTGAGGGACAGAGTAGCAGGGGTAGGGATCTAGGGACCATGCTTTCAGGGGACATCTAGGTCAATTGGCATAACAAAGCTTATTAAGAAAATGTTGTGCATCCTACTTTGGTGAGTGGCGTCTGGGGTCTTAAAAGCTTGCAAGCGGCCATCTAAGATGCATCAATTTGTCCCAACTGCCTGGACTAAAGGAGAATGAAGAACACCAAAGACACAAGGAAAGTATTAGCCCAAGAGGCAGAAAGGGCCACATAAACCAGAGGCTTCATCAGCCTGAAGCCAGAAAAACTAGATGGTGCCCGACTACCACCAATGACCACCCTGACAGGGAACACAACAGAGAGTCCTGGATGGAGCAGGAGAAAGTTGTGGTGCAGAACTCAAATTCTAGTAAGAAGACAAGACTTAATGGTCTGACTGAGACTGGAGGAACCCTGGAAAGCACGGCCCCCAGATTCTTTAACAGCCCAGAACTAAAACAATTTCCAAGGCCAACTCTTCAGACAGAGATTGGACTGGACTGTGGGACATAAAGTGATACTCGTGAGGAGTGTGCCTCTTAGCCCAAGTAGATACAAAAGACTAAACAAGCAGCTTCTGTCCGGAGGTGAGATGGGAAGGCAGAGAGGGTTAGGAGCTTGTTGAATGGACATGGAGAATCAGGAGTGCAAAGGAGGAGTGTGCTGTCACAGTATGGGGAGAGCAATTAGGGCAACATAACATTGTATGTATAAATTTTTGTATGGGAGACTAACTTGAAATGTAAACTTCATCTAAACTACAACAATAAAAAAAAAAAAAACCCTGAAAATAAATGGGTGTTGGGGATGTTTTCTGAAAACATTCATCAGTGTCTTGTTAAGTGTCTGCCTCAGGTGATGCCCCAGGCAATGACTCGGACACCTTCCAAGGGGATGACTCAGACAAAGGCTCTTCAGACACAGCTGGGCTAATCTTATCATATGCAGGTGGAGGGGCTAATAGTTTTACTGGGTAGGGTGGCTCAGCAGACAAGGATGGAGTAATCACTTCAGATGGGAGTGAGAGGGCAGGAGTGATTCAAAGGAACTTTGGGCTCAGTGTCCCCAGCTTCCTGATTGTCTGCCCATATGTTGCCATCCCAAGTTTCAGGATCCCATTTCTAATCAATCATTGACCTCACTTTAACTTCAGACACTGTTATGGACTGAATTGTGTCCCCGAAAAAGGTCTGTCAACTTGGCTAGATCATGATTCCCAGTGTTGTATGATTGTCTACCATTTTGTCATCTGATGTGGTTTCTCTATATGTTGTAAATCCTATTACTATGATGTAATGAGATGGATTTGCGGCAGTTATATTGATGAGATCTACAAGATTAGTGTCTTAAGCCAATCTCTTTTGAGATATAAAAGAGAGAAGTGAGCAGAGAGACATGGGGACCTCATACCACCAAGAAAGCAGTGCTGGGAGCAGAGCGTGTCTTTTGGATCTGAGGTTCCTATGTGGAGAAGCTCCCAGACCACGAGAAGACTGATGACAACGACCTTCCTCCAGAGTCGACAGAGAGAGAAAGCCTTCCCCTGGATCCAGCGCCCTGAATTTGGACTTCTAGCCTACTGGACTGTGAGAGAATAAACCTCTCTTTGTTAAAGCCATCCACTTGTGATATTTCTATTATAACAGCACTAGATGACTAAGACAGACACCGTTCGAGTTTGGGAATTCAGTTGGTGGTGTAATTCAGCCACTCTTACGATAAGACTCTGGGTTTGGTTTTTGGCAGTATCAGCTCTGTTACTACAAGAATTAAGGCTTTCTTTCAGGGTACAAACGGCAAATTTGAGGTCATTATGCAGCACTTGAGCTGTGACTCTGAAGCCCTGAGCTCATCTCTTTCTTTCACCACTTTGTCTAGTGAAAGTAGGACCAGCTAACCAGCTTCATTATACTTCTCATTCTGACAAAACTGTAGAAAAGCATCAACCGTGTGATCACCCAGAGCCTTGCCTGTCACCAATACTTGATCTGTTGGTGGTGATATTTTGTATATTTCTATTGCCACCTCATGCCATGGATCAGCAGTGCCCTCTTTACTACTGGAGGCAGAGTCATCAACATCTTTAAAGCTAATCAGACTTCAAAACCAATTTAGAAAACTCATTCTTACAATTTTGTTTCTCTAGACCCACTTTTGGAACCAAATATCTTAGGCTGGGTTCTATGGAAGCAAAACCAGTGATGCATGTATATATATGTATATAGATGTATGTATATATGTCTGTATATATAGACAGAGAGAGAGATTTATCTCAAGGAAATGGCTCATGTGCTTGTAGAGGCTGTCAAGTCCCAAGTCCATTGGTCAGGTATCAGGCTGGAGGCTTCTCCTGACTCGTGTAGCTGCAGGTGCTGATGAATCCAAGATCAGCAGATCAGATGGCAGGCCAGTGGCTCACAGGCTGCAGAAGGTGACAAATCCCAAGATCAGCAGGTAATCTGCTAGCTCAGTCCCAAGAAGCAGAGGTCAGATGATGAAGAGCCAGATGCAGGATCCTTGCTAGAACACCCATTTATATACCGAAGGCAGGTCACAACCCCAAGGAAACTTCCTTTCAATTGATAGGCTGCTCATAGCACATCTCATCGTGGAGTTGATTACATCATTACCTAACTGCCAAATTACATCATTACAAAACTGCCAGACAGTATCACAACTGCAAAACCACTGAGAATCATCACCCAGCCAAGTTGACACTGAACCTTAACCATCACAGTAGCATTCAGGCTGTACTTCTTCCAAGACAGATGTGTTTATTCTTCTGGCAGCCCATTGTATATTCAATATTGTTCGCCAACATTATAATTAAAATGCATCAGTTCTTCTTCAGTCTTCCTTATTCATTGTCCAGCTTTCATATGCCTGTGAGGCAATTGAAAACACTACAGCTTGAACTGGGAGCATCTTAGTCCTCAAGGTGATATCTTTGCTTTTTAACACTTTAAAGAGGTTTTTTGCAGCAAATTTGTCCAGTGCCATGGGTCGTTTGATTTCTTGACTTCTGCTTACATGGGTGTTGATTGTGGATCCAAGTAAAATAAAATCCTTGACAACTTCAATCTTTTCTCCATTTATCATGATGTTGCTTATTGGTCCAGTTGTGAGGATTTTTGTTTTTTTAATGTTGAGGTGTAATCCATACTGAAGGCTGTAATCTTTGATCTTCATCAGTAAATGCTTCAAGTCCTCTTCACTTTCAGCAGGCAAGGTTGTGTCATCTGCATATCACAGGTTGTTAGTGAGCTTTCCTCCAATCCTGATGCCCCATTCTTCATATAGTCTGGCTTCTCACATTATTTACTCAGCATACAGATTGAATAAGTATGGTGAAAGGATACAACCCTGACACACTCCTTTCCTGACTTTAAACCTCTTGGTCTATGTACAGTTTCCTCATGAGCACAATTAAGTGTCCTAGAATTCCAATTCTTTGCAATGTTACCCATAATTTGTTATGATTTATACCGTTGTTACCGCAAAACTCAGCTCTGAGCCACCTGCCCCAAAAGCCAATACTGAGACAAGGGTGAAGTGAGCAGCAAGAGTGTTTTATTGTGTATCGATATATGGGAGACAGAGGGGAATGAGCTACTCCAAAATCTGCTTTCTCCTCTGGAGGCCAATCAGAGGATTTTATCGGGACAGGGTCAGGGTCCGAAGTATCTGTGGAATGTTAGTTCCCCTTTGAAGTGGACACAGTGACCTCGTTCCAGACATGCTGACCTTCTGCGGGTATTCTTGAAGATCCTCTGACACCATCCTGGTTTCAGTCACAGGATGGTTCCTTAGTTCAGTCATCTCTCCTTCAGATTTTATCACTTGTTGTTCTACCTCCCGAAAAGGAACTTAGGTTAATTTTTAAACTTTTATAAAATCATGGGAAAACAGGAGGCAAGAGAGAAGAAAAATAGATCAGAATCATAGGAGCATGCAGAAGCGAACTATGCAAGCTATGCATTAACAATACCGTAATACCCAGGACACTAAAGGCCTACACAGCTGACAATAAATGTGAAATTCCCATGCAGCCTCTTTCACAGTCAAATGCCTTTGCGTAGTCAGTAAAACACAGGTAAACATTTTTCTGGAACTCTCTACTTTGAGTCAGGATCCATCTGACATCAGCGATGATATCCCTGGTTCCACATCCTCTTCTGAATCCGGCTTGAATTTCTGGCAGTTCCCTGTCGATATACTGCTGCAACAACTTTTGAGTGATCTTCAGCAAAATTTTACTTGTGTGTGATAGTAATGATATTATTTGATAATTTCCACATTCTATCAGAGCACCTGTCTTTGGAATGGGTACAAATATGGATCTCTTCCAGTCGGTTGGCCAGGTAGCTGTCTTCCAAATTTCTTGCCATGGACAAGCAAGCACCTCCAGCACTGCATCCATTTGTTGAAACATCTCAATTGGTATTCTGTCAATTCCTGGAGTCTTGTTTTTCTGCAGTGCCTTCAGTACAACTTGGACTTCTTCCTTCAGTACTATCGGTTCTTGATCATATGCTACCTCCTGAACTGGTTGAACATAGACCAGTTCTTTTTGGTACAGTGATTCTGTGTATTCCTTCCATTTTCTTTTGATGCTTCCTGTGTCGTTTAATATTTTGCCCATAGAATCCTTCAATATTGCAACTCAAGGCTTGAATTTTTTCTTCAGTTCTTTCAGCTTGAGTAATGCTGAGTGTATTCATACGTTTTGTTTTTCTATCTACAGGTCTTTGCACATGTAATTATAATACTTTACTTTGTCTTCTTGAGCTGCCCTTTGAAATCTTCTGTTCAGTTCTTTTACTTCATCGTTTCTTCCTTTCACTTTAGCTGTTCTGCGTTCAAGAGCAAGTTTCAGAGTCTCTTCTGATGTTGATTTTGGTCTTTTCATTCTTCCCTGTCTTTTTAACAACCTCTTGCTTTTTTCATGTATGATGACATCCAACAACTCATCTGGTCTTCAGTCATTAGTGTTCAGTGCATCAAATCTATTCTTGAGATGCTCTCTAAATTCAGGTGGGATATACTCAGGTCGTACTTTGGCTCTCATGAACTTGTTCTAATTTTCTTCCACTTCAACTTGAATTGCATATGAGCAATTGATAGTCTGTTCCACATTCGGCCCCTGGCCCGGTTCTGACTGATGATATTGAGCTTTTCCATTGTCTGTTTCCACAGATGTAGTCGATTTGATTCCTTTGTATACTATCTGGCAAAGTCCAAGTGTATAGTAGCCATTTATGGTGTTGAAAAAGGTATTTGCAGTGAAGAAGTCAATGGTCTTGCAAAACTCTATCATGCAATCTCTGGCGTCATTTCTGTCACAAAGGCCATATTTTCCAGATACTGTTCCTTCCTCTTTGTTTCCAGCTTTTGCATTCCAGTCACCAGAAATTATTGATGCATCTTCATTACATGTTTGATCAGTTTCAGACTGCGATATTGAAGGATTCTATAGGCAAAATATTAAACAACACAGGAAGCATCAAAAAAAAAAAAAATGGAAGGAATACACAGAATCACAGAAGTTGGTAAAAATCTTCAATTTCTTTATCTTTGGCTTTAGTGGTTGGTTCATACTGCCATTATGACCCAGCATTTTCACTTCTAGGTATATAACCAAAAGACTTGAAAGCAGAGACTCAAACAGAGACTTGTACGTCAGTGTCCATTGCAGTACTATTCACAGTAGCCAAAAGGTAGAAACAACCTAAATGCCCATCAGCAGATGAATGAATTAACAAAATGTGGTACATACATACAAAGGAATACTACTGAGCCAGTGGGAGAAATGAAATCATGATATATTCCCTGAAGTCTTCTTAAAACCAAACCGTAGTTTAGCTTAACTAGTAAAAATGTCTGCCTTCAACATTATGCTCTTTTAATAACTATATGGGATCAAAGTGACAAAAGTAACTCAAAAGATTCAATAGGAACCTCAGAGAGCAGCAAATTTATGTTAATCGAGGAGGAACAACTCAGAAAGGAAGGGTGAGAATGGTTGCACAACTCAAAGAATGTAATCAATTGTCGCTAAATGGTATATGTAGAAACTGTTGAATTTGTGTGTGTTTGGTTTGTGTATATTCTCAGCAACAACAAAATAAATAAATTCTGTGTGGAAATTCAGTCAGGAAATTTAAAAAAATAAGACTTCAGAGGACAGTTTTGGTTTAATGTTTAAAGATTATCTCAGGGCAATAGTTTCAGGGGTTTATCCTGCCTCTATGGTTCTAGAAAGTCTGAAGTCCATGAAAATTTGGAATTCTGTTCTCCATTTTTACCCTTTTGATCAGAATTCTTCTATAGAACCTTTGATCAAAATGTTTAGTAATGGTAGCTGGGCGCTGTCTTAGTCATCTAGTGCTGCTCCAATAGAAATACCACAGGTGGATGGCTTTACAAAGAGAAGTTTATTTTCTCACAGTCTAGTAGGCTAAAAGTCCAACTTCAGGGCATCAGCTCAGGGGGAGGCTTTCTCTCTTTGTCAGCTCTGGAGGAAGGTCCTCATCATCATCAGTCTTCCCCCAGACTAGGAGCTTCTCTGCGCAGGAACCTCGGGTCCAAAGGACGTGCTCTGCTCCCGGTGCTTCTTTCTTGGTAGTATGAGGTCCCAATTCTCTGCTTGCTTCCCTTTCCTTTTATTTCCTACAAGAGATAAAAGATGGTGCAGGCCACACCCCAGGGAAACTCCCTTTACATTCGATCAGGGATGTGACCTGGGTTAGGGTGGTGTTACAATCCCACCCTAATCCTTTTTAATATAAAATTATAATCACAAAATGGAGGACAGTCACACAACACTGGGAATCATGGCATAGCCAAATAGGTAAACAAATTTTTGGGGGGACACAGTTCAATCTGTGACATGCACCATCTAGTTCTTCTGGTCTCATGGCAAAGGAGGCAGTTGTTGGAGACAATTAGCCATACATTCCATTTCCACGAATTTCTTTTTTTAATTTTTTCCCTTACAAAAATTTATGCATACATTGTTATGTGACTCTAGTTGCTCTCCCCATGATTTCCCATGATTCCTCCCCGATTCCACATGTCCATTCAACCAGCTCCTAACCCTCTCTGCCTTCCCATCTCACCTCCAGACCGAAGCTACCTGTTTAGTCTTTTGTATCTACTTCAGCTAAGAGACACACTCCTCACGAGTATCACTTTATGTCCCACAGTCCAGTCCAATCCCTGTCTGAAGAGTTGGCCTCGGAAATTGTTATAGTTCTGGGCTGATAGAGAATCTAGGGGCCATGCTTTCCAGGGTTCCTCCAGTCTCAGTCAGACCATTAAGTCTTGTCTTCTTACTAGAATTTGAGTTCTGCACCGCAACTTTCTCCTGCTCCATCAGGGACTCTCTGTTGTGTTCCCTGTCAGGGAGGCCAATGGTGGTAGTCGGACACCATCTAGTTCTTCTGGTCTCAGGCTGATGAAGTCTCTGGTTTATGTGGCCCTTTCTGTCTCTTGGGCTAATACTTTCCTTGTGTCTTTGGTGTTCTTCATTCTCCTTTAGTCCAGGCAGTTGGGACAAATTGATGCATCTTAGATGGCTGCTTGCAAGCTTTCAAGACCCAAGACGCCACTCACCAAAGTAGGATGCAGAACATTTTCTTAATAAGCTTTGTTATGCCAGTTGACCTAGATGTCCCCTGAAAGCATGGTCCCTAGATCCCTACCCCTGCTACTCTGTCCCTCAAAGTGTTTGATTGTATTCAGGAAACTTCTTAGCTTTGGTTTAGTCCAGTTGTGCTGACTTCCCCGGTAGTGTGTGCTGTCCTTCCCTTCACCTAAGATAATTCTTATTTACTATCTAGTTAGTAAATAACCCTCACCCTCCCTCCCTTGTAACCATCAAAGAATGTTGTCTTCTGTGTTTAAACCTTTTCTTGAGTTCTTATACCACTGGTCTTATCCAATAGTTGTCCTTCTGTGACTGACTAAATTTACTGAGCGTAATGACCTCCAGCTTCCTCCATGTTATAAGATGTTTCATGGCTTCATCATTGTTCTTTATTGTTGTGTAGTATTCCATTGGGTGGATATACCATAATTTGTTTATCCATTTGTCCGTTGATGGGCACCTAGGTTGTTTCCATCTTTTTGCTATTATGAACAGTGCTGCAGTGAACATGGGTATGCATGTATCTATTTGTGTGGCAGCTCTTATTTCTCTAGGATATATTCCAAGGAGCTGGATAGCTGGATCATATGGTACTTCTATTTCTAGTTTTTTAAGGAAGTGCCAAATCAATTTCCAAAGTGGTTGTACCATTTTACATTCCCACCAACAGTATATAAGTGTTCCAGTCTCTCCACAACCTCTACAACATTTATTATTTTGTGTTATTTGGATTAATGCTATCCTTGTTGAGATGAGATGATAAACCTCATTGTAGTTTTGATCTGCATTTCTCTAATGGCTAATGATTGTGAGCATTTCTTCATGTGTCTGTTAGCTGCCTGAATATGTTCTTTGGCAAAGTGCCTGTTCATATTCTTTGCACATTTTTCACTTGGGTTATTTGTCTTTTTGTTGTTGAGGTTTTGCAGTATCTTGTAGATTTTAGAGATTAGACGCTGATCAGATTTGTCATAGCCAAAATTTTTTTCCCAGTCTGTAGGTTGTCTTTTTACACTTTTGGTGAAGTCTTTTGATGAGCATAAGTGTTTGATTTTTAGGAGCTC
>NW_004443970.1:18929798-18952487 GCF_000243295.1 Trichechus manatus latirostris
CCTTGACTTCCTCTCCATATGAAAAATCTATGTCTACATTTTTTAAGTCCCTCTTTTTTGTTTTAATGTTGTCGTCTTTTACATACTGGCATCTGTGTCCCTATTTCAATGTTCTAGCTTTGATTTAGTTTTGTGACTTCCCTATCTGGGTCGATATCTGGTTGCTCTCTCCTGTGTTCTAGTCATGGGTTGTTACCTGATGTTACTGATTTTCTAACCAGAGTACTCCCTTTAGTATTTCTTGTAATTTTAGTTTCATTTTTGCAAGTTCCCTAAACTTTTGTTTATCTGGAAATGCCCTAATTTCGCCATCATATTTGAGAGACAGTTTTGCTGGATATATAATTCTTGGCTGGCAGTTTTTTTCTTTCAAGGCTTTATATATGTCATCCCATTGCCCTTTTGCCTGCATGGTTTCTGCTGAGTAGTCCAAACTTATTCTTATTGACTCTCCTTTGTAGGTGACTTTTTGTTTATCCCTAGCCGCTTTTAAAATTCTCTATCTTTGGTTTTGGCAAGTTTGATTATAGTATGTCTTGGTGACTTTCTTTTGGGATCTGCTTTATGTGGGATTTGATGAGCATCTTGGATAGATATTTTCTCATCTTTCACAATATCAGGGAAGTTTTCTGCCAACAAATCTTCAACAATTCTCTCTGTATTTTCTGTTATCCCCCCTGTGCTTGTACTCCAATCACTCATAGGTTATTCCTCTTGATACAGTCCCACATAATTCTTAGGATTTCTTCATTTGTTTTAATCCTTTTATCTGATTTTTCCTCAAATAAGTTGGTGTCAAGTGCTTTATCTTCAGTCTCACTAATTCTGACTTCCATTGCCTCAATTCTGCTCCTATTACTTTCTATTGAGTTGTCTAATTCTGAAATTTTATTGTTAATCTTCGGGATTTCTGATTGCTGTCTCTCTATGGATTCTTGCAGCCTATTAAATTTGTCATTATGCTCTTCTCTAATCTTTTTAATTTCCTCTATTGTGTGTTCTGCATTTTGCTTAATTTCCTTCCTAATTTCTTGAGGAGTTCTTCTGTATATTAATCTTTTGTATTCTGCCTCCGGTAATTCCAAGAAATTTTCCACCTCTGGAAAATTTCTAGATTATTTATTTTGGGAGCTTGCTGAAGCCATCATGGATTGCCTCTTTATGTGATTTGATATTGACTGTTGTCTGCAAGCCATCAATAAGTTATTATATTTGTTTATTTTATGTTTGCTTACTGTGGCCTACCTTCTTGTTTTGTTTTGGTATGCCCAAATAGGCTGCTCGTATGAGCTAGTTTGATTATTGGCACCTTTGAAGCCCTAATGTCCTGCCACCAGGTGGTTAGATCTGTTACTAGGTATGTGAGCTCAGGAGTCCACCCACTCCTCCTGTATGGATTCAGCTTAGGTCCCCAGGTAGATAGCCACCAAGTGTGTAGTGTAGGCTCTCACTTACAGTCCTAGACAGGCATGGGTGATTGGTGTAGGCACAGGCATCTGGCTGCAGCAGCGGGATGCACTCTGAGCAAGGCAGGGGGCTGATGGCCGTCCCCGAGTGTCCAGGAGGAAGGCGTGTCCCTGTTCCCTAGAGCGCGTAGGTGAGTGGGTTTTGCAGCTGGACTATGAGCAGCTAATGCTTTTGGCTGTTAGGACTGGGGGGCATCTCTTATTCATGGGCCCTTACTGCAGGTGGCTAGGTGGCGTGGGTGGAGCCACTAGTCTTCAGGCCCTTGTTGTGGATAGTTGAAGACCCTGCTTAATGGGCAGAGCAGTGTTAAATGTCAAGAACCTGCCACTTCACAGCTGAAACAGTTGAAGTTAGATTTCTGGTATATACCCTGTTGTACTGCAGTAATGAGGGCCTACGCTGTTGAGATGGGTCCACACAAGTCTATGCTGGGGGAATGTCACTCAAAGTCCATGGGTCCCTTATGCCTGTGACTAGGCAAAGGAGCTGTGCCTAACTTGGGTTCCTGGCTTAGGGGAGCCCGCAGTTTATTTTTTTCCGTTTGTTAATTTGTTCACTCGCCAAGGCAGGGAGAATGGCTCTGGGCGTGTGACGGATCCTACTTCTGGCCCAGGTTACTCGGCAAGTGCTGAAGCCAGTCCAGGACCCAGTGCAGAGCAGGGAGAAGAGAGGTAAATGGGAGAGAGGTTTTTCCCTAAGGAGGGTGTTTTTGATCTACACGGTAGGCCGTATGCAATTACTTATCTTTTACCGGATCGAGGGCTGCGTCTCACTGGTTCTGGGTGGCCGTGTAGACTCTCGGTGGCTGGCTGGTTCTCGCCTGGTGCGGGTAACATGCCTCCCCAGCATGGCTGCTTGCCTGCCTCACCACTCACCCACGAGCTGCTCAGGCCTTAAGTGCTCAGGCTCTCGCCAGGTCAGGTCTGGCAACCTCCTCGCTGCTTCCGAACTGTCTCTCCCACCCCCTGACACTCAGTCCGGTTCCTCAACTCTGCCTTTGATGTTCAGGGCCCCCAGATTGACATATATAATCGAATCACTTGTTTTTTCGGGTCTTTGTTGTAAGAGGGTCCACTGGAAGCGTCTGAGTACTCTGCCATCTTGGCCCCACCTACATTTCCTCCTATTTCTGACTCCCATTCTTCCTCTGCTGCTCTACACGAATAGAGACAAATTATTATGCCTTGGATAGCTGCTTGCAAGCTTTTAAGACTACACAGCGAACCAGGAGGTAGAACAGAAGCACTAAACATGTTACTAGGCCAATTAACTGGAATCTTTCATGAAACCATGACTCTAAACCTCTAAACCAAGGAACCAAATCCCATGAGGTGTTTGGTTGTACATAATCAGCCTCATAAGCTACTCTTTTTGTTGTTGTTGTTATAAATATATCTATCACACAATTTTTGCCAGTTCAACTTTTTACAGGTGTAGGACTTACAATAATCAGCTGTGCAACCCTGCCCACCACCATAAACCAAAATTCGGTACTCCATAAGCAATAACTGCCCCCTTCCTTCCTCCCTCCCACCCGTGGTAACCACTAAGAAATTTTGGACACATTTACCTGTTCTTGTCTTTTTTATATTAGTGAGGTCATACAATGTTTGTCCTTTTTGTGATTGACTTATTTCACTCAGCATAATGTCTTCAAGCTCTATTCACATTGTAGCATGTATCAAGACTTCATTTCTCCTACTGGCTGAGTAGTATTCCGTTGTATGTATGTACCACAGTTTGTTTATCTATTCGTCTATTGATGAGCATTTAAGTTGTTTCTGCTTTTTGGCCATTGTGAATAGTGCTGCAGGGAACATTGGTGTATAAGTCTCTGTTTGAATCTCTGCTTTCAGATCTTTTGGTTATATACCTAGGAGTCGATTTGCTGGGTCATATGGTAGTTCTGTTTTTAGTTTTTTGAGGAATTGCCACAATGTTTTCCACAATGGCTGTACCATTTTGCATTCTCACCAGCAACAGGTAAGGGTTCCAGTTTCCCCACATCCTTGCCCACATTTGTTATTTTCTTTTTTTTTTTTCATCTTAGCCATCCTAATGGGAGAGAAATGGTATTGTGGTTTTGATTTGCATGTCTCTGTTGGCTAATGACGTTGAGCATCTTTTCATGTGTTTGGTGGGCATTTGAATTTTCTTTTTGGTGAAATGTCTATTCAAGTCGTTTGTCTATTTTATGACTGGGTAGTCTATCATTTTGATGAATGTGTGGATACTGTTGAGAAGGCTACAGGAGAAATTTTGTTGTGCTTTTAATATTTCCCTGCATCTGAGCATGTAGTTGGCCTTTTGACTTATAGGACATGGAGAATTTATTCAATGATAAGCAATCTCTTTCCATATTTGACATTAGAAAGCTTAAAACGAAGAACGTACTCCACTACCCCCTACCCCCAGTATATTTCAGACTTGTTTTTAGTTGCCATGAAATCATCTCTGACTCATGGTGACTTTATGTATAACAGAATGAATGGTCCTGTGCCGTCTTCATGATCATTGGCATGTTTGAGTCCAGTGTGTTAATCCACCTCATTGAAGAGTTCCTTCCTCTTCGCTGATGCTGTACCAGGCATGATGTCCTTTTCAAGCAATTGGTCTTTCCTGATGATGTGTCGAAAGTAAGCAAGCCAGTGTCTTGCCATCCTCACTTCTAAGGAGCATTCTGGTTGTATTTCTTCTTCTAAGACTGATTTGTTCATTCTTCTAGCAGTCCATGACATATTCATTAATATTCTCCATCACCACAATTCAAATGCATCAGTTATTCTTTCTTCCTTTTTCTTTGTTCAGTTTCTCATGCATGTGAGGATTTTGAAAATACCATGGCTTGGGTCAGAAACACCTTATTCATCAAAGTGACATCTTTGCTTTTGAAAACTTTAAAGAGGTCTTCTGCAGGAGATTTGTTGAATACATACCAGACTTACTAGTGTGAATTTTACATTTTTTTCTTTCTGCCTTCGCATGTATTTCTAATTTATATTTTCTTACAGTATTTATGACTCTTGTAAGCTACCTTGAACCCCTTTGGAAATAAGGCAGGGTGTGAGTAAAAAAGTGTCCTGTCTATGTCTTCCTGCCTTGTATGATTAATTCTTTCAATCATCATCTAGGAAGTAGAAGCACAGTTGGAAGAAATGAAGAAGAAATCAGAAAATGAAATAAAGCAGCTGGAAGAAGAGAAATCAGCCCTAAATGTGAAGCTGCAGAATTCTCTGCTGGAGGTAAGCCCCAGATTAATGCAATGCTCGGAAGTGATGGTGCTGGCCCCTGGGAGTTTCTGGTTAACTGAGATGCCAGAAATCTTGGGAAACTTCCCTGACCTCCATGCATGTATCATCCTGGGAAGAAAGAAAAGGATGTTCGGCCTAGACAGGAAGATTTTCTTGGAGGAATGAATTTAGCTGTGAGTAACAGATAGCCTGAGTTACAGAGGCTTAAACAAAGAGGATGAGGCAATGGTGGTTTAATGGTAGAATTCTCGCTTTTCATGAGGGAGACCCCGGTTCGATTCCTGGCCAGGGCACTTCATACATAGTCACTACCCATCTGTTAGTGGAGGCTTGTGTAGCTGCTGTGATGCTGAACATGTTTCAGTGAAGCTTCCAGACTAAGAAGGACTAGGAAGAAAGACCCATCTGGAGCAACAGAGGAAGAAGGAGAGTTAGGAATGGAGGAGGAAATAGATGTATGACTAATTGCCTCCATGAACAATTGCCTCCTTTGCCATGAGACCAGAAGAACTGGATGGTTACCATTACTGAACAATATGATCAAAGATTCTATAGAATAATCCTGATCAAATGGGGGAAAATGTAGAACATAATTTCAAATTTTCACGGACTCCAGACTTTCTGGAGCTATGGAGGCTAGATCAACCCTTGAAACTATTGACCTGAGATAATCTTTAAACCTTAAACCAAAAATATTTCCTAAAGTCTACTTAAAACCAAGGAATAGTTTAGCTTAACTAGTAAAGAATGTTTGCCTTGAGCATTATGCTCTTTTAAGAACTATCTGTATGGGATCAAAGTGACAATAGTAACTTGAAGGATTAACTGCCCCATAGGGTGTCCTCCTGGTGTATTCAAACTGCCAACCTTTTGGTTAACAGCCAAACTCTTAACCACTACACCACCAGGGTTTCCATAGGAACCTTAGGGGGCAGTGAATTTATGTTAAGAGCAATTTGGAAAAGGAGGATGAGAATGGTTGCACAACTCAAAGAATATAATCCGTGTCACTGATTTGTACATATAGAAACTGTTGAATTGTTATATGTTTTGCTTTGTATATCCTTAACAACAACGACAACAAAATAAATAAAATTAAAAATAAAAAAAGAAAGGCCCTACAATCTACTTCCTGAAAATCAGCCAGTGAAAACCCTATGGATCAAAATGGTCTGATCCATAACTAGTCATGGGGATGGCACAGGACCAGGTAGCATTTTGTTCTCTTATGCTTGGGGTCCTCATGAGTTGGGCGGAGCAGGGGTGGGGGGTGGGTGACTCGTCAGCAGATAACGACGACAACACATCTTGCTCTCACTCTGTCCCTTCCCCTTCCCTCCTGGTACCTAGCATGGTGCCTGACAAGTATTAGGTTTTCTATAAACGCTTGTTAACAATATCTGAGTCTTCTTTATTGTTACTGGCCTCGTTGTTCTCAAAATCTAGAGCAGGAAAGGCAATCTGTTCAATTGATATATATTCCAATTAGTTGACTAATAATATCATCATGATTAAGAATTAACAACTTAACAAAACTTTGTAGCCACTCTTCCCACATGTTATCTGTACAATTCTTAAATAGTGTTCCTTTTTTTTTTACCAACTAACTTTTCCCCAAAAGAAATACTTTACCAACTAACTTTTCCCCAAAAGAAATAGAGTGGCCTTCCAGGAATGATATGAAAGGCAATGAAAACCACCTTGCAGATCTAGTAGAGATACATGTATGTAACTAGTTTTTTTTTAAATGTGGAATACTGTAAACCTGTTGTTGTTGTTAGTTGCTGTTGAGTCAATTCCATTGTATGGTGACCCCATGTGTACAGAGAACTGCTCCAGAGGGTTTTCAAGGCTGTGACCTTGTGCTTTGGAAGCAGGCGTGAGTGGGTTCATACCACCAACCTTTTGGCTAGTACTTGAGTACTTAACTGTGCCAGCCAAGGACTCTATAAACCTGTTAGGCTTGTCTTTTTTTGGGAAGACTAAGCAACTAGCCAGTTAGAAATGGCATTTCTGGAAGCATTTTTGGAATTTATTTAATGGCACACTCTCCCCAGAACTGACTGATCCCGGAGAATTGACCCCTACATTAATGACCATGTCCATGAGATATGACTTTTCCTTGCCTAGTGTCCCTTTTCTTCTGCTTAGGTTTTAAGACTGGAAGAATTCATCCAACAAAATAAGGTTCGTCTCCAAAAAGCTGAGGAAAGGCCCCAGGAATTAGACTGCCAATACCACAGCATTTTAGAGACCCAGGTAACCGCCAGCTTTTTCTGCTTTAATTAAGGATACTTCTCTTCTCCATTTTAACACTTCAGCATCCCCAGTGACACACACTGACATTAACAGGCTCTTTTATTTCCCTCCTCAGCACTGCCAACATGCCTGAAAAAAATCACCACAAAATCCATTTGCAAAAACCACGAAGAAAAGAGTGTTTTGAGTAATGACCCATGTGGTTTGAAAAAGAACAAGGCTTGTCAGATTAATCTTCTCTCCCTCTTTGAGAGCAGCCTGCCTGGCAAGGAAAGGGGGCCCTGGACCAGCTCAGGGCCTTTGATTCTGCCCAGCACAAGCTGCGGTAGTCATAATGGTCCCCTTGCCGCATGCAGCCCATATCTGTGATCTCATTTACCCTCACAATAGCCCTTCCAAAAGAGGCTGCTCTGTTAGGATGCTCCTCAAGGGCAGAAACTAATTCCATTTGTCTCTCTGTCTGGCACATGGTAGACACTCCATTAATATCCATTGCATGGATGATGTCAGAAACAAGTAATTCTTGTGTAGTCAATGTTTGACTGCAATTTGTTTATCGTACAGCTTGTTTGTCAGTTTGTCGTACAGTGGTGGCTTGTGTGTTGCTGTGATGTTGGAAGCTGTACCAGTATTTCACGTACTAGCAGGGTCACCTGTGGTGGACAGGTTTCAGTGGAGCTTTCAGACTAGGACAGAAAATTAGCCAATGAAAACTTCATGGATCACAACAGAACGTTGTCCAGCTTTCTTGCTTTGGACACATTATCAGGAGGAGGGATCAGTTGTTAGAAGAGGACATCATGTTTGGTGAAGTAGAGGACCCACGAGGACGTGGGGGGGCTCTTGGTGAGATGGATTGGCATGTTAGCTACAACAATGGACTTAAACGTGTTGGTGATTGTGAAACATGTTGGCGATTGTAAGGATGACGGACGTCCGAGCAGAATTTTGTTCTGTTGTACATAAAGTTTCCGTGAATCAGAGTCAACCCAATGGCAGCCAGCCACAGCAGTCTGTGTTAGAATGCCCTGGTTTGAATGACCCATTGATCCCACCTTCAGTCTTTGCTGCCGGAGCCCCCATAACCCTCTGTTATTTTTATGCTGCCTCAAATTTTCAGTCCACTTCAGACCCGAAGTGGGAGAACACTATACGTCTGAGTCTGTATCTCACCGCTTCAGCCTCAGTCTCTTATTAACCCACTTGCCATATTCCTGAGTGACCTCAGGAACTACAGTCCTCTTCCTCAACCCATCTTCCAAGCCTCAGACCCTGCCAGCAGCCTTTGTGGCACCCTCCATTGAGATGACCTGTACATAACCACACACTGGCCAGGGTAAACATGAGCTAAAAATGTAGGGGACATAGATTTAAATAATAATGGAAGTTTGTATGGGAGCTGGCCAGTTATAGAGCTCTGTTCCCATCGACGACATCGCTGCAACTTCATACCAATCCTGCAGTGCACCCATTTTACAGAGAAGGAAACTAAAGGTCAGAGGAGTTAGGGAACTTGCCAAGGTCACAGACAGGTAAGTGGCTGGACCAGGACAGAACCCTGCCTCTGTGGCTCTTATCACCAACTCAAGATGTAAGAGTATCACATTCCCAATAAAAAACTAGGCTGTCAAGTTGATTCTGACTTATGGTGACACCATGTGTGTCAGAGTAGAACTGTGCTCCAGAGGGTTCAGTGGCTGATTTTTTGGAAGTAGGTAGCCAGGACTTTCTTTTGAGATGTCTCTGGATGGACTTGAACGTCCATCCTTTTGGTTAGCAGCTGAGCGCGTTAACCGTTTGCACCACCCAGAGCCTCAATCATATTCCAGGATGCTTTAAATATAAAAGAGGCCCCAACTGTGTCTTGGGGTCTTGGAGAGCAGCCGGGACTGCTTGCATTTCCTCCTCTGACACCCAGACTGGGGGAGAGTCCTGGGAAGCCTGGAGAAGAAGCCTCTTGATGAAGAGCACCTTCACTGGCAGGCTAGCCCCTTCCGGAACTGACCATTGCCGTCCTTTCTGAGATTTCTGCCTGAAAAACACCAAAATATTTCCTTCTCCCTCACTTTCTCAAGAGCCAGCCCCATGAGCTAGCATTCTTCCCGGAGAACTCCTGGCTTCAGGGACAGCTGAACTCTTCACAAGCACCTGCAGGATTTCCCAGACGGGTTGTTCCTCAAATATCCTGGCATTTCTCACCTTCTCAAAGTGACTGCGGTAGGGAGATGGAGCAGAGTTGGCTGGGATCCTCAACGATGAGATTAAAATAAGCCTGAGAACCTGGAGAATGAATAAATAATGCAGTTCTAGAGGATTATGTAGCGGACTGTACATTTATGAGGGAACACAAACACATAGAAGTTCCAAGGCTGGTGAATAAGGGTTTAGCAGAGTGAATAGCATTGGCATTCACTCATCTGTATATATTCAGCTCAGGGCTTCTCAACCGCAGCACTATGGACATTTGGTCTGGATAACTCTTCGTTGTGGGGGCTGGCTTGTGCATCGCAGGATGTTCAGCACCACCCTTGGCCTCTACCTACCCATTGCCAGTGGCACCTCCCCACAATTGTGACTACCAAGAACGTCTCCAGACATTGCCAAATGTCTCCTGGGGGCCAAAAATTGCCCCCAGTTGAGAACCACTGCTGTAGCTAAAAATGAAAGTCCTGGAGAAATTCAAAGTACAAGTGCATGTTGACAACCATGAGTTGGTCCACCATTAAACTCAGCCCTCATCCAACCTTCCTCATTCCAGAACACTGTCACTCACTGGGCTGTTTCTGAGAGAAGTGTAGACTCCTTCTGCCTAGAGTTGTAAGAAGAACCTCTACGACTATCAGTTCATTCATTCCACAGTCATTTGTGGCATACCTAGGATGTGCCAGGCGCTGCGCTAGATGCAAGAGGGCAGAAATCTGCATATACAAAAGCTTTAAAATTATGTGTGCACATTTTGTAATAGAATTAAACATCTAGTGCTATGTTTTATATTAGGCAACTGTTATGCACTTTGCAATTATTTATTCTTTTAAATCAAGTTTTTTTTAAAAAAAATAGGTAATACATGTACATGGTACAGAATTCAAAAGGTATATAAACATATACAGTGAAAAGTATCCCATAACCCTCCCTCCCCAGTTCCTTATCCAGGAGCAACTATTTGTTTTATATCTCTTTCTGTGTGTCCTTTCAGAGCTATTCTGTATATGTTATTGTTAGTTGCTGTTGAGTTGGCTCCGACTCATGGCGACCCCATGTACAACAAAATGAAATGTTGCCCAGTCCTGCACCATCTTCACGATCGTTGATATTCTTAAGTCCATTGTTGCAGCCATTGTGTATTTTGAGTGCCTTCCAACCTAGGGGGCTCATCTTCAGCACTATATTTGGATAATACTCTGCTGTGATCCATAGGGTTTTCATTGGCTAATTTTCAGAAGTAGATCATCAGGCCTTCCTTCTTAGTTTTTCTTAGTTTTCTTAGTTTCAGCTCTGCTGAAACCTGTCCACCATGGGTGACCCAGCTAGTATTTGAAATTCCAGTGGAGTGACTTCCAGAATCAAAACAACATGGAAGCCACTATGCAAACTGATAGACAAGTGGTAAATTCCATATATATATGCAGGCATAATCATGGATATATTTTGTTTTCCACAAATGATACCATACTGTCTTGTAGTCTTCTTTTTTTTTTTAAGTTAAATTGTTATAGTTTGGGACCTCAGAACCTACTGTACAGCTATGGTAGTCAAAACAGCCTGGTACTGGTACAACGACAGATACATTGACCAGTGGAACAGAATTGAGAAGCCAGATGTAAATACACCTACCTAAGGTCACCTGATTTTCAGCAAGGGCCCAAAGTCCACCATATGGGGAAAAGACAGTCTTTTTTAACAAATGGTGCTGGCAAAACTGGATGTCCATCTGCAAAAAAAATGAAACAGGACCCATACCTAACACCATATATAAAAACTAATTCAAAATGGATCAAAGACCTGAATATAAAGCTAAAAACTGTAAAGTTCATAGAAGAAAAAAATAAGATCAACACTAGAGGCCCTAATACATGGCATTAACAGGATACAAACCATAACCAACAACACACAAACCCCAGAAGATAAGCTAGATAACTGGGTCTTCTAAAAAGTAAACACTTTATGCTCATCAAAAGCCTTCACCAAAAGAGTGAAAAGAGAACCTACAGACTGGGAAAAAATTTTTGGACATTACAAATGAGACAAAGCTCTAATCTGTAAAATCTAAAAGAAAATACAACACCTCTACAACAAAAAGACAAATAATCCAATTAAAAAATGGGCAAAGGAAATGAACAGACACTTCACCAAAGAAGACATTCAAGCAGCCAACAGACACATGAGGAAATGCTCGTGATCACTAGCCATTAGAGAAATGCAAATGAAAACCACAAGGAGATACCATCTCACCCCGGCATTACTGGCACGAATCAAAAACACTGGGAATAACAAATGTTGGAGAGGCTGCGGGGAGATTGGAACGCTTATGCACTGCTGGTGGGAATGCAGAATGATGCGACCATTTTGGAAAACAATATAGCACTTCCTTAGAAAGCTAGAAATAGAAATACTATACAGTCCAGCAATCCCACTCCTAGGAATATATCCTAGAGAAATGAGAGCCGTCACACGAATAGACATATGCACGCCCATGTTCATTGCAGCATTGTTCACAATAGCAAAAAGATGGAAACAACCTCAATGCCCATCGACAGATGAATGGATAAACAAACTATGGTACATAACACACAGTGTATTGTGCAGTGATAAAGAATGATGAATCTGCAAAACATCTCATAACATGGATGAATCTGGAGGGCATTATGCTGAGTGAAATAAGTCAATCACAAGAAGACAAATATTGTATGAGACCACTACTGTAAAAACTCATGAAAAGGTTTACATACAAAAAGAAACAATCTTTGTTGGTTACGAGGGAGGGGAGGGATTGGAGGGGGCACTAAATAGACAATAGATAAGTGGTAACTTTGGTGAAGGGTAAAACAGTACATAATGCTGGGGAAGCCAGCACAGCTTGTACAAGGCAAAGCCATAGAAGCTCCACAGACACATCCAAACTCTCTGAGGGACCGAATTGCTGGACTGAGGGCTGTGGGGACCATGGTCTCAGGGAGCATCTAGCTCAATTGGCATAACATAGTTTATAAAGAAAATGTTCTACATTCTACTTCGGTGAGTAGCGTCTGGGGTCTTAAAAGCCTGTGAGCAGCCATCTAAGATACTCCACTGGTCTCACCCCTTCAGGAGCAAGGGAGAATGAAGAAAATAAGATACAAGGGAAAGATTATTCCAAAGGACTAATGGACCACAACTACCACGGCCTCCACCAGACTGAGTCCAGTACAACTAGATGGTGCTCAGCTACCACCACTGACTGCTCTGACAGGGATCACAACAGAGGGTCCCAGGCAGAGCTGGAGAGAAATGTAGAACAAAATTCTAACTCACAAAAAAAAAAAAAACAGACTTAGTGGCCTGACAGACTGGAGAAATCCTGAGAGTATGGCCCCTGGACACCTTTTTTAGCTCAGTAATGAAGTCACTCCCAAGGTTCACCCTTCAGCCAAAGATTAGACAGGCCTATAACACAAAATGAGACTAATGGGCACAACAACTCAGGGGCAAGGACTGGAAGCCAGGACAGGACAGGAAGGCTGGTAATAGGGAACCCAAGGTCAAGAAGGGGAGAGTGTTGATATGTCGTGGGGTTGTTAACAAATGTCATAAAATAATATGTGTACTATTTAATAAGAAAGTATTTGTTCTGTAAACCTTCATCTAAAGTACAATAAAAAATTTTTTTAAAAAATTGTTATAGTTTGGAGATTGTAGCACATCTCTACAGTTTCATGTTTTTTTAAAGAAACAAAAAACAACTACCTAGTTCTCATTTTTATGGACAACCATAGTATAGTCTTTCTCTTTTGGTGGACACTTGGGTTGTATCTAATTTTTTGCTATTATAGATAATACTTTGATGGATAACCCTGTAGAAGGAGAATAGTGCAGTAGAGTAGTTCACTGAGCTCACTCCTGAACCAGATACCTGGGCTCTTACTGGCCAGATAACCTTGGACAAACTAACCTCTCTTTATTTCACCTCCCTCGTTTGTAAAACAGAGTGACGATCCCACCTACCTCAGAGGGTTTTTGTGAGGACTGAATGAATTAATGTATGTTCAGCATCTGAAACAGCACCCAGCACATATCTGTACGCAATAGTTGGTAACTCTTATATTGTAGATATGTCCTTTCTCATATATGAAGACTTGCAGAGTCAATGGTATATGCATGTATTAGCTTCCTAGGGCGGTCATTCCAAGGTACCATAGAGTGGTTGGCTTAAAGCAACAGAAATTTATTGTCTCACAGTTCCTGGAGGCTAGAAGTCTGAAATCAAGGTATCAGCAGGGCCATGCTCTCTTTGAAGGCTCTAGGGGAAGATCCTTCTTTGTCTCTCAGCTTCTGGTGGTTCCTGGCAATCGTTGGCATTCTTTGGTTTGTAGATGCATCACTCCACTATCTGCTCTGTCTTCACATGGCTGTGTTTCCTGTTTATTTCTGTCTCTGTGTATCATCTCCTCTATTTACAAGGACAGCTGTCATATTGGATTAGAGCAACCCTATTCCAGCATGCCCTCATGTTAACTAATTAATCTGCAAGGACCCAATTTCCAAATGAGGTCACATTTCGAGGGTTAGGACTTCAACATATCTTTTGGGGGGACACAACTCAGCTGCTAACAGTACATTTTTAACTTTGATCTATGTTGCCAAATTGCCTTCCACTGAGGTTGTTCCATTGTCCACTCCCACCAGCTGCCCATGGGAGTACCTGTTTCTCCACAACCTTGCCAACACAGTGAGTGACAAAATGTTCCAACTTTGCCAATCTGATCAGAGAAAATTTATAATTTAATTCAAGTATTTTTTTGGAAACCAACTATATGCCAGTCAATTGAGTGAGAGGCTTTGCCTGGGTCCTGAAGGTACAAAGTCGTAGAGAGGTTCCCAGGTCAGTCTACATAGATGTGTGAGCAGCATACTGCAGCATAGTTATATCTGCAACAACACAAGAAGCAGAGGTTGTGCAGAGGAGGGTTAGAGGGCTTGGACAGTCTGGTGTCTTATCTGCTGGTGGCAACAGGGATACCAGAACAGAGTGTTAAATGTCCACTTCCCCAGTAAAGTTCTTGCTGGATTGGAGGCTATAAATTTAAGTTTGTTCAAGACTCAGGGTTTCAGTTTAGGCCCTTAGCTGTCCTGCCAAAGCATTTCAGTGAGTCAGGAGAGATGTAAATAATAATACCATTTGAGGGTGGACTTTTCACTCTGCTCACAGAACATGCAGAGAGAGAGGAGTGCCAAACCTGGGTGTGGCTGTCCCCACCAAAGTTAGCTGGGATCTCACTGAACCTTTTGTCCTCATCTCTCACATCCAGTCTTCTTATTTCTCTTAGATTCAGCATAGTTTCACTCTTTGGTTTCCAGAAAGCCATTTCCGTCTTGGTAATTCTGAAATAAAACTTAATTCTGGAAGATTCTTCTGGTGCCTGGGTCACACTGAACTTGGGGGCAGGAAAGGATAGATGTTTTCATAGATGTCCCTGCCTGCACCTTCTCCAGAAGGAAAAGGAGAGTCATTTGTGGTAATTATTTTCAAGTCGTGTTGTCTCAACAGATATTTGGGAGTGCTGTCACTACACAAGGCACAGGACTGGGTGCTGGGTGTGTAAGGCCCAGTACTGGTCCCTGAGGAGCTTAAATTCAAGTGGGGGAAATAAACCAATAAATTAATTGTTGTTGAGTCGTTTCTGACTCATGGTGACCCCATATGCATCTGAGTAGAACTGTGCTCCAGAGGGTTTTCAATAGCTGATTTTTTGGAAGTAGATCACCAGGGCTTTCTTCTGAGGTGTTTCTGGGTGGACTCAAACCTCCAACCTTTTGGTTAACAGCCAAGCGCATTAACTCGTTGTACCAGCTGAGGACTCTGGGGAAAATAAATATTTACTTAAAAATAGCCTGGTGTGGTAAGTGCTGTAGTAACTGTAGGAAGATTCTTGTGCAGCCCAGATGGGACAGTGCATTTTCTGCCTGAGAAAGTCCAGGAAGGTTTTACAGAGGAATCACTGGGGGGTGCAAATGGTTAACATACTCAACTGCTAACTGCCAGGTTGGAAGTTCAAGTCCACCCAGAGGGGCCTTGGAAGAAAGGCCTGGTGATCTACTTCTGAAAAATCAGCCTTTGAAAACCCTATGGAGCACAGTTCTGCTCTGACACACATGAAGTCACCATGAGTTGGAGTCGACTCCATGGCAACTGGTAGGTAATTAGGTAACATCTGTCTGGATACTGAAAGTTGAACACGATTCACCAGGAAAGGGCATGCCAGGGGCAGGAGCAGCATGTGAAAGGTGCCATGTCAAAACCCCTGAGGCCTGTGGGTGCTCAGAAGCTCTCTCAGGCCTGAGGAGGGTCCTCGGCTCAGTGGGGGCCGGTATGATTTGCTGAGCGGCTCTCACCCTATACCGAGCCTGGATGACCATGTGAATCCAAGGATGTCAGCTGTCCTGGGGGTCAGCAGACAAGTCGTCACTAAGCTCTTCAACAGCTACAACGTCCTGAGACGTCTCCCGTGTCCCTAGGTCTTGAGGGGCCAGTGCTCTCAGCCTAGTGCGAGGTAAGGGGTCTGGTTCCATCTGACAGGTTGCCTTGGAGATTCCACTCCATGGAGAAGACATTCCTGTCATCGGGCCAGGTTCTCTGGAGCATGGAAAGGCAGCACAGGGTAGGGGACAGCTCCAGTCTACGGGCTAGGATGTGAGTTCAGCCCCAGCTGTACCCCAGACTTGCAAGTCCAGTCAACTCTCTGAGATCAGTTTCCTCATTAATAACAATGGGCACTAACATACTTAATACTTACCGTATTTCTTCACAAATAATGTGCCCACACGTATAATGTGCAGAAATGATGAAATTTAAGTAAAACAGTTCCAGCATAGTACGCCCATGCATATACCGCACATGTCTCCTGACATTTCCAGAAGTGAATTTCAGCCTCATTTACTCGTCCTTCCATATTACAGGTAAATCATATCTTTCTGATCATTTTCTTTAATCTCCTGATTGTGTGTATAAAAATAGTCTGAAAATGTTAGTTTTTTAGTTCTTCATGCATTCATAATCTTTGGTTTCAACACGGCATCCCACTGCTCCATTCACAAGAATGACAATGATATTTTATCAGGAAATTACAAAAGTTCACTTTTGTATATCACTTTTCATCTACTGGTAAATACTTTTGGCTTAAATTTCAAGTAATATAAAATCAATGCGTATCTTAAGTGACGTTTTCATGTGATCAGAAATAGAAATTGAAGTCAGAAACGTAAAAAAAAATTGGTGTAGTGTGCTTACAAAAATAATGCACAGGGGTTGCACGGCTGGCAAAAATGTATAACACGTGCATTATTTGTGTAGAAATACAGTAATACTTTGCATGTATTAACTCACTTAGCTCACATTACAACACTATGAAGTAGGTATTATTATTTTTCCCATTTAATAGATAGGAAAACTGAGGCCCAAAGAATCACATCAGGGCCTATGCTTTTCACTGCGATGCTATGTTGTTCTTAGTCACCATCAAGCGGGCTCCAACTTAAGGCGACCCCACGTACAACAGAATGAAATATTGCCAGTTCCTGCACCATCTTCATGGTTGTTGGTAGGCTGAAGTCCATTGTTGCAGCCACTGTGTATACTGAGTGCCTTTCAACCTAGGGAGCTCATCTTCCAGTACTATATGGGACAATATTCTGTTGTGATCCATAGGCTTTTCATTGGCTTATTTTTGGAAGTAGATCACCAGGCCTTTCTTCCTAGTCTATCTTAGTCTGGAAGCTCCACTGAAACCTGTCCACCATGAGTGACCCTGCTGGTATTTGAAATACTGGCGGCATAGCTTTCAGCATCATAGCAACGCACAAACCAGCACAGTATGACAAACTGACAGATGGGGGGTGGTGCATTACAATACTGACTCTCATTAGTAGAATGCTGCTGATAAACGCTGCCCTCCAAACCCCAGAGATTTGTGGTAATGAATGGAAGAAAGCGTATGAAGGCACTTTCAAAACTTAAAGATTGTATAACCGTAAGGTGACATGGTATCTATTCCAGTCCCTGCAGTCATTTCGGCAACACTCCCATTGCATTAGGTGCCCTATTTTAAGATGTTCATAATACTACCTTTGAAAGATTGGCAACTGAACTTGAGAATGACTTTGAATATTACCCTCCAGGAGTTTTCCTGGGTGTGGGCGTTCCTTTAAAAGAGAAACCATACTGAAGAGGCTAAATGCCCGGAAGATGAAAGATGGAGACCTAATGTGATCACAGGTTTAAAGTAACCCTTCATTTGCTCAGAAGTGGGGAGGAGGCTTTGGGGGGTGTCAGTTTGAGGAGAGGCACAACTGTTTATTTTTCTGGTGTACACTATTCATACCCATATCACTTTAGCACTGGAGAGAGCACTGGGCTGAGCCTGAAAAAAATGCTGGTTGGGGAACCTAAGAGAGCGTGAATTAGGGTCAGATAACTCAGGATACACTGGGTGTGGCTCGGAGTTATTCCTGTTAGCAGGCTCACTGGGATCCCAGTCAGATAACCAAAAAAAGAACAGCTGAAGAGCCTATTCTATTTGGAATTCGGAGAAGAGTGGACAAACGAAACAAGTATTTTGTTGTTGTTAGGCGCCATTGAGTCTATTTCGACCTACAGTGACCCTATGTGGAGGAGTAGAACCCCATAGGATTTCCTAGGCTGTAAATCTTTACAGGAGCAGATCACCAGGTCTTTTCACTGCAGAGCGGATGGTGGGTTCAAACTGCCAACCTTTCAGTTAGCAGCCAAGCGTTTAACCGTTGTGCCACCATGGCACCTTGAAACGACTTATTCCTGGGCTTTAAAGTGCTTGTTCAACCAACTATTGATCTCCATGGTCTAGTTCATTTCTGAAATACTCAAATGGCAGCCTCTCTCTTTCTGAATAATTGGCTTTGACCCAAAACTCCAGCTATATAAGCAGGGGTAGAAGAAGGAGAGGAAAGTTGTGGTCCCAACTGAAAAACCAAACGCATTGCCATCGAGTCGATTCCAACTCATGGCGACCTCATGTATTATGGAGTAGAATTGTACTCCATAGTGTTTTCTTGGCTGTAATATTTACAGATGGAGTCCCTGGGGTGGCACAAACGTTTAAACACTTGACTACTAGTCAAAAGATTGGCAGTTCGACCCTTCCGAGAGGCACCTTGGAAGACAGCCCTGGAGATCTGCCTCCAAAATGTCACAGTCTTGAAAACCCTATGGAGCAGTTCTACTCTGTAGTCAGAATGGACTCCATGGCAACTAACAACAACAATCTTTACAGAAGCAGATCACCAGCCCTTTCTTCTGCGGCTCTACTGGGTGGGTTCGAACCATCAATCTTCAGTTTAGTAGTCGAGCACAAACTGCACCACTAGGGACGCTGTTGTGGCCTCAGACCTTGTGAAAAAGGATGAGGGTTTTTGTTATCAGAAAATTCCATTACAGGACCCTGCATTTGTCTGGATGGCTGGGCAGACCACAGCTGGGGTATCACTCTGAGTACTTCTCAGCCCATTCCATTTGGCTTCCTCCTCAACATTCCACCCAAACTCTTCTCACCGGGCTGCCAGCGGCCTGAGAATCTCCACATCCTGAGGGCAAGAGCACCCTGTAGTCTGTTCCAGCTGGGCCTCTCGCAGCATTTGGCACACTTGCCCCACTCACTCTGAAACTGCCTTGAGACCAATGAGTTGATGCCCTGTAGGATTTTATCTTAGAAAATTAATAGATACTCAGGTTTGTCATGCATAAACTCATTTAGTTTGTTGCACGGTAGTCATGGCAAGGCACACAAGTAAGACAACAACATTCATTTGGAAATGGAGAATCACAATTACATTGTTAATTTAATGGTTAGAGTTTAAACCTTTAGAGTTCAGGTTTTTACCTTTAATGAGAGGTCTCGGGAGGAAGGTTTAACCACAGCTTGAATTTGGGGGAGGATCCTCGTAGATAGGGTCCAAGGTCAGTGGCAGTGGACGGAATTTCAGTTCCATCTCTGCCTTCTCTGAGTGAGCAGAAGTTTAGGGTTTATATGTGAATTTGTCACCTTGGCTCCACATGACAAGGGCCAGTGTGGCGTCAAAGATTAGTGTTATGTCTTTTCTACAGGGTTAGAGAGTAGATGAATGATGTGTCTTCTCTTCCAGGTTAGAGATTAGGGAGATTGTTTAGATTTGTGTTATGTTTTCTTGTGTCACGGCATGACGGGTCAATGTGAACTTAAAGCATGTTTACGTTCTTTGCATACGTCACATGCTTCTATGTTTCTATGTCTAAGTTCAGGAATTTTCTAAATAACTTCCTAATGACTTGCAGTAGATGTTAGAGAGCCTCTCAGAGGGTAGACATCTTTCTATTTCTAAATTCATTTGTTGTTGTTAGGTACCATAGAGTCAGTACCAACTCATAATGACCCTCTGTACAACGGAACAAAATACTTCCCGGTCCTGCGCCACCCTCACAGCTGTTGCTCTGCTTGAGCCCATTGCTGCAGCCACTGTGTCAGTCCATGTCGTTGAGGGTCTTCCTCTTTTTTGCTGACCCTGTACTTTACCAAGCATGATGTCCTTCTCCAGGGACTGGTCCCTTCGGATAACGTGTCCAAAGTATGTGAGATGAAGTCTTGCCATCTTTGCTTCTAAGGAGCATTCTGGCAGTGCTTCTTCTAAGATAGATTTGTTCGTTCTTTTGGCAGTCCATGGTATATTCACCAACACCATAATTCAAAGGCATCAGTTCTTCTTCGGTCTTATTCAGTGTCCAGCTTTCACATCCATATGAGACGATTGAAAACACCATGGCTTAGGTCAGGTGCACCTTAGTCCTTCAAGTGATATTTTTGCTTTTCAACGCTTTAAAGAGGTCTTTTGTAGCAGATTTGACTGCTGCTTCCATGGGTGTTGATTTTGGATCCAAGTAAAATGAAGTCCTTGACAACTTAAATCTTTTCTCCGTTTATCATGATATTTCTTATTGGTCCACTTGTGAGGATTTTTGTTTTCTTTATATTGAAGTGTAATCCATATTGAAGGCTGTGGTCTTTGACCTTCATCAGTAAGTGCTTCAAATTTATATTGTGAGTACTTATATGTGTTTCGAAAGCATAATGGTGACTTATACCTTATGGGATTTGAGATCATTATAGAAACATACAGAACAGTTGGCATCCAGCCACAACTTTTCCCTCATTTTCTCCTCCCTTTCTGCCCCTTTCCTTTCTGATTTCTTCACTGGCTTTCTTCTTCCTGACCTTAAATATTATATTCCTATCCCGTGGATTCTATCCAAGGAACCCTGCTGGTGCAGTGATTAAAGCACTCTGCTGCTAACCGAAAGGTCAGTGGTTTGAACCCACCAGTCATTCCTCGGAAGAAAGCTGTGACAGTTTGCTTCCATAAAGATTACAGCCTTGAAAACCCCATAAGGCAGTTCTACTCTGTCCTATAGGGTCACTATGAGTCAGAATTGACTCAACGTCAGTGAGTTTTGAGTTTTATCCATGGCTACCTTTTTTTTTTTAATGGGTCACAAGGAAATTTTTTACAGGCATCATAACACATTGAATTGTGTTTCCAAAAAGTATGTATTGTAAATCCTAACCCCTATAGTTGTGGATTTCATTTTACTTGGATCCACAATCAACACCCATGGACCAGCAGTCAAGAAATCAAATGACTTATTGTATTGGGCAAATATGCTGCAAAAGACCTCTTTAAAGTGTTCAAAAGCAAAGACATCACTTGGAGGACTAAGGTGTGCCTGACTCAAGCCATGATATTTTCAGTCACCTCATATGCATGCAAAAGCTGGACAGTGAATAACAAAGACTGAAGAAGAATTGATGCCTTTGGATTATGGTGTTGGCAAAGAATATTGAATATACCATGGACTGCCAAAAGAACTAACAAATCTGTTTTGGAAAAAGTACAGCCAGAATGCTTCTTAGAAGCAAGGATGGCAAGACTTCATCTCACATACTTTGTACATGTTATCAGGAGGGACCAGTCCCTGGAGAAGGACATCATGCTTGGTAAAGTACAGGGTCAGCGGAAAAGAGGAAGACCCTCAAGATGCATTGACACAGTGGCTGCAACAATGGGCTCAAACACAGCAATGACTGTGAGGCTGGCACAGGACTGGGCAGTGTTTTGTTATGTTGTACATAGGGTTGTTATGAATTGGAACTGACTCAACGGCACCTAACAAAAACAACAACAAGGTATGCACAGGCTTACTTGTGCTTACTTATTAATCTGTAGTGCACAATTTCACCTGTTTTTTACCACATCAAAGATGTGTTGAAACCCATGTGAAATTGTGCACTACTGATTAGTAAGTAAACACAATTAAACCCGTGTGTACTGTAAGCCCATGGGTACCTTGCTTACTGGTTAATCCTCCCCTGGTGATGGAGGACGATAACTTCCCCCAATGGACAAGAAATGACATTGACCACAGTTTTTTAGATTGCGAAAAGTTGCTTGGGATTCTTCAGTTGTTCAGGATTCTTCCAGTGTGCCTGAGAACAGACCAGACCTTGGAGATTGGAACATACACAGGTTAATTCTGGCACTTTATGGTCCTATGTCATTCTTCTTTGTCTGAGTTACGTAGTGCTGCTCTAACACAGATACCACAGGTGGGTGGCTTTAAAGAACAGAAATTTATTTTCTCACCATTCTGGAGGCTGAAAGTTCAAACCATGGTCTTGACCATCTTGATACCTTCCTTGTCCATAGTCCTGGACATTCCTTGGTTCCCTGGCTTGCAGACAGTCGTCACATGGCATCTGTCTTACCGTGTGTGTGTGTGTGTGTGTGTGTGTGTGTGTGTATGTGTCTAATTTGCTCTTTTTATAACTCAGCAGTGATTAGATTTAGAACCCACCCATCGCAGGAATGGTTTAATTAACATAACAAAGAAAATCTTACTTCCAAACAGGATTACATCCACAGCTATTTAAAAAAATTGCTGTGGCGAAATCAGTTCCTTTATGGGGCCTTTTGCCTTGGTTCTTTGGAAAAAACAGCTTGAGAGATTTTCACCCTAAACCCTGAGGAGTTACCTTTGCCCTAGTTTTCTATCCCAGAGGGTTTGTTACTTTCGTCAAGGTTGATTGACATTTCCTGGGTAAACTGTAAACAACTCAGTTGGATACTTCTTGTCTGGTGCTGGGCTGCAGCTTACCCTATGATTTGTATGCACCTTGCAGGGATTGGTAAGTAGACTATGCAAATGAAGATTCTGTAGCCTACTATGCAAATGAAGTGTCTGTGGCCTACTAAGAGGGGATTGGTCAGTTTGTGGCCCCCCGCTGGGAGGGACTATGCCTTGAAATTGACAAGGAGTTGTGTATATATATGCAGCCAGCCTCACAGGGGGTTTTGAGACAGAAAGAAGCAGGAAGAGAAGCAGCAAGAAGAAGCAGAAGGAAGAAAGAAGAAGCAGAGAGAGGAGAAAAGGAACCACTTAAAAGAGCTGTGACATGGC
>NW_004443970.1:18978223-19001560 GCF_000243295.1 Trichechus manatus latirostris
TTCTAGAGCCTCCCAGAGACCCCGTATAAATAACTCTAAGCTCTCAGTCATTCCTACAATTGGTCGTCATTTATTAAGCACCCACAAAAACAGATACGGAGCCCTGGTGGTGCAGTGATTAAGACCTATGGCAAGCTACGGCTGCTAACCAAAATGTCGGCAGTTTGAATCCACGAGTCACTCCTTGGAAACCCTATGGGGCAGTTCTACTGTGTCCTATCGAGTTGCTATGAGTGGGAATCAACTGGATAGCAATGAGTTTTTTTTTAAAAAAAAAAAAAACAGATACAGAGTCCCTGAATGATGCAAACGGCTAACACAGTCGGCTGCTAACCAAAAGATTGACAGTTTAAATACATCCAGAGACGCCTTGGAAGAAAGGCCTGTGATCTACTTCTGAAAAATCAGCCATTGAAAACCCTATGGAGCACAGTTCTACCCTGACTCATTAGTTGAAATCATCTCAACAGCAGTTCCGGCTGAATCTTTATTGTATCCCAAGTGCAATAACACTTAGAATTTATATGTTAGGTTGCTTTTAGAAAGCCAAGTAAGATGTTTCTCACTTCATTAACTGCTATTGGAGCTCCCTCCTCTCAGCTGGGGTGACGGCTCCAAGAGCTGAGGTGTTACTGGGGTGGTGGTGTCATTCCTAGCTCTGGATCTTTTGTGACTCTGGCCCCATATATCCAAAGGATCAAAGTGCCCCACCCAGAAGGAGCTGACCTGCAAACTCCACTGGGCTCTTTGCTGAAGGAGAAGGCATCTGAAATCCAGCGTCTCCAGGAGGAGTGGCAAAGCCAGAAGGCCAGATTGCAAGCCCAGGTAGAAGAATCACCCAGGTGGGGCTATGCCAACATGCTGAATGACACTTTGCCTCCTCCTTCTCTTTATGGACAACTTTGGAAATGAAAGGAGGGCCTCATCCACAGACAAGCTGGGAGGGCATTCCAGGTCCCGAGCAAGGTGGAATTCTTGGTTATTTTTATTCATTCTTTCAAAACCTGCTGTGGCTCATTGAACACCTGCTATGAGCCAGGAACCCTTCTAGGTGTTTGCGATATATCCATGAACAAAATAGACAAAATTCCGCATTTAAGGTGTTTATGTTTTAGCGGGGGGCAATGATGGTTCAGTGGTACAGATCTTGGAAACCAGGGTTTAATTCCTGACCAATACACCTCAGGTGCAGCCACCACCCAACTGCCATTGGAGGCTTACATGTTGCTATGATGCTGAACGGGCTTCAGCAGAGTTTCCAGACTAAGACTAGGAAGAAAGCCCTGGTGATTTACTTCCAAAAAATCAGTCAGTGAAAACCCTATGGATCACAGTGATCCTATCCCATTGTGTACAGGATCACCATAAATTGGGGGCCAACTCAACAACAGCTAGCAACAACAACATATTTTGGGCAAAGAGGTGGGAACAAACAATAAACACTAGATATAAGCAATAAGTACTTTAGAAGGTGATAGGGGCTTTAGGACAAACAAGAAGCAGAAGAAGGTAAACAGAGTTGGGAGGCTGCTGATACAGGATTAGGGTGCAGTACTAAACTGGAGTTGTCAGGGAAAGCCTCCGGAAGAAAGTGAGATTGGAGCAAGCACCTTAAGGAGGTGAAGGAGGCCACGATGTAGCTGTCTGGAAGGTAGCCTCGTCCCTTCTTGGTTTCGCTTGGAAGGTTTATGTCCCAGCCGGTCTTCTTCTCTTGACTGCAGTTGATGACTCTAGTTGAGGCGCCCCCAGAGCCCCAGCCCATCCCCAGGTTCTCATAGCTTGCAAGCTTGCAGTTCCCACAGGTTGAGGAGACCTTCAGAAAGGTTTGATTTTTTTTAAATAATCCCTGGAGGAGTGAGGGGCCTGGCCTGAGGGTGTGCCATCCTGGTTGCAGATCTTGCAGATGCAGCAGGCTCTGGAGCAGTGTGCCAGCACCTACCGGGAGGACCTGCAGGACCTCAAGCAGCTCTCCGACCACGAAAGGGAGACACTGCAGCAGGAGCTCCAGAAGAGCGTTCAGCAGAACCAGGCCATGAAAGCCCAGCTTGAGGCTTCCCACCAGCGAGCCCTAAGAGTGCTTGAGAAGGCCAAAAATCAGGAACTCAAGGTAAGGGCAATGGCTTAGTTTCCTAGGGCTACCATAACAAAGAGGTCGTTGGCGGCTTAGTGGTAGAATTCTCCTCTTCCATGTGGGATACCTAGGTTAGAATCCGGACCAGTGCACCCTATGCGCAGCTGCCACTCACCTATCATTGGAGGTTTGCTTGTTGCTATGAGCTGAACAGGTTTCAGCAGTACTTCCAGACTAAAACAGACTAGGAAGAAAGGCCTGGCGATTGACTTCCAAAAATCAGCCAATGAAAACTCTATCATGGGGATGGCACAGGGTCTCATTCCGTTGTGCATGGGATCCCCATTAGTCGGGGGCTGACTCAATACCAACTAACAACAACCATAACAAAATACCACAAAGTGGGTGGCTTTAAAGAACAGAAATGTACTGTTGCACAGTTCTGGAAGTCAGGAGTCTGAATTCAGGGCCTTGGCAAGGCCATGCTCTCTCTGTCTGCTCAAGGGGAAGCCCCTTCCTTGTCTCTTCCAGCTTCTGGTAGCCTCAGGTGTTTCTTGGCCTTCCTTGGCTTTTAGATGCATCTCCTCATGTATGACCCTGTATCCCTGTGTGTTCTTCCCTTTTATAAGACACCACACAGAAGGCTTTAGGACCCACCTGCAGTATGACCTCGTTAACTCAACTGATCACATCTTCGAAGAAAGACCCTATTTCCAAACAAGGACACATTCACCAGTACAGGGTTTAGGGCATCAATATATCTTTTTGAGGGACACACTTCAACCCATAAACCAAAAATACCAAACCCATTGCCGTCGAGTCGTTTCTGACTCATAGTGACCCACAGAGCAACTAGTGGGTTTGAACTGTGAACCTTTTGGTTAGCAGCCAAGCACTTAACCACTGCTTAACCAGGGCTGCATTATGAGTTTTTAGTCCATAACAGATAATAAGTCAGCTATTCACTAAGCACCTGCTATGTGAGCACCTGCTATACACTACCTGTAGTGCTTTTGTACATTATCCTTCATCACCACAGCAATTTTACAAGGTGATTATTATCATATTCCACTTATCCCCATGAGTAAAGTAGCTCAGAGAGAATAACTTGCTTAGGGTCACACAGCCAGTAGGTGCAAAGAGAGGGTTCAGACTCAGGTCTGCTGGGCTTCTTGTACTGCTTCCTTACCTGCATGTGGCCTTTGTAACATAAGAATAGCTTTCTTTCCTGACTTGAACAACGTCATTGTGACAGTTAATTTTGTTTAATGATATTTTATTGTGTTTTTGGTGAAAGTTTACACAGCAGATTAGGTTCCCGTTTGACAATTTCTATACAAATTGTTCAGTGACATTAATTATGTTTTTCACAATGTGTCAACATTCTCTTTGTTCCATTTCTGGTGCTTTAGTTTCCCTGCCCCCTTATCTTCTCATCTTTCCTTTTGAAAAATAGTTGACCATTTGGTCTCATATAGATGGTTTTTTGATGTAGCACCATACTCACAGATAATATCCTTTATTTTGTATGCCAATCTGTTATTTTGCTAAAAGGAGACCTCAGGGTATAGTTTCAGTTCAAGGTTTAAAGAGTATCTCAGGGCAATAGTCTCAGGGAGTCCTCTAGTCTCAACTGATCCAGTAAGTCTGGACTTTTTAATAATTTGAGTTCTGTTCTGCATTTTTCTCCCATTCTATCAAGGTCCATCTATTTTGACCCTGATCCCAACCAATGGTAGTGGTAGCCGAGCACCATCTAGTTCTTCTGGTCTCAGGGCAGATAAGGCGTGGCTCATGTAGGCTGTTAGCCCTGTAGACTAGTTTCTTCTCTGAGACTTTGGTTTCCTTCTTTTTCTTTTGCTCCTGACGAGTAGAGCCCAATAGTTGTGTCTTAGTTGGCTCCTTACAAGCTTTTAAGACCCCAGACTCTACATACCTCACTAGAATGCAGAACATGAACTTTTGTGAACTATATTGTGCTAATTGACTGAGTTGTCCCATGAGACTAAGGTCCAAAGCCTTCAAACCCAGAAAACTAATCTTGCAAGGTGCTTGATTATGTCTGAGAAGTGTCTATAACTGTGTCCTCTATGACTATATATGCATGCACACACCTATCTGTATGTACACATACAGATACTTCTATCTGTGCACACATATGTGCACACCTGTACCTACTCATACACATCTATGCCTATACACATACATATGTGACCATATACTCGTTTTTTGGTTGTGATGGTTAATTTTATGTGTCAACTTGGCGAGGCTATGGTGTCCAGTTGTTTGATCAAACACTAGTCTAGATGTTGCTGTGAAGTTACTTTGTACATGGCTCAATTTTAAAAAGGTCAACTTTTATTACTGATTTATTCTGCAGGTATTTATTGAGCAACTCTCATGAGGTATCATTGTGCTCAGCTTGGGTGATACCAAGATGATTGAGATAATCCCTGTCCATATGCAGCTCACCTGTAGGGAGAAAGGCAGCCACTCAGACAGATTGCTGTAATTCAGTGGGTCAGAGCTGTGAGAGGGTGGTACGAGGTATTTTGGGATCACCAAGAAAGGAGACTATGCAGTGTAGGGCATGAAGAGACAGAGTGAAATTGGGCCCCTTCAGAGGCTCCCAACAGGCCATGACAAGAGCACAGTGAATCTCCCAGAGAGGTTGAATAAATTCGCCAGAGATTTTTCCGGCTTGAAGTAAACCCTGGGGGCTGACCCTGCAAGGTCCTCTCTTCCACGGGCTTCCAAGCAAAAGAGGTCTCCCCGGGGACAGAGAGAGGCCATGTCACAGAGTGAGAGAGTCTACTCCTCCACTTGGCTCTGACTTCCCCATTCTCTTTTTTTAAAAATATAATTTATTTTAGTTTTGTTGTTGTTGAGAATATACACCAATTCAACAGTTTCTGCATGTAGAATTTAGTGACATTGATTACATTCTTGGAGTTGTGCAACCATCCTCACCCTCCTTTTCCAAGTTGCTCCTCCCCCATTAACATAAACTCAACTTCCCCCAAAGGTTGCTGTCTCATCTTTTGAGTTGCTGTTGTCCATTTGATCCCATATAGACAGTTCTTAAAAGAGCCCAATGCTCGAGGCAGATGTTCTTTACTATCTCCGTTCCCTTTTCACTGGAAGTAAAATGTCACTACGTGTAGTGCTCTGAGCCTCGCAACTAGTGCAAGAGGAGGAAAGCATCCGAGAGTTCAAAAACTGCCAAGCTTTTCTGCCTTCTCATTTAATTAACTCACTATGGAATGACTGAGTTTCCGCATTGCTGCTGAGGGCATAACAGAGGTGAAGACCTAGGCAACCTCTGAATGCACTGTTGGGTTCATTTCACTGACTCGGACTCAAAGATGGCTGGGTTCTCCCCTTTTAAAAAAAAAAAAAAAAGAAAAAAAACAGTTGTCATGGAGTCAGTTCTAACTCATGGTGACCCCATGTGTGTCAGAGTAGACTGGGCTCCATAGATTTTCAATGGCTATGACCTTTCAGAAGTAGATGGTCAGGCTTTTCTTCCAAGGTACTTCTGGGTGGATTCAAACCTCTAATCTTTCAGTTAACCCAGTTCTTAACTGTTTGCACCACGCAGGGAATCCTTTTGCCTTTGATGAAATCCCATTTCTCATTGTTTCCGGAGGCAGCATGAGGGAGTGGAAAGGGCTTGGGCCCTGGGTTAAAATCCTGCCTCCACCATTACCTGTCCTCAGGCAAGTCACTTCTCTTTGAGCCCTAATTTCCTCCTCTGTAAAATGGGGGAAGGACCCCTGGTGT
Organism: Trichechus manatus latirostris; assembly: GCF_000243295.1. Taxonomy (NCBI): domain Eukaryota; kingdom Metazoa; phylum Chordata; class Mammalia; order Sirenia; family Trichechidae; genus Trichechus; species Trichechus manatus. Next base: position 18,984,078 of record NW_004443970.1, read on the forward strand.
CACAGTGGTTAAGCCCTGGGCTGCTAACCAAAAGGTCAGCAGTTTAAACCCAACAGCCACTCCTTGGCAGAAAGATGTGGCAGCCAGCTTCCGTAAAGATTACAGCCTTGGAAACCCTATGGACAGTTCTACTCTGTCCTATACGGTTGCTAGAAGTTGGAATCAACTTGACAGCAACAGGTTTTTAAAAGAGGGGGCGGGGGAATAAGAGCTCCTGTATGTTTTCTGTATGACCTTGGAAAAGCTAATTCATCTCTCCCAGCCTCAGTGTCCTCTTGTATGTAATGTGACTGTGTATTAACTGGAACTCTCTTAGTTGCAAACAGAGAAACTGGATTAGCTTCCTATAAAACTTCATAGAACCTTCTTTGGGTGCCTGACCCATAATAGCCAATAATAGCCATAATGTTTGTTGAATGAAAGAATGAATGAACAAAAGCATGATCATATAAATGAACCCAAGGACAGAGACACAGCAGTTCTCAGGGCCAAAGTAGACCATGGACTGAAAAGCCCTGGGGATCCCTCCTTCTGCCATGCCTGCTCTGCTCTGCACATCAGCCTGGGTCTCCCTTCAGAGACAGCTACTTCTGCTTCTCAGGACCTGGGGCAGTGTACAATGCTCACCTCACTGCCCCTGAGAGTGGCAGAATTCAGGGAACTGTCAAAAAGAAACATTTGATCAGCGAGTCAATTACAATTAACAGTTTATTGAGTGAGAAGCTATCTGCAAACAGGGAATGTTCGAAAAGGAGCGTGCTCAAGCAGCGCTAGGGCAGGGTTCTTAAAGGCGTTAAAGCATTTCCAGTTAAATTGGGACTTAGGTATGTTCTTAATTAAAGGGAGGGTCTTACAAAGCGAGGATCTTTCTCTTATTGGTTCTATAGATGTAATTGTCTGATGGGAATTGGTCGTGTCAGGCACGACAAATCAAAACCATCCTTCCATGTCCAGTTGTCCTTCTGGGAAAGTCCCTACGATTAGAACACTTTAAAAACTCCCTATTATTTTGTCCTGGTTTTATACCTGGCACAAATGGCCATTCTGATTTATTGTTCACAGAAAGGTTTTGCATCTGGTGCAAACAGCCATTAATTTTTAGTTAATATTTAACGCCGCCCAGTTAGTCAGTCTCTCTTGCCCTCACCTTTTGTCTGTCTCTCTCCGTACTTCCCTCCCATACACGTTCTAACTCCAAATTCCCCAGGAAGAACTCTGATTGACCCCGCTTGGAACAGGTGTCCACTCTGGTCTAATCAACTATGGACGGGGCTGGGTTCACACAGCACAAAATGGCTGCTGTGGCCAGGCCATCACTGTCATCACAGGTGGGTAGAGCAGCGTTCACTGTAGCGATAAGCCCTCCACAGGGGAGCCGCAAGCCCAGCTCAGAGGAGGTGCTTGGCAGAGACGACAGATCTTTGCCTCTGTGTCAACCTTCACAACTTCTTCCCTACCTCTTTTGCCCACAGGCCACAGAGGAGCGCTTGAAGAAGGAATCCAGCCACAGCCTCCAGATCCAGCACCAGACACACCGACTGGAGCTGCAGGCCTTGGAGGAAAAGGCAAGGCAAGAGCTCCAGGAGGAGCGCGAGAGGATGCAGGCCCAGCAGGCTCTGCTGCTAGGTATACAACCACCACATCCCAACCGCCGAAATCGGAAGCCAGAGGGTATGCCCAGACCCAGGGGCCGGCTGAGGGCAGGGCGGGAAGCATGGCTCTAGAGACACACAGGCCAGGCTTCCAATCCTGGCTCTGCTACTGAGTAACTGTGAGACCTAGGCAAGGTTACTCTGAGCCTCATTTTCCTCTTCTATAAAATAGGGTTACAATCGCCTCTCCTGATAAGGTTATTATGCAGGTTAAATGAGATATTAGGTATAAAATGCCCAGCGTAAACACTCGACTACTAACCAAAAGGTTGGCGATTCGAACCCACCCAGAGAGGCCTCAGGAGAAAGCCCTGGTGATCTGCTTCCAAAAGGTCACAGCCTTGAAAACCCTATGGCATGCAGTTCTACTGTGTATACATGGGGTCAGCATGAGTCAGAAGCAACTCAAAGGCAACTGGTTAGCATATAACATGAACCCAGTGAATAATAACTATTATTATTGGAGTCCCTTGGTGGTACAAACAGTTAACACACTCCTCCAAAAGGTTGGAGGTTCAGGTTCACCCAGAGGTACCTCAGAAGAAAGGCCCGGCAATGTACTTCCAAAAAATCAGCCACTGAAAACACTAAGGAACATAGTTCTGTTTTGACACATATAGGGTTGCCATGAATCAGAATCGACTCAGTGGTGACTATTTTTGTTTTGTTTTGTTTTAACTGAAATTGACTATAACCCAGATCTCTGAGCCTTTCCAATACCTAGGTAGGTGGTATTGTCTTGACTTCTCATTTCCATCCTAAGGATTTCGACGTATTTGGGGGACTTAGGCCTCCAGACTCCTGCATGTTCCTCTGCTTCCTCTGCTTGCCCTACATTATCCGCATTAGGAAACTCAGCCCCGGCTGTGGGGACCATGGTCTCAGGGAGCATCTAGCTCAATTGGCATCACATAGTTTATAAAGAAAATGTTCTACATTCTACTTTGATGGTAGCGTCTGGGGTCTTAAAAGCCTGTGAACGGCCATCTAAGATACTCTTCTGGTCTCACCCCTTCGGGAGCAAGAGAGAATGAAGAAAACTCAAGATACTAGGGAAGGATTAGTCCAAAGGACTAATGGACCACAACTACCACAGCCTCCACCAGACCAGGTCCAGTACAACGAAATGGTGCCCGGCTACCACCGCCGACTGCTCTGACAGGGATACAAATAGAGGGTCCCGGACAGAGCTGGAGAAAAATGTAGAACAAAATTCTAACTCACTTGATTAGACAGCCCCATAAAACAAAACGAGACTAATGGGGCACAATAGTCCAGGGACAAGGACTAGAAGGCAGGGGGGACAGGAAAAGTGGTAATAGGGAACCCAAGGTTGAGAAGAGAGAGCGTTGACATGTCGTGGGGTTGTTAACCAATGTCATAAAACAATATGTGTACTGACTGTTTAATGAGAAGCTAGTTTGTTGTGTTCACCTTCATCTAAAGTTCAATTGAAAAAAAAAAGAAATAGCACAGGCATCTTCCATCTATGAAAATGAAAGGTTTAAAAAAAAAAGAAATATTGATCCATACCCAGATTTCTTTCCATATGATAAAAATTACTTTGTTCAAAAATTAAACATATTCAGAAACAAAAAACAAAAAAGAAACTCAGCCCCTTTTCAGTTTTCACATTGTCTTAGTTATCTAGTGCTGCTATAATAGAAATACCACAAGTGGATGGCTTTAACAAAGAAAATTTATCCTCTCACAATCTAGGATTCCAGAAGTCCAAATTCAGGGTTCCAGCTCCAAGGGAAGGCTTTCTGTCTCTGTCAGCTCTGGGGGAAGGTCCTTCCTTGTCATCAATCTTCCCCTGGTCCAGGAGCTTCTCCATGCAAGAACCTCAAGTTCAAAGGATGCGCTCTGCTTCCAGCACTGCTTTCTTGGTGGTATGAGATGCCCAGTGTCTCTGCTTGCTTCTCTCTTTTATATCTCGAAAGAGATTGGCTTAAGAAACAATCTAATCTTGTAGATGGAGTCCTGGATCGTTAACATTACTGCCGATAATCCCATCTCGTTAACATCATAGAGATAAGATTTATAACACATAGGAAAATCACATCAGATGACAAAATGGTGGACAGTCACACAATCCTGGGAATCATGGACTAGCCAAGTTGACAGATATTTTGGGGGGACACAATTCAATCCATAACACACATCAAAAGCCACACACATGAAGCTTCTGGAATTTAAGTGCCTGGGTTGGAAGCCCAGCTCCAGCACTCACTAGCTGTGTGAACTTGGACAAGTAGCTTAGCTGCTCTGTGCCTCAGTTTCCCACCATAAAAGGGGACAATAAATGTATTTACTTCATAGGGTTGTTATGAGGATTACAGTAGTAAATACAGTGAGGAGCTTAGAACAGAGCCTGGCACGCAGCGTGTGCTGTGTCAGCGTTCACTGTTATTATTACCGAAGACTCCCGCGCTGCACTGCTGACCTTGAGCACCTCTCTCCATTGTCACAGCTCATCTCTCTCCCTCATTTCTCCTTTACCCTCACCTCCCTTCTCACTCTTAACTGCAACACAAATTCCTCTCCTTATCTCATGCATATCATTAAAGACCAAATTGGCCTTTGTTATGGATTGAATTGTGTCCCCCAAAAATATGTGTTGGAATCCTAACCCCTATACTGTGGGTAAGGAGTCCTGGTGGTGCAGTGGTTAAGAGTTCAGCTGCTAATCAAAAGGTCGGCGATTCAAACCCACCAGCAGTTCCATGGGAAAAAAGAGCTGGTGATCTGCTCCCGTAAAGATTACAGCCTAGGAAACCCTATAGGGCAGTTCTGCTCTGTCACATGGGGTCACTTTGGGTTGGAATTGACTCTGTGGCACCCAGCAACAGTAACACCATACTGTGGGTGTAATCCCTTTTGAGAATAAGGTTTTCTTTGTCATGTTAATGAGGCTTTATCAGCATAGGATGTGTCCTAAACCTAATCAGCTCTTGAGTTATAAGGAGGAACAAAGACAGAGAGACAAGCAAGCACAAATGGGAGGAAGACAGATGCCATATGAAGATCATCAAGGAACTGAGGAAAGCTGGAAGAAACAGGGACGTTACCCCACAACTGACAGAGAGAGAGCCTTCCCCTAGAGCCAGTGCCCTGAATTTGGACTTTTAGCCTCCTAACTGAGAAAATAAATTTCTTTACTTTAAAAGCACCCACTTGTGGTATTTCCATTACAGCAGCCCTAGGAAATTAAGACAGCCTTATTGAAGATATCTTCCGAACATAGGCAGGGCTTTCCTGAACAGAATTCTGGGGAAGAACATTTTCTTTACTTCCATAAGTGAGTCAGCTCTGCCTTGCTGCTTGGTTGAGTATTTGTTAGAAAGTGATTACTGCTGACCAGACATCCGGGGGAAGTGAATGTGAGGAGCCGGATGAGACAGTGGGTCCCACAGATTTCCTGGTTAGCAGTTACCTTGGAATGGAGGTGGCTGACTAGGGAAATGTTAAAGTTGCTGCTACTGTTGTTAGTTGCCGTTTAGTTCCAACTCATGGCGACTTTATGTACATATAACAGGATGAAATGTTACTCAGTCCTGCAGCATCTTTTGATATGTTTGAGCTCATTGTTGCAACTGTTGTGTCAGTGCATCTCATGGAGGGTTTCCTTGTTTTCACTGACCCTCTGCTTTACCAAACATGATGTCCTTTTTTATCAATTGGTCTTTCTTGATGATGTGTCCAAAGTAAACAATACAAGACAAAGTCTTGCCATCCTTGCTTCTAAGGAGCATTCTGGCTATACTTCCTCCAAGACAGATTTGTTCATTCTTCTGGCAGTCCATGGTATATTCAATATTCTTTGCCAACACCACAATTAGAATTCATCAATTCTTCTTCAGTCTTCCTTGTTTCATTGTCCAGCTTTCGCATACACACGAGGCAGTTGGAAAGACCATGGATTGGGTCAGGCTCACCTTAGTCATCAAAGTGCCATCTTCGCTTTTTAGTGTTATCCATAAGGTTTTCAGTGGCTAATTTTTGGAAGTAGATCGCCAAGCATTTCTTCCTAGTCTTAGTCAAGATGCTCCACTAGAACCTGTCCACCATGGGTGGCCCTGCTGGTATTTGAAATATCAGTGGCATAGCTTTCAGTATCATGGCAACATGCAAGCCACCACAGTATGACAAAATAGCAGACAGGTGGTGGATGTTAAAGTTGGCCTCATGTAAAGAAGACGCGTTATATAAGATAAAGCCTAGCTTGTGCCACATGTCTCAGGGTACAAGTCTCCCCAGGTACAGATCAGGCTGGATACCCCTGGTATTTCCAACCCTGACAGCAGCTGTTGGCCCAGATGTCCCTGCCACCCCTTGCCTGGCTCCTCTGATCCCACAGAAGTCCGATTCTTTCCTGGCGACTCTGGAGAGACCCTGGGGACAGGCTGGATTCTCAGGTCCAGGCCCAGGAAGAAGGAATTTGTGGACTGTGTAATGATGATACAGCATAGCCTTCGTGGGTGGTAGTAGGGCAGAGAGGGAGCACCTACTGCACCTACTACAAAGATAGTAGATGTTCCAGGTGCCCCTGCCCCTGTTCCAGTGCCTGCATTAGACACAGCTGATCTGCAGCATAGCTCAGTGTAGGTCTGCCGTAACCAGGTACCACAAACTGGGTGGCTTAAAACAACAGAAATTTCTCTCTCAAGGTTCTGGAGGCTAGAAGTCCAAAATTAAGGTGTTGGCAGGGCCATGCTCTCCCGGAAGGCCCTAGGGGAGAGTCTGTTCCATGCCTTTCTCTGAGCTTCTGGTGTTGCTGGTAACCCTTGCTGTCCCTGGGCTTATAGATACATCACTCCAATCTCTGCCTCCGTTGTCACATGTCTCTTGTCTCTGTGTCTGTTCTCTTTTAAGTACATCAGTCACTACAGATTTACTCCCATATATACCACCCTACTCCAGTATAACCTCATGTTAATTAATTACACCTACAAATACCCTGTTTCCAAATAAGATCACATTCTGAAGTTCTGGAAGAAAATGGATTTCAGGAAACACCATTGAACCCAATACATTTGGTTGGTGATGGGCGGGGAGGGTCAATGTGTCCTCCAGAGTACCTGGGGCACCAGGGTTGACGGTCGGTGAAGGGTGGGGGGATCGGTGTCCTCCAGAGTACCTGGTGCACTGGGGTTGGGACGCAAAGACAGGCTTACAGGATGGATGGATAGTCGGATGAGGGAGGGTTTGAGAGTGTGTGAATGAATTAGTATACTGTAGTTCATGCTTTGTTAAAGGGTTTTTATTTTACTTGTTTTTGTGATAAAGGTTTTTTAATTGGGTTGTGTTTGGGTTTTAGCACATGGTGAGTGCTCAGTACATAGTAGCTGTTATTACTGTTATCTTGGAATAGGTTTAAGGGAATGCAACCCAAAGCCTTCAGCAGCTACCCACCCCACCCCAGAGACTGTTGTCACTGCAGGACAGACTTCAGCCTTGACTGCCCCTCTGATCTTCTGCTCCTCTCTCTCCAGACTCCCTCAGGCAGGAACTGTCAGAGCAGCGGACTGCCTGCTCCGAGCACCAGAAGGACTTGGTGGCACTACAGGCCCAGCTGAGGGCTCTGGGCAGTTCCGGCCAACAGCAGACCAGCCCCTGGCCCCCAGGGGACAGCAAGGACCAAGCCCTCACAGAAGAGGTCAGTGCCCTGCCCCACCCACACCACACCACACCCCTCTCAGAGCAGTGCGAGGGCTGCAGCAAAAAGCCCTGTAAGGATAGTTTGGGGGGCTCTGTCTTTACCCTGTCTGAAATGGGGAGACCCTCCTCCTTCCACACCCCTGTCTGAAATGGGGGAGACCCTCCTCCTTCCACATCCCTGTCTGAAATGGGAACACCCCGCTTCTTCACACCCGTTTGAAATGGGGGAGACATCTCTCCTTCCACACCCCTGTCTGAAATGGGGGAGACCCCTCTCTTTTACACCCCTGTCTGAAATGGGGGAGACCCCTCTCTTTTACACCCCTGTCTGAAATGGGGGAGACGTCTCTCTTTCCACAGGACTAGGGACACGTGAGGGGCCTATAGGCTCACATCTTTGAAAAGCAAAAAGCAGGTTCTACATGCTGCACATCATTCATAATTCAGATAAGATGGCTTCTTGGGTGTAAGTATCAGACAGGTCTAGAGGCAGCTGGTCTGGGTGACTCCTTGAGATCTGCAGAGGCATTTCTCAGAACACTTCCCAGACTGACTCCCCGTCTAGACTTCCCTATTCCTGTGAGTGGGAACAGCCTTGCTGTCACCCTGCCCAGTGCCAGCTCTCCTTGAACTTCCTGGTCAGATGTAGCTGCCAGCCCCTCCTGGCTTGTGTAAGATTCCTCCTCTCGCTGGGATCCCAGGAGCCCCCTAATTTCCCAGGCCTCTGTCCCTCCAGGCCAGCAGTACGGCCCTCAGATGTCCATCCAAAACACATCTCAACTTAACACAAAGCTTTCAGGGCAAAGGCAGGGAAGCATATTTTGCTTGTTTAGATTTAAGCCCTATTCTTGGCTCACCCACGTTATTACACCTTTTCAGCACTTGGTCTGGCCAATTCCCAAAGCAGGAGAACCTTAAGAGACTAGGTGTGAGCCCCCAAATCAAGAGCCAGGGACCTGCCGTGGGCTTAAGGCTGGGAGCAGCGTCGGCCTTCATCTTTGCCCCAGCACACCTGTGGCCCTTTGCGCATTGTCCGCCCTTGCGCCTCCTTAAAAAAAACCTCTCTCCCTGCTTCTTTTTCAGGAGCAGGGCGGCCCAGGCTCTCCGACGGGCTCTGCTGAGCAGGGGCCGAGTGAGGGGTGTGGGCTGCGGGAGGAGAACTCGCAGCTCAAGGACGCGGTGCGGCGGCTGCAGGCCGAGGTGGAACAGCACCGGCAGGAGGCGCTGCAGCTCCGCGACCAGCGCAGGTCGGCCTAGGGACCCCAGAGCCTTCGTTCTTTCCTCCCTTCCCTGCCCGTTGGTGAGCTTTTGGGATCTAAAATTGTGTCTCCCCCTCGGCATCCTCCAAGAGAAAAGACTCCCTAATATGCTAGCATTTCACTGATGTTCCTTCTTTGGCCCATGGAAAGTACCAGTCCTCTAGGAATTCTACGAGCCCTGGTGGCGCAACGGTTAAGCACTCGGCTAATTAAAAGGTTAGTGGTTCGAACCCACCAAGCCGCTCTGCAGGAGAAAGCCCTAACGATCTGCATCCATAAAGATTCCAGCCAAGAAAACCCTACGGGGGAGTTCTACTCTGTCACACATGGGCTCGCTATGAGTCAGAATCGACTCCTCAGCCTCAGCAACAGGAATTCTAGATCTCAAAACTGCAGAGGATTTGCCCGGAAATAGAGAAAAGCCATTGCCATTGAGTTGTTTCTAACTCATAGTGACCCTATAAGGACGGAGTGGAACTGCCCCATAAGGTTTCCAAGGCTGTAAATCTTTACAGAAGCAGACTGCAACATCTTTCTCCCACGGAGCAGCTGGCAGTTTGAACCGCCAACCTTTCAGTTAGCAGCAGAGCACATAACAACTGTGCCACCAGGGCTCTTCTTTGAAATAGAGGAGGGAACCCTGATTTCCCTGCAAATCAGGGCATTTATAGAATCAGACCTAGAAGACAGCCTTAGGGAGACAATGCAGTAGAATGATTCAGATAGTCCAGTGTGATCTTAACTAGCTGTGTGCTCTTAACCAAGCCGTGTGACCTTGAGCCAGCCAGCCTACCTCTCCCAGACTATTTCTTTACCTGTAAAATTGAGATAACACCACCACTTCTCAGGGCTGTTGTAGAATGCAGTGAAATGTATGCAAGGAGCTTAGCAGGGTCCCTGGCATGGAGAAAGTACTCAGGAAATTGTGGCTGTCACTATTATTACTAAGGTGCCCTGGTGGCACAACAGTTAAGTGCTTGGCTGCTAACTGAAAGGTTAGCAGTTCGAACCCACCCAGTGGCTCCATGGGAGAAGAACCTGGTGATCTGCTTCCATAAAGATTACAGCCAAGAAAACCCTAAGGGAGAGTTCTACTCTGTCACACAGGTGGTTATGAGTTGGGATTGATTCAACAGGACCCAATAACAATACCATTATTACTAATCCATATTTAATAGTTTATTAGCAGTCCTGAATTCAGAGCCTTTTATTGTTGTTGTTATTGTTGGAAGGTTTTTAACTACACGTTCAACTTCTTTAATAGATATAGGACTTTTCATGTTATTTATTTTTTTCTTGAGTGAGCTTCGGTGGTTTGTATCTTTCAAGGAATTTCTTCATTTCATCTAAGTTTTTGAGTGTCCCAATCCCAGGCAAGAAGTTGCTCATGATTTTCTTTTCTTGTCTCTTTAATGTCTGTAGGATCCCTGTTTTCCTAATGTCTGTTGATTGTGTATATTATGTCAGCCTGGCACTGAGCTTTGAGCCTTGGCTGTTCTTGTTCATATAATCCTCACAACCACCTCTTTTTAAAGTTGGGGGGAAAGGATTAGGGAGGTTAAGTAACTTGGTTCACATGACACAGCACGTGTAGGGAAGGCTGGGGTTTGCTTTGGTCTGAGAGAACAGGGCTTCAATCTTAACTGCCTGTTAAGCATTCCCTTAGGCTAGTTTCTTAACCTTGGCATGTCTCAGTTGCTTGGAATACGGATGAAAAAACAGTGTTGACAACAGTGCAGATTAAATGAGATAACGTAAAGCTTTTGGAACAGCACTTGGCACATGGCAGTGACTCACGTAATGTCAACTGTTAGGCTTCCCAAACTCTAGCATGCACTAGAATCTCCTGGAAGACACGTTGAACAAAGCTAACCGGGCTCTACCAGTTGCAGTTGTTGTTGCGTGATTCCAGCTCATAACGACCCCATGTGTATCAGAGGAGAACTGTGCTCCCGTGGAGTGTTTGATGGCTGATTTTTTTGGAGGTAGATCACCCCTTTCTACCAAAGTGCCTCTGGGTAGACTCGAACTTCCATCCTTTTCATTAGCAGCCAAGTATGTTAACCATTTGCACAACCTGGGGAACTCATACGCACTCACTAGACTAGCGTAAATGAAGATTTATAAAGCCAAGCACTGGTGAGGTTATAGAGCAACTGGAACTGTTGTTAGTAACGTAGATTGTTACTAACCCGTTGCCATCAAGTTGATTCGATTCCGACTCATAGCGACCCTATAGAACAGAGTAGGACTGCCCCACAGGGTTTCCAAGGCTGTAATCTCTACAGATGCATACTGCCATGTCTTTCTCCCGTGGAGCAGCTGGTGGCCCAGCACTTAATCACTGCACCATCAGGGCTCCTTACATTGCTGCTAGGAGGTTAAATTGGTACAACCGTTTTGGAAAACTATTTAGCAGTAACTACCAAAGCTAAACATATATATATACCTATGTATCCATATGATTTGTGGCTCAAAAAAAGATATGTCCAAGTCCTAACCCCTGGTACCTGCGGGTGGGACCTTATTTGGAAATAGCGTCTTCGCAGATGTAATTAGTTAAATTAACACAAGGTCACACCGAAGTAGGATGGGCCCTAATCCAATCTGGTGTCCTTATAAGAGACTCCAGCTGGACTCTACCATCAGCATTTCTGATCCAAGTAGGTCTGAGGTGGAGCCCAACAATTGGTAGTTCTAGCAGATTCTCAGGTGCTACCTCACTAGGATGGCACTTTGAGTACCAGTTCTCTTCTTAAGAGTCCCTGGGTGGTGCACACAGTTAATGCGCTTGGCTGCTCATGGAAAGGTTGGAGGTTCAAAGTCCACCCAGAGGCTTCTCCAAAGAAAGGTCTGGCAATCTACTTCAGAAAAATCAGCCATCAAAAACCCTATGGAGCACAGGTCTACTCTGACACACATTGGGTCGCCGTGAGTTGGGGTTGACTCGACAGCAGCTGGTTCACTGGTAACTGGCTCTTCTTCCCTGTGAGTCCCTTACTCCACCGTTCTTACTGCAGTAGCCAGCCAGGGCAAGGGAGTTTTCCAGAGGCCCTGGAATCCTTCATATCCTAGCGAATGAAAAGAGCCCTGGTAGCTCAACCGTTAAGCGCTCAGCTGGTAACCAAAAGCTTGGTGGTTCAAAACTACCCAGCCGCTCCACAGGAGAAAGACCTGGCGATCTGCTTCCGTAAAGATTACTCCTAGGAAACCCTGCGGGGGCAGTTCTACTCTGTCACCTGGGGTCTCTGCGAGTCAGAATCAACTCAGTGGCACACAGCAACAATGGAGGATGAAACCTCCTCTTCCAGGCAGAAGCACTGGCTAGGATTAACCAAGGAGGGGCGGCCCTTGTAGGCCAAGGTAGCTCTGGTCCTGGGTTTCCAGCCAGAAGTCTCCTCCCATGGGAGCTTTGTTAGAAATACACACTCTGATCCACACCCCAGACTCAGTAGGTCTGAGGTGGGGCCCAGAAATCTGGATACGGAAAGAGGCCCCAGGAGATTCTAATGCCCCATGGGGTTGGGGAGGAGAAGGAGATCATTCTGAGTCCTGTGCTCAGGGGTGGGGGAGCCGTGCCCCCGCCAGGCTCAAGGCTGTGAAGTGACTCAGAGAGGCCTCAAGCGGGCTGAGGTTGTAGGTCTCGCCTCCACAAGTGAACGGCAGACCAAGGCTCATCTGTGTGGCAGCTGTGAGCCCATCTCACCAAGGTGGAGCATCTTAGATTCCATAGTGGCTCATGTGACCCTGGCAAGTCACTAGAACAAGCAGTTTGGGCCAGAGTTGTTAGCTGCTGTTGAGTCAGCCCCTGACTCCAGGCAACCTCACACACAACAGGACCAAATGCCGCCCAGTCTCACAATCACTTGTCCGTGGAGGCTTGTGTGTTGCTGTGGTATTCAACTCATTTCAGCAGAGCTTCCAGACTAAGACGGACTAGAAAGAAAGGCCTGGTGATCTACTTCCAAAAATCAGCCAATGAAAATCCTACGGTTCGATCCACAACCAATCATGGACCAGAGTGTAGGAGCGCCTAACCATTTTGGGGTTACAGCCCCCTCCAAGTGATGAAAGCAATGATCCCTCTCCCTGGAAAAATACCCGATCATGCAAACATGTATTTGTAACAGACCCCTGAGACTCATATGGATGCCTTGGTGCCCACCCCTCAGTTAAGAATAATGAAAGCTAATGATGGGACACATATTCTGTGCCAGGGACTGTTCTGGACATGGATTAACTCGATTCATCCTTGCAACAACCCTATGAGGTCAGTGCCATTTCACCTCCATTTTACAGATGAGGAAACAGCCTGGAGTCGCTGCCCAAGGCCCCAACGCTGGGAAGTGATGGAGGCGGCGGCTGCAGGCACAGGCAGCCTGGTTCAAAATGCTGCTCCCTCACCCCTACCCCACCCCGCCTTGCCCCTGCACTGATGATCACCCAGGTCCCGAAGAGTCCCAGAGCTCAGTGATTCGAATACAGAACCTCAGCCTGCAGGCCTCCCACCTGCCCCAAGTGAAAAACCAGTTGCCATCAAGATGAAACCAACACATGGTGACCCCATGTGTGTCAGAGTACAAATGTGCTCCATAGGGTTTTCAGTGGCTGATTTTTTCAGAAGTAGATTGCCAAGCCTTTCCTCCGAGGCACCCCTGGGTAGACTCAAACCTCCAACCTTTCTGTTAGCACCTGAGCATGTTAACCATTTGTACCACCCAGGTATGTCCCAAGTGAAGGAGGTGTTTTTGGGTGCTCCCCTCTGAAGCTGTTCTCCTCTCCTCTCCCCCTGAAGGCTGCCCTTCACACTCAGGTTTCTCCTTTGTGGGATGCTGGGGTGGGACGGTGCTGAGGGGGAGACCCCTTGCAGGGTTAATCCTGTACCCCTCAACTCAGATTTCCAGGTCTCCTTCCCACGGGTGCCCTCACCTCAGATTCATACCCTACCCCCACCCATGGCCTCCCAAGCCAAGCCGCCCAACGGGGTGGGGAACAGACCCCAGTGCCCAGTGAGTGGAAGCTGTGGAGCCCGGGCAAGCTGTGGCCCTGCCGTCCACAGGTTGCTGGAGAAGGATCAGCAAGCCCAGCAGGCTCGGGAGGTGGAGGCGCTACGCCAGGAACACCACAAGGAGATGCAAACCATGGTAGCCGACTTCAGCAGCACCCAGACCAGGCTCCAGGCCCAGCTGGCTGCCCTGGAGACTGAGTAAGTGAGGCCCTGGGGCCCAGTGGTGGGACGGACTAGCAGATGGACCATTTTATCAGAGTAACCAACTCCTCCCAGTATCTCTGGAACTTTCCTGGTTTTAAAACTGAAAGTCTTGCGTCCCAGGAGGCCCCTCAGTCCTAGGCAAACTGGGGTGGTTGATGTCTTAGCTATTTAGTGTTGCTATATCAGAAATACCATTGGTAGATGTCTTTAATGATCAGAAATTTATTTTCTCACAGTTTAGAAGACTAGAAGTCCGAATTCAGGGGCCCAGCTCTAACAGCAGGCTCTCTGTCTGCTGTGGGGGGAAATCCTTATGTCAGCTTCTCTGGCAATCTCAGCGTTCCTTGAAAACCTCCATATGGCATCTGTCTTTCCCCATTTGGTCTTCTTTCTTTCTGTGTCTAATCTGCTCTTCTTACATCTCAAAAGTGATTGGCTTAAGACACACCCTACACTGATGTGGTCTCATTAACAAAGAAACTCCTATTCCTAAATGGGATATCCATAAAAAAAAAAAAAAAAAAAAAAACCTCATTCCCATTGAGTTGATTCTGACTCATAGCGACCTTATAAGACAGAGCAGAACTGCCCCATAGGGTTTCCAAGGCTGTAGTCTTTATAGAAGCAGATTGCCGCATCTTTTTCCAACAGAGCAGCTGGTGGGTTTCAACCGCCAACCTTTCAGTTAGCAGCCAAGCGCTTAACCACTGCGCCACCAGGGCTTCTTTACATAAGTAAAGTGGTTAGGATTTATAGTACATATTTTAGGGGACACAGTTCCATACACAACAGTTGTTGTTAGGTGCCATCGAGTCAGTTCCGACTCATTGCAATCCTATGTACAACAGAATGAAACATTGCCCAGTCCTGCAGTGCTGTGCTTGATCCCATTGTTGCAACCATTGTGTCCATCCATCCTGTTTAGGGTCTTCCTCTTTTTTGCTGATCCTCTATCAAGTATGATGTCCTTCTCCAGGGACTGATCCTTCCTGACAACGTGTCCAAAGTATGTGAAACATAGTCTTGCCATCCTTGCTTCTAAGGAACATTCTGGCTGTACTTCTTCCAAGACAGATTTGTTTGTTCTTTTGGCAGTCCATCGTATATTCAATATTCTTTGCCAACACCGTAATTCAAAGGCATCAATTCTTCTTCAGTCTTCCTTATTCACCGTCCAGCAAAAATATAACAGTTGGTCACCCTTAATTTATAGAGATGGTGTTGTCCTTCCCCACAGTGCCCTGGGAACCTAGGAGGGATGAGCAGTGTGTCTCGTGGGCTCTGTTTAACCCTCACACCAAGAAGAAATCAGGATGGTCAGGGCTCCCGAGTCTCGAGCTTTTGCCCTGTTCTAACATGCGTCATCTCACATAATCTCCACAACAGTCCTTCAAGGTGGGAACTGTTCTTCCCATTGACAGATGAAAAAACTGAGGGTCCCTTAGCACCCATTCATCTGTTCATTCAACAAGTATTTATCAAGGGCCCACTGTGTGTCCTATACTGTTTTAGGCTCCAGAGTTACAGCAGGGAACAAAATAAAGACCATGCTGCCACGGAACTCCCAAATCTAGACAGGGATTCAGACAAGAATTAAGCCAACATATCAATATTTAATTTCAATCAGGCAGTGAAAGTGCTATGAGAAAACCAGGATCAGGGTACAGGTAATCCCTGACTTATGATGTATTTGAGTTATGATGAATCGCACTTAACGACCATCCTTTTTTTTTTTTCTGTACATCATATCATAAATAATATGTACTACATACAGTGTTGTAGCACATAATTTGCTGATGTCATCATATCTGTAAGTTTACCTGTAATGTTTCCAACCCCTAGAGACAAAGATCAAGTTTATAAAGTACTGATAATAAAAGGCAATAATAATGAAAACTGAAAAAACGAGGTAGTATTTGACTTAATGTCAGAATCCACTTATAACAGCATCGTCAGAACGGGATCCCGTCGTAAGTCAGGGACTACCTGTATAGAGAGTGGCAAGGATGGGCAGGAACATCTTCTTTGAAGAGGTGACATTTTAGTACAGCAGGCAAGGGAATGAGCCATCCATTTGGAAGAAGAGCATTCCAAGCAAAGGGAACAGCAAAGGCAAAGGCCCTGGGGCCCTGCGGTACGTGACTGGAAACAGCCAGAAGGCACTAGTGGAGTGAGTGGCTGGAGTGGAGTGAGTGAGAGGGCGAGTGGTAGGAAATGAGGTCGGTGGGGTAGCTGGGGGCTTGGAGGTTAGGAAGTGCAAATCCTTCCTTGAATAGGAAGAAGACATTTGGATGTGTTCCGAGTATACTGGGAAGCTGTTGGAGGCTTTGAGCAGGAGCTATGTGGTCTGATTTACCTTTTTTAAAAAAAACAAAAATATTTTATTGTGTTTTCAGTGAAGGTTTACCCAGTGGTTTAGGTTCCCATTCAACAATTTCTACACAAGTTGTTCCATGACGTTAGTTACAGTCTTCACAATGTGTGAACATTCTCATTATTTCCATTCTTGTTGTTCTGGTTGCGTTAATACAGTTTTCCTGCCCCCTTACATTCTTGTCTTCTTTTTAAAATAATTGTTGACCGTTTGGTCTCATATAGATGATTTTTTAAAGAACACAGTGCTCACGGGTGATATTCTTTGTTTTCTGAGCCCATCTGTTATTTATCTAAAAGGTAACCTCGGGATAGTTTTGGTTTAAGGTTTAAAGAGTGTATCAGGGCCATAGTCTCAGGGAGTCCTACCGTTTCAACCTGATTTACCTTCTAACAGAGTCACTCTGGCCACGGAGAGGAGACTGTCAGGGTTAGGTGGAAGCAGGGAGACCAGCTGATTGCAGTAATCCAGGTTCAGACAGGTAAAGCCACTTGCCCAGGTCACGGCAACGGATTTAAATGCAATCCGTCTGACTCTAAGCCTGCACCCTTAAAAACTATTCTCAGCTGTCTCCAATGCAGAGCAAATCACCCAAAAGCCACACGTGGAAGGTTTTCCTTGCTGCCATCTAAGGGGCACTCGACGCGAGCAAGGCACCCATGATTTCACTGAATCTTCACAGCCACCCGGTTTTAAGCCCATTGTAAAGAGGAGGGAATGGAGGCTCGCAGGTGAAATGCTATAGCCAAGGTCACAAAGCTATAAAAAAGGATTCAAGCACAACAAAGCTGTGAGGGCTAAAGCTCTCGCCATCCCTGGCCTCCCAGACCAAAGAGTTAGGAATCCTCTCCGGTTTCAAACTGAAACGGCATGCCATGCCCCACATTCTCCAGTAGAGGGTGCCAGAGTCACGTCAGCACCTGGAGAACCTGCCAGCTGTGACCTTGTGGCCCCATTTTCCTGCCCTGGGTTCTTTTCCCAGCAATTTCCCTGGCTCTTGAAGCCACGCTGAGTTCAGCAGCTACACGCCCACAAAACCAGGCTCTTTGGGCCATTGAGGCTGGATGAACCCCCAAAACTATTGCTCTGAGATAATCTTTAAACCTTAAAGCTGAAACCAAAAGCATCCCCTGAAATCTCCTTTAAATTAAACAGTAAACCGGAGGCGTGGTCAATATGGCAGACTAGTTAGATGCTTCCTATATCCCTCTTACAACAAAGACCTGGAAAACCAAGTGATTTGATTCTATGTGAACATCTGGCAGCCCTGAACAAGGCAAGGTTAAGAAATCCATCTGAGCCATACTGGAGAGGAAGACCATTTG
>NW_004443970.1:19009065-19014817 GCF_000243295.1 Trichechus manatus latirostris
GGGCGGAGGGGAGGAGTGTGCTGTCACAGAATGGGGTGAGTGGTTGGGGTCTCATAACAATGTATGTTAAAAAAAACAAAATTCTGTATGGGAGACTAACTTGAAATGTAAACTTCATTTAATTACATCATTTTTAAAAAAAAAAAAAAGTAAACCCAAAACCAAAACTCGTGGCTTTGAAGTTGATTCCGACTCATGGTGATCCTATAGGACAGAGTAGAACTGCCCTGTAGGGTTTCCAAGGAGCAGCTGGTGGATTTGAACTGCTGACCTTTCTGGTTAGCAGCCGAGCTCTTAACTACTGAGCCACTAAACAATAGTTTAGCTTAATTAGTCAAGAATATTTGCCTAGAATTTCAAATACTTATGGACTCCAGATTTTCTGGAGCCATGGAGGCTGGATGAACCCTTGAAACTATTGCCCTGAGATAATCTTTAACCCTTAAAGCTTAAACCAAAAATATTCCCTGAAGTCTCCTTAAAATTAAACAATAGCTTGATTAGTAAAGAATGTCTGCCTTGAGCATTGTGCTCTTTTAAACTATCTATATGGGATCAAATTGACAACAGCAACTCAAAAGTTTAGATAGGAAGCTGGAGGGCAATGAATTTATGTTAATGGGGGAGGAACAATTCAGAAAAGGACGGTGAGAATGGTTGCACAACTTGAAGAATGTAATCACTGTCACTGAATTGTAGATGTAGAAAGTGTTGAATTGGTGTATGCTTTGCTGGGTATATTTTCAATGATTTTTTTTAAAAGCCTAAAAAAGAAAACCAGGCTCCTTAGCCCTGCAGCCTTGGAGGGAGCTGACAGAGCTCAGCTGAGCAGCTGGGGTCCCAGGTGTCACCCCAACCTCTACAGCCAACTCCCTGGGTGGCCTGAACAGGACTCTTCCGTTCCCTGGGCCTCAGTTTCCTCATTTGTGAACGGAGAATGCCTGCTCAGGCTAAGCGCACAAGAGTGTCTCCATCTTGTCCACTTGGTCTTCCTCCTCTTTGTGGAGTTATTGTCATCAGGGCACTAACTGCATGTCTGCTCAAAACAGACTCAAGGAATCCGGAGAGAAGCCGGGGAAGGGAGAGTCCAGGCCTGAGGACCTTCAGCTCATAGGCCGCCTGCAGACCCGCCTAAAGGAGAGAGAGGACATCATCAAGCAGCTCACGGTGAGGCTGTCGGGCTGAGCCCTGGGCAGACTTGGCCACACACAGGCAGGGCACTGAGGTCCTCACGCTGCTAACTCGGAGGTCAGCGGTTCAAACCCGCCAGCTGCTCCACAGGAAAAAGATGTGGCAGTCTGCTTCTGTAAAGATTTACAGCCTCAGAAACCCTATGGGGCAGTTCTACTCTGTCCTATAGGGTCGCTATGAGTCAGAATTGACTCGGTGGCAGCGGGTTTGGTGTTGTTTTGGATACACACATGCACGTATACCCACTGCCATTGATTCTGACTAATAGCGACCCTATAGGCTGTGATCTTCATAGAAGTAGACTGCCACATCTTTCTCCCAAGGAGCGGCTGGTGGGTTCAAACCATTGACCTTTTGAGTTAGCAACAAAGCACTTAACCATGGCACCACTGGACCCCTTAAACAGAAGAGCATCTCCACCTGCCTCTGATTCTGTGTCCATAAGGCAGCAAGGGTATTTCTTGGAGATGCCCCTCCTCGCCATCTCCTCCTACCCACCCCTCAGCCCACCCCTCCTCTTACACTGACCACTGCTCTAGGCTCTCATCCAGCCCCAGCCTCCCATTGCTTTTGGCGGCAAGTTCCTTCTATGCCCCAGCTGAGTCAGCCAGGACAAGCTCCAGTGTCTGACCTTCAGCACTGGGGACAGTGAGTGACGGATTCACTCCTATCAGTGTGGCCCACGAGGGCGGGAACCAATGAGCCATGTTCAAAGTCCTCCCACTTCCAGCCGTCTTGGCCGCCACCAGCTTGGTCCAGGTCTGATTACCTCTCACAAGAACAAGAAGTATCCATTAACCTGTCTCCCTGCTCCCAGCTCGCCGCACTATGTTGGTCTCACGGCAGCCAGAGTAAACCAAACCCGTTGCCACTGAGTCAATTCTGACTCATAGCAACCCTATAGGGCAGAGTAGAACTGCCCCATAGGGTCTCCAAGGAGAGGCTGGTGGATTCGAACTGCTGACCTTTTAGCTAGAAGCCGAATGCTTAAACTACTGCGCCACCAGGGCTTCAGCCACCAGAGTGGCCTCATGAAAATACAAGTCAGGTCCCAGCATGGTTGTGTTAGCAGCCTCATGACTTCCCATCTCCCTTGGAGTAAAAGCCAACAAAGTCTTACTGTGGTGTCCCACCCTGCCCGCCAAGTACACATGCACCTCTCCTATCCACTGCCATTCCTCCCACCACCTCTGTTCCGGCCACACTCTTTCATGTCAAGACATTAATGAGACAGCCAGGAAAACTTGAACACTGGCTGAAAATGCAGTGGCATTAATAAGGAATGATTGCTTGTTTGGAGTCCGGTGGCACAGTGGTTAAAGTGCTCGGCTGCCACCCGAAAGGTTGGTGGTTGGAACCCATCTAGAGGCATCTCAGAAGAAAGGCCTGGTGATGAGCTTCTGCAAAGTCACAGCCATGGAAACCCTCTAGAGCACAGTTCCACTCCAACACATGGGGTCGCCATGAGTCGGAAGCAACTCGACAGCAACTGGTTATTGCTCATTTGCTAATTGTAATTAAGGTGTTGTGGTTATGTTTTAAAAAAGGGGTCCTTGTCTCTTAGAGATACCAGTAAAACCAGTTGCCGTTAAGTCAGTTCCCACTCATGGTGACCACCTGTGTGTCAGAGTAGACCTGTGCTCCAGAGGGTTTTCAGTGGCTGATTTTTTGGCAGTAGATTGCCAGCCATTCAGTTAGTAGCAAGTTTGTCAACTGTTGGCACCACCCAGGGACTCACTTGGTGATATTATGAATGTAATTACTGATGAAATTAGATGATGGCTGGAGTTTGCTTTAAAATAATAGAGCAGGAAAGAAAAAAGTGAGGGATAGCATAGATAAAACGCAATTGACCATATAGTGGTAATTGTTGACGTGGGAGATGAACTGTATTACTCTCTTTACTTTTGTGAATGTTAGAAGAGGTCTACAATACAAGTGTAAAACCAAAGCAAGGCCGGGAGGAAGGAATATGGAATCCCTTGTGCTACAGGGCCTTCGTTCTTTGCCTTACATATTAACTTTCTGCAGTAGACGCACTCCTCATGATGAGTGCCTGGATCGCTAACTTCTTGGAGCACCCCGAATAAGCTCACCCTTTATTTTGGAGGAAGTCACCGGATGCTGCAAATGGTTAATGCTCTCAGCCCCTAACCCAAAGGTTGGAGCTTTGAGTCCACCCAGAGGATCCTCAGAAGAAAGGCCTGGTGATCTACTTCTGAAAAATCAGCCATTAAAAACCCTGTGGAGCACTGTTTGACTGTGACACACATGGGATCTCTGTGAGTTGGAAATGACTCAGAGGCAACTGGTTTGGTTTTTTGGTTTTATTTTGGAGAGGGGGTGGGAACACAAAAGCCCCAGGAGGTAAAGGTACATCCTCAAAGCTTCAGGGGATGGCGGCTTGATTCGCACGGCGCCTCTCCAGCCCCTGGACTTTCCTTCTCTCTGTATCTCGCCCTCACAGATGTCTTCCTTTCACGCATACCCAGTGCTGTATGTTTAGCTGATTGGACTCAATTGTGTTGGTTTTGCAGGAGGAGAGACGATTCCACTATGCAGCATTCCCCAGCGCAGTGTCCCATCGGAATCGGTCCTTCTCCTTCCATCCTCATCCGGGGTATTTGACCCCTTCCATGAAGGTAAGTTGGTCCCACTGGTTTTAATGCGTCCCATGATTCTGCTGATTTCCTTTTTCCTCAAGGTAACTGCAGCTTATTGATGGGCTGGTGGACATTCAGAGTACCGTTACTGAAAAATGACCCATAGGAAATAATCCCTGGGTTAGGACCTCCACTTTCTTTTATGGGGGACACAATTCCATCCATAACACCACCTTCCCCATATAATTTCGGTTGGGTAGACCTTATTTACTTTTACAATAATGCCTTTTTTTTGGGTGGGACTCACAGATCTTTCCTTTAATACAAACAGAAGAAGAAGATGGAGGAAGTGCCCAGCCGCGTGGTCAGTGTGCCAAACCTCGCCTCCTACGCAAAGAACTTTCTGAGTGGCGATTTGAGCTCCAGGATCAACGCCCCTCCAATAACCAAGTCACCCAGCCTGGACCCGAGCCCCGGCTGTGGCCAGCCTTACAAGCCCACCCAGTCTCTAGATGCTAAAACTGCCTCAAGGTAGGACGGCGCAAGCTGTGACTCCATTTCCTTACGGAAGGTTAGGAAGGAAATTAGGGTTCATTCCTGGCACCTGCTAAATACTGCAGTATTTGGACAAATATAAAGAATGGTAAAACAAGTCCTGCCTTAGACAAATTATAATCTAGCCAAGAGAAAAAAACAAGCCATGTATGTCACTCTTCGGAAAAGGTACTATGGTTCAGTGGTAGAATTCTCGCTTTCCATGCAGGAGACCCAGGTTCCACTTCCGGCCAATGCACCTCATGCACAGGCACCATATGTCTGTCAGTGGAGGCTTGCGTGTTGCTCTGATGCTGAACAGATTTCAGCAGAGCTTCCAGACCAAGGCGGACTAGGAAGAAAGACCTGGCGATCTCCTTCAGAAAATCAGTCAGTGAAAACCTTATGAACCACAACAGTCCAATCCACAACCCATCACGGGGATGATGCAGGCCTGGGAGTGTTTCGTTCCGTTGTGCATGGTGGGGTCACTATGAGTCACGGGCCAACTTGAGGTCAGCTAACAACACTATTCTTGGTACCAAATTACAGAAGGACTTTTTTTCCCATGGATTATTCGACAAAGAGCATTGAATCACTTAGCTGGCAACTTCAGATACAGTTACACAGGATTACACAGAAAATGGATTTTCATCTGGCCATGAGGTCTAGGTTCAAATTCTGGCTCTCCCCCTTCCTAGCTGTGTGGCCTTGGGCAGGTTACTTGACTTCTCTGAGTTTGTTTCCTCACCCCTAAAATTGGGGTAACATGGCACCTACCTCATCAGACTGATGTGAGACTAAAGGAAGTAACCCATAGGATGCCCCAATACGGGGTCTGGCATAGAAACCCTCAGAATATCTCCAATTCTATTATTAATGTTGTTTCTTCTTTTAAAAAAATTTTTTTCCTATACAAAAATTTATACATACATTGTTATGTGACTCTAATTGCTCTCTCCATACTGTGACAGCACACTCATCCTTTCCATCCCTGATTCCCCATGTCCATTCAACCAGCTCTTAACCCTCTTTGCCTTCCCATGTCACCTCTGGACAGAAGCTGCCCCTGTAGTCTCTTGTATCTACTTGAGCTAAGAAGCACACTCCTTACGACTATCACTTTATGTCCCACAGTCCAGCCCAATCCCTGTCTGAAGAGTTGGCCTTGGAAATGTTTTAGTTCTGGGCTGATAGAGAATCCAGGGGCCATGCTTTCCAGGATTCCTCCAATCTCAGACCATTAAGTCTGGTCTTCTTACTAGAATTTGAGTTCTGCACCCCACCTTTCTGCTGCTCCATCAGGGACTCTCTGTTGTGTTCCCTGTCAGGGTGGTAATCGGTGGTAGCCAGGCACCATCTAGTTCTTCTGGTCTCAGGCTGATGCAGTCTCTGGTTTATGTGGCCTTCTTTGTCTCTTGGGC
>NW_004443970.1:19017309-19026873 GCF_000243295.1 Trichechus manatus latirostris
CCATCACATAGTAGGCTCCTGTATTTACAGCTATGTTCCCACTGTCTTATATGAAGTCTCCCAAACACAGATAGAGACCATTCAGCTAGGTTACATGGCAACTTCTCACCTATGGCTTCCCCTTTTCAATTTATTGGGCTAATTTCCACAATTTCATTGGGTTGCTAGAACATATTAAGTAGTAACAGATAACTTTGAAGAAACAATAAATTGTAATACTATGTTGAATTAAACATTTCTTTATCTTTATTTCTGGTATTTATTGCTTAATTTGTACCTGCAATAAATAATAAATGCTACAAAATAACCTCATTAGTGTAGCAACCACTAAGTCTTAAATGAAACGGAGAACCCTGTTTTCCAAGGAGAAATCAGACATGCTTCTCCTGCTCCTTTACCTTGTTTCTAGCTACTAATATTAACTAGTCACAGTCTAGTGTCTTTTGAAGAGGGGTTACCTTTCCCTGAAAAGATGGCAAATATTAAGTTGCTTATTGAATAATTCTCAGAACCATGTAAGAAAACTTTGCTTGTTTTTAGGACACAAGGTGAAACAGTCCAGCCCAAAGAAGCCCAGCAGAAACAAGGCTCTGTCCATCAGGAATGGTTTACCAAGTACTTTTCTTTCTAAATGGATCCTTGGGATGCATCACAAAGAGGATATTTGAAACACGTTCCTTTTTAAAATGTCTGACTGAGGGAATGAAGTGAAAAACCAACGAACCAAGTAACTTGCTTGTAACATCATTTATATATGTGTGATAGCTGAAACAAATTTTGGCATTCACATTTCATACTATTTCATTGTGGCACCACATCATTTAAAAAAAAAAAAAATTCCTTACGATTCAGTAAGCCAGTATTATCAACAAGCACCCATTTAGAAAATGTTACTGATGACCTACATGTTGTATTTCTAGTGTCCATGAAACCATAGGCTACTTTGCAGCTGATCAGATTTGTGATTTCCATGTTCTACTTTAAAAGTGCTCTCATTTTTCCTAAGGATGCTAGTCACCACCATTGAAAAGTTATTCCAGTGTAAAATGATGCAATTAAAAAGATGCACATCCAACCTCAGTAGGAAGAGGAATAAGACAAAGTGCAAAATAACCAGGAAAACCAATACAGAACTACTTGGCATGGACTATAACAGACTCTTGGCATGCTTGGATGGAATAGCTTGACTTCTAGGGTCCACCACAGGCAGTAGATTACAGAAGGGATAACACCTACCTCATGCAGGCTTTGTGAGGATTCAGCAGATAATGTGTAAAGGGACCTATCATGAATTGGAATTAAACCACACAAGGATTTTTCTGTGAATAACCGAGCTTCGCCCACCACGTCTCAATTTCAGTGACTAAACAACTTGGCAATTTGTGTGACGGTTTCTAGACTGTCTGCTCTTTGAAGTCAAGGGTCTGCTGAACATCTGGTCTTTGGATTGGGCCCTTTGCCTCATGGTGCTTTGCTCCCCCATTGCATGGACTCTCGGTAGATTAAGGAACTGGAATGGCCGCTCCCACGGCTGGCCGTGCCCTCAGTCCACGTTGAATTCTCTTACCCTCTGACGGAGCATCAACATCTGACAAGACTCAATACAACTCTCAGTGGGCAAAATAATTCTCAATCGTTTGGTGCTGGCCCAGCAGGTGGCCCATAAAACAGATGATTATTCTGTGCACTGTCAAATCTTTGTTCTCTGAATAAAACTGGATAATAAAAATGGTTGTCACTTGTATTGCTTTTCCATAGAAAAGTACAATTAACTGAAGAGAGTTTGAGAACAGGAAGTTCACATTAACCTCAGTCAGATAATCTTCAAATAAGAAGTACCTGTTCAGAGTCCCCGGGTGGTGCAAACGGTTAAGTGACTAACTGCTAACTGAAAGGTTGGCGGTTCAAACCCACCCAGAGTCACCTGGGAAGAAAGGCCAGGCAATCTGCTTCCAAAACCCTATGGAGCAGTTCTACTCTGCACATGTGGGGACTCCATGAGTCAGAACTGACTCGACAGCAACAAGATTGGTTTTTTTTAAATTTTTTATTGTAAAAATACAGATAGCATATTTGCCAATTCAACATTTTTCACATATACAATTCAGTGAACATCAATCCTGTTGTGCAACCATCACTAATGTCCTCTGCCAAATTTTCAATCCCCATAAACAAAAACTAATGATTCTGAAAAAATTTCCCTCATACCCCCTCCCTCCCACCCCTGGTAACCGCTATTAAACTCTGCTCTCTGTATATAACTTACCTATCATACAGAGCATAGAATTTTTATGGAGACCCTACATCCATTTTGATTTGTGCTGCAAGTGAACAAAACTTCCTTAAATTTCTAGATCCCTCCTTGCAATGATTATGTCTTTGAAAACTAAATCTTTGCATGCTTCTATCATTTTTTCTTTAGGGTATGTTCCTTAAATTATTGAATTAAAACACTAAAGGATACATACTTAAAAGTTCTTGTTATAACCACATTACCATCCAAAAAGTTTCTAGCAATTTGCACCTCCACCAGCAGTGAAATTCTTTCTTCTGTACTCTAGACAATACTGACAAAGAAACTTGATCTGATAGTTTGACTATGACAGAAGGCATTAACGTATTCCCAGAGCAAAACTGGAAAGGCATATTGTCTGTTCCATATGAATGCCAAGTCTTTCTAAATTGGGGCAGAGAAGAATGAATCTGTCACATCAGTAGCTGCATACCATGTACCTGAGGCCCTACTAACTGCTCTTATCATCGATACAAGGTCCAACATAGTAGCTGCAATTGAAGCTTCTGGGTCTATAATCATTCTCCAGGATCCGTCTGGATTTTTCAGGGTCCAGGCTGGCAAATTAAATGGGAGCTATAGTAGGGACAAGGAGCCATGGTGGCACAGTGGCTAAGCACTCTGCTAACTGAAAGGTTGGTGGTTCAAACACACCCAGTGGCACTGGGGAAGAAAGGCCTGGTGATTTGCTTCTATAAAGATCACAGCAAGAAAACTCTACGGAGCACTTCTACTCTGTAATGTATGGGTCGTCATGAGTTTTGGAATTGACTTGAAGGCAACAGCTTTGGTTTTTATGACAGAGATCACTATTCTGCATCCTTTAGATTTCTAAGGGTAGCACTAATCTCCATCATGCCCCCGCAGCAGATGGAAGAGGAATTAAAAACACAGATGGCCCGGTGATTAGGGCAGGGTTATCACCAGTGGAAGAGAACTCCCAGATGGCCTGGATCTTCTCACTGATGGAGACAGCAGCTCAGAGTATTTTCTATGCTCATCAACCAATAAGATGTTACGAAAAAAAATTTCTTCATATAGACAGGTTGAAAAGTTGCTATCTGAAAGAAAACTCTGAATTTTAAAAATGGCAATAACTGGTACATAAAAGATTTTTTTTGCTCAACACCAAATAGAACAACGGCCAATTGTTCCACCAAGAACCCCTTTATTATTAAACAATTGTCTAAAACTTAATCCCTTTATTTAGGTTTTCAATCAAGAAGTCTAAAGCTGCCAATTAGAGCTTCCAATTAGCATAAGATGACCAGGTTAACAACCTTGAAATGACGTCATGTGAGTAAAAACAAACTTTAAAAGCTTTGTTTAACATATCCATTCCAACTGAGGAGGTATTTTTACTTTTGCCAGACACCGTACACACACACACACGAAGTGACTAGTATTACGTATAAGTGATAAACAGCATATGGTCTTTATATGTTTAAAGACAGGAGCCCTGGTGGTGCAGTGCATAAGCACTCAGCTGCTAACTGAAAGGTCAGTGGTTCAAACTCACCAGCCGCTCTGCGGGAGAAAGATTTGGCAGTCTGCTTCTGTGAAGATTTACAGCCTTGGAAACCCTATGGGGTCACTAAGAGTCAGAATTGACAGCAATGGGTTTAGGTTTTTTTTATATATCTTTAAAAAGAGTCTTCAGGTGGTACAAATGGCTAACACGCTTGGCTGCTAACCGAAACGTTAGAGGTTCAAGTCTGTCCAGAGGCACTTTGGAAGAAAGGCCTGGATCTACTTCAGAAAAATAAGCCACTGAAAACCCTATGAAGCACAGTTCTACTCTGACACACAAGGGGTTGCCATAAGTCAGAATCAACTCAATGATAACTGAAAAAAAAAAAAAAATACACACACACACATACTTTTAAAGGGGTCTAATGCATGATTATCATGGGCTTACAATGCAGTGAAGAGTAGGGAAAGATACAAATCACTAACTCACAAGGGAGAACCCAGCATGGGCCATAGAAGAGATCAAAAGTCCTGTGCCCTGGGAATGCAGAGGAAAGGAGTTCAAAGGCTTCACAGACCTGGAGGCATCTAGGCCGGGCCAGGAAGGATAAATGGATTTGGACGCGTGTGGGACGGGGCCTTCAAGACTAAAGAAACCAAAAGGACCCAAGGCACCAGTCACAAAGTGCACCCCATTCCAAGACAACTGAGAGTCTGTGCTGGGTGGAGGCATGTCATCTAATGAGACTGTATAAAACAGAGAAACGAAAACCTCATCCAACTAGCACCAGGAACAATGCTGGTCTGTATTTCTCAATAGCCATTCAAGAGAGACTCTGAGGGGCCTACAAAATAACAAGAGGCTAAGATGTCCCAAAGGCTGAGGCTGGGCATGTTTTTGTGGAGGTCCGGTAGCCCAGGGCCACCCTACTGCCCACCCCGCTACCCTGAGGCCCCAGTCTCTTGGATCAAGACCATCCATTAGCAAGAAGCTTCCTTAATGGAAACTGCCTCTGCTCCAGAAAAGCAAGATGAAAACTAAACTGAACTAAGAAAGTATCACAGCAAACTTTAACTCCTCATACTTCACCTATACCCAACTGCCACGCTATATGACAACAAGGTCTGCCCGGTCCTTAAACTGGTTCATTTAGTGCAGAGCATAACATGATTTAGCATATCCCCCCCCTCCTGCTACTCACCCCCGCAAAAAACTAATTCAACACCACACAAAGAATAAAGTTACCCCAAACCAAAGCAGTACTACTACTACTACACTAACCTAGGATATTATAATCCTCCTACATATTTACAAAATAGCCTCACTCCTCACAGACCGCGTTGCATTAGATTCCTCTTCTTGAGGTAGTTCAGAGTCTGGCACATCGCAAATTTACATGCGTTCCTGCACTGCTACTGAGGAATAATTATCATACAACGCCTACAACCAAAATCCTCATCTCCTGATGCCCAGACTAGTGTGATTTTCTCCCTCAGATCACACAAATTAACAACTAGAAGTACACATGAAGAAATTAAAAGTCATAGAAAAAATAAACAGCCAAAAAACCATGAAAAGACATCTGTAATTGGCATCACACTAAACCAAGTCTAAACTTAAAGACAAAACAGATCTACCTGGTTTATCGAAGCTATAGATGCTTTAGAAAGTACTGGAGAAATAAACACCTTATAAAAATAGGGTGAAAAGTTCAGGTGGGAGCATGAAATGAAAATTGTCTCATTGTCTGGCAAAGAGTTCTCCCAAAAGGTGATGTCCACAAGAATGGGTATTTTGCACAACTGTCCTCAGGCAGACTTATGCATGAGACAATCTTTCGGGTGATGGGCGCTTTGCTCCGGTGCTCAGTTCTGCTTCAGCGGCGCGGGGATGTTGGCTGACGCCTGCTCCAGGTAGGCCAAGGACCCCTGAGGGAGGTCAGCCGGCTTTTTGTGCTGCACGTTGATGTCATCCAGCACCTGCTGCCAGTGCCGCAGCTTGGTCAGGTGTTTCTGGACCAGGGCATCTTTCCGCTGCAGTTCATTCCTTAGTTCCGAGACATCCTACAATGAAGGCAAGAGAGCAAGTCAAAGCAAGCTTGTGGAAAATGAACACAGGCCCTAATTAGTTAAGTGCACCCAGGAGTAAATTCAAAACAGAATCCATTAAACCACGCAAAGCCTAGTACTCTGCTTGGCACTATTTGACTAATCCAAAGCAGTAGTTCTTCGAATGAAAGATGTCACCCAATACGGAGAGTTTTTAATTTTTTTTAATAGGTAATAAACAAGCTACAAGACTGAAAAAGTACCAAAGGGCAGCCAACGAGAAATCAGTCTCTTTACCATCCCGGCCCCACACACACGCAGTGCCCCTGCCCAGATGCTCCTGCTGAGAGTCTAACACAGAGAATCTAAAACACATACTGTTAAAAAAAAAAAAAAAAAAATCCATAACCACTGTTCTATCTATGCAAATTATGAAATGTTAAAAATCTTATTTTCCAGAGCTTTCTATGAATACCAGCATTATAATTCTTCATTAAGACCAGGCCTTGAACACACCTGCGTTGTTGTTAAACTATTCAAATCAAGAAATGATCTGACATAATAAACTGTAAGAATAGCTTCTTCTTACCATTCACCTTCTTCTCAACAGTTGGTGTCATGAATGAAAAGAACCCTTCTGATTAACTGGTCAGCTAGTGGCAGTAGTCACTCAAAACTGGCCACAGAACAACTAATTTTCTCTTGGTGTTCCTCACTGGGCACTGCTGGCCTTGGGGCAGGATAAGTCTTCCTTCCTGGGCACACTGCAGGCAGGGGGGGTTTCCTGACCCAACCACTAAATGCTGCTAAAGCGCCTAGTTATCATGATAACCCCAACACACTTCCAAACGCCCCTGGTCTACAAAAACTAAGATAAACTAGATCTTGTCTTTCAAGGCACTTGGGTCACATTTACTTTGTGATTCATTGAACAAAATTTAACAGAGCCTTTCTTGTGTGTAAGGCATGGAGTGAGGCAACTGGGGATGCTGATCCAAAGTGACCTTATCATCTATATTAATGGCTTTTCAACCTTTCTCAAGCAGAATCTTTTAAGAAAAATCTTCCAAAAAAGCCTACTGAAGGAAACAAGAGCAGAGCTGCTCTGTTTGAGGTGCTCTGCTCCCCACCCCCACTCCCTGGCTCCACTACTTATCCAGGTTGTCGTGAACACTGACAACTAGCAACATTTCATACCCAGTCTAGAAAACCCTTCTGTGACTAGCAAGAGATGCATAAATGAAATCCTGACACCACTTGTGCTTCCTGAAAGTTGAGGAAAAAAAATGAGTTTGTACCTCTTTGATAACTTGCTCCGGTTTCTGGACAGATAACTGTAATCTTTTTTGTAGGAAAAAACATTCTGTTTGTCTTGCAATATCCAGAAACTTCTGGATACACTGATCGACACCTTGGGAAAAAAACAAGACCAAAATGTTAACTGAAGAAAAACACTAGACACATATATCTCCCTCATAAATGAAGTGTCACACCTTCTCAAAGATGTATTCTGGGACTTTAATCCTGGCCACAGCAATAATAATGGCCTCCCAAACCCCCCACCCCCATGTCTTGACCCAGATTAAACGGGATAATCTGTGCTTTTATCAAGTGAATAAGAAGCCTTAAGGCAACATCAAAGCCACGAGCTCTTCTGAAGAGGGGAATCCAAAGATCTAACAATTAGCATCATGATTTCCAGTTAAAATGGAACAAATAAAATATGGTACAAAAAAACTGGCAGCACTGGTTACCCCTGGGGACAGTACTGGGCTGGGGGAGCATGAGGATGAAGCAAACAGACTTTTCTCTGGAACACCTATCCAAAAAAATAATACAACTTTTTTTTTTTTTTTTTTTAAGAGCACTATTCACTACTGGAGCCCTGGTGGTACGGTGGTTAAGATCTACGGCTGCTAACCGAAAGGTGGGCAGTTCAAATCCACCAGCCACTCCTTGGCAACCCTATGGGGCAGTTCTACTCTGTCCTATAGGGTTGCCATGAGTTGGAATCAACTCAACGGCAAGGGGTTATACACTATTAGTCTTCTTTGTCCTAGAACAATATGAAAAACTAATACTCATGAAAAACTAAAAACTCATTAGGTCAATTTATAAACTGAAAAAGACTAGAGAACCATCAGTTTATAGAGATCACCTACATAAATCTTATTCCCAGGAAAACTTCCCTGGATACAAGCAAAACTAAAACACATCAAGTGTAAAATCAGGATTTTGGATCTTGCTGAAGCAAGAACACTGTCTAAATAGCGGGACTTCTTACCAGTTCGAATTTCTTCCTGATCGGTGCCATTGACATAGTCCTGACTCACCAGAGAAGCAAAGCAGGCCTGTGGAACCAAAGCACATCATAGAAGAAAAGCTGTTGTTCACACACCAGAAATCTTACCTCAGAATAAGAAATACTTCCACACCAATGAACTCGTTCAATGAGTTTATAACATCTGGGTTTACGTACAACATGACGTCAAGCCAATGAAGACACTTGGTAAACTGAGTCCTAATTAGGTCCATGGTGGGAGGTGGTGTTTGTGACACTACCATCTGCTCTCTCTCCTACCACTCGACTCTTTCCCCACTACAGTCGACCCTCTGTATCTGTGGGTTCTGCATCCATGGATTCCAACCACGGATCGAAAATACCCGGGAAAAAAAGGATTTTTTTTTTTTTTGTCATCATTCTTCCTTAAACAATAGAACAACCATTTACAAAACATTTATATTGTATTAGGTATTATAAGTAATCTAGAGATGATTTAAAGCATAAGGGAGGATGTGCATAGGTTATATTCAAATACTACGTCGTTTTATATTAGTGACTTGAGCATCCTTGGATTTTGATATCCACGGGGGGGCGGTCCTGGAACCAATTCCCTGCAGATACTAAGGGATAACTGTACCTCATACCACACCAGGCCTGGACCACTACCCTACCCCCGCCCCCTCACCAAATTTTTACATAACTAGTACCATCACCCACTCAGAACTCAAGCCAACTGCACCTCCTCAGAGAGGCCATCCTGACTACCCTTTCCTGCTCGCACTTTATCTTGAGCCCAGGTTTGTTATTTTTCATACAGCTAACTGACGTCATATCTATTCTTTTAGTCCGCTACTCATTATTACCTGCAGGTCTGAGCAGTGTTTCGTTCTACTGTACACAGGGTCACTATGAGTCAGAATGGACTGGACGGCACCTAACAACCACCACCCAGAGGCTCCTTGGAAGAAAGACCTGGTGATCTACTTCTGAAAGATCACAGCCACTGAAAACCCTATGGAGCACAGTTCTAGGTCTGACACAGATGGGGTCGCCATGAGTCAGAACTGACCTGATGGCAACTAGTTGGTTCGCCTCTGTACCTCTAGAATATGCAAAACCGCTTAGTACAAAGTGGGTGCTGAATAAATTTGTGTTAATGACTGACTGGAAGGCCTAAGTGGGGGGACAAGTTGGGCATCACATGGATAACCAAGTTCCAAAGCTGAAGTTCTCTCCAACCATGCACCATTTGAGACGCACACGTCACTCTGCCACACAGGAGTGCCTGCACACGCAACTCTCAGAAAATGCACAGAGAAGGCCCAGCTGAGCGCAGCAGTAAGACAGGGATGGAGCCGGGGAAAAGGAGTCAGAAAGGAAGCCTCGAGCTTCTGGAAAGCACAGCCACGCCAACAGTGAACAAACTACACTTGGTGTGAGGCAGGCAGATCTGAGACCAAATTTAGGC
>NW_004443970.1:19031817-19033756 GCF_000243295.1 Trichechus manatus latirostris
CCTGGGACAGACCTTCATGACCCATCTTACCTCGAAAGAGGACTCCAGTTCGTCCACTAAGGTAATGTTAGAGGTTCTCGGAGCCCCTGGCGCGGCCTGAAGAAGCGAAGCCTGGCCTGGGAGTCCCGGCGGGGGTGGCTGGGGCCCCGGTGGCTGTCCGGAGAACATGCCACCCAGCGGAGCCGCCATGTCTGCAATGGCTGGGAAGAGGCCCACTTCGCATGCGTGGGGCCCGCACCGCCGCGGTGGGTCACATGACGAACCTGGTCACGTGACAAGTTGGGCGCCCGGAGGCGTCTGCCGGGGGCGGGGGAAATCGCGTCTTTGATACCTTGGTTTTATTTTTCCGTCCGAGCCGCAGAGGCGGCTTGGGATCTCTTATTTTACTTTACTTGAAAAATTGAAGGCTTTGAGTGGATTTGACAGACTTGTGTGGAGAGGAGAACCAACTACAGTGGAGCGAGCCCTCCAAGAGAAGCAACTCCTGTGCTAGTCCCGACTTTTGTCCTAAAAACATTGTGTGATTTGGCCGAGCGATTTCGTGTCCCCAGCTTCGGTTTATCCGTTGGTAAAAGGAGGAGTCACTCATTCATTCCACAAAGGTTTACTGAGAGAATTTTCGATGTACCCATCACTAATCCAGTCACTGTGGATGTAGCCGAAACAAGACAGATAACGTTCTCCCTAAATTCCTACAGGAAGAGACCGGTTATAAAAACGACTGTTAAAAATATAATCGTGATTGTATTACTTTAAAAGAATACCAATATTTTATTGCTCTATGATTTAGTAAACCATTTGCAAATTGGAGAAACATTTCCTCATACAAGAGGAAGCCGCTTACAGAGAACGGAGAATTCAGAGGCTTGAATAACTTTTGCTTAACGAATACACGTCTCCATGGTGGTGAAGTATTTAATGGATACTGAGTTAACATTCATAGGCTATTGGGTCGCTATGAGTCGGAATCCACGTGAAGACAACGTGTTTAGTTTTTGTTTTGTTTTGTTTTTAGTAGTTTTTAGACATTAAAAACGTAACTTCACGGAAGATTCGCCTCTCCACACCCCTGCAGTCCCGAGATGTCCAGAAATTCAAATTAAAGAAGCCCAAGTCTGTCTGTCTGTCATAGTCTGGCTTTGGAACAAATTTGGGTGAGAGCGGAGGGGGCAGGGTGGGACGCTGATTAATCTTGGGTAAGGAATTTCGTGGACACGAAAAACCCTCTTAAAATACCAAATATCTATTTTTTTTTTTTTATCTTACTCAGAGATTTCCAACATATTTTATTTTGCAGACCACTGGTTTGTAACTTTTGAGGACCAACATCTGTATAAATTCATATAAAATGCCCAATTAATTTCAGTTCTGTAGCCTCTTATGTACTGCACTGTACACCATACTTACGGCTTGAGTTCCAGTTACACATGCATAAAGGCTACCGGGTTCGTTCCTGAAGGAGAGCGCATCTTAGTTAAAGCCTCTTCCACGGAGCTTCAGCTTTCAAGTGGTGGTTTCCTTTGGCAAGAGGTTGATCAGTGTACATGGCTTTGGTGCCTGTAAGCAGGAAGCATTAAGGAACTTGGAGAAACATGGTGCTTTTTCTCTTATGAAAACAGACACTTGAGGATTCAGTGTGCGTGTGCTTAACGACAGGAATCCCTCCTGTTTAGTAGGTGAAAATACAAGGAAACCTCTGTTTCTAAGTAACACAGATAAACACCTTCTTCGATCGCCTATTTGTTCTAGAACTACAAAATTTAATTCAAGAAAATATAGGTCCTGTGAAAGACTTGAAAGTTTTATAAAACTAAAATCTAGTTTTCCCCAGTAAATTGTATTTTAGGCAAAATCCTCCCAACGCTTCTAAAATAATACTAAAAGGGGCATCTGATTATACAAGAGCAATAAAAAAATTAAATATTTATTTGAATAACAA
>NW_004443970.1:19034510-19036126 GCF_000243295.1 Trichechus manatus latirostris
TAGACACAATGAAATTTTTGTTTACAGTCTTTAACTGAAGTGATGATAAAGGAACAGATCTATTTAAAAACAAAACCAAATAGCAATTTCTGTCTGGATTAAGAGGTGGCACCAGGTGTGGGATTCACATTTTGAGTGGCCACTTGCGGTGCGACTTCGATGATCCGGGGTTTGTCTATGATTCTGGCGGTACCGTTGCCTTTCTCTACAATCCCAATAATCCATGCTTGGTGACCTTCTCCATATCTGGGAGACTTAATCTCCGCACAGAACCGAGCTGCTTGCTCCCGCGGCAAGGAGATTAGAAGGCCTCCTGATGTCTCCAGGCAGGTCCCATGCATGAGGCCAAACATGTTTCCACAGGCCTTGCTCACAGCTGCCATCTTGGCCAGTACAGGGAGGTTGTGAATCACAAATGACACTTCATTCCTCTGTTGCTTGGCCAGGTTCTGTGCATGGCCCAAAATTCCAAAGCCTGTGATGTTGGTGGCTGCATGGGCATTGAACGTGTGCATGAGTCCTGCAGCTGGTCTGTTGAGCTTTGCCATATTCATCATTGCTTCTTGGTATGCCAACTCTACGTCTTCCTGGGTAACCACTAGTTTAATTTTATTCCATTTTTCAGGGATACCCAGCCACTGGTGCACAGCTACTGCCACCTGCGTACCCAGCGTTTTAGCCAATACAAGCACATCTCCAGGCACTGCGTTATCTGGCGTGATAAATTCGTTGGGCTGGCAGACAGTTCTAGCGACTCCTCCCAAAACAATCCAGGGGTTTAATACTGTTTGGCCACCTGTTACAGACATCCCAGCTTCCTCTGCTGCATCTTTAAAACCCTGTATAATTAGGGGCATCACTTTATCCCTTTCCCTGTCAGTCATTTTATTGCTAATTCCAAGGAGCATCAGCATGTTGTCACATTCTGTGACTCCCATTGCGTAGAGGTCACTGAGGACATTGGCACATGCTATCCTGCCCATCATGTAAGGGTCATCTACAATAGAGTAAAGGTAATCTGTGGTCTGAACCAAAGAAAGACCACCATGCCTCAAAGGAATGACACAGGTATCCATTCCAATGCCCAGCCTTGGCATAACTGCTCCCAGAAACTGCTCATCTTCTTGGAAGTGGTTCTCTTGTAAGGATTCCAGCAATTTCTGTAAGACATCTTGGGGCACTTTGCAGCCTGAATTTGGTTAGCCGGAAACTCTTGTCCAGTTCATAACTTTCTGGGTTAAAGGACTCCCGTACGGACATGGTTTTTGGGTACACACACCTCACAGGTTAGCTTCTTCCCCTCCCTCTCCTAGTCTGCTGGTTTCTTTACAGATCCACCTACCCCCAAGCCCAGTAAATAAACAATGGAGTGGACACCAGGACGTGGGCGCAGGGGCCCGGTACACCCCATGAAGCACAAGTAGAAAAGGCAGCCACAGCGCGGAGGACGGAACTCGGGGACACCTTAAATCTCAGGCTACCGCCTTTAAAGGCAAATCAGGCCTGGGCAGTGCTCTTTGTGCGGCGCGGCGCCGCCGGCAGGGCCATGCTCGCCCCCCAGCCCGCCACTGGCGGCGGGAACCGCGGCCCTCCCCACCGGGAGGGCGCGAGGCGCG
>NW_004443970.1:19036226-19085664 GCF_000243295.1 Trichechus manatus latirostris
AGCGGGCTGCGGCGGGTACTAGCGCGGTGGGACTCCGGCCCGCGGCACCGTCGGTCGGGGCACCCAAAGTCAGCCAGCGCCCAGGTGGCCCTGGCGGTCGCGGGCCGAAGGGACGCCGGTGGCCGCCCGCAGCACGCAGTGGGGGCAGAGAGGGGGGCAGGGAGGGCCCGGAGGCGCCGCGCGCCGCACCCAGGGGACGGGGCCGGATTCTCCCGCCGCGCGCGCGCGGGCCGCCGCCCAAAAATATCTATTTTTAATATAAATTTGATTCCACTTGACTAACATTGTTGAGGATCCCTAAGTGCTTGGCCCTGTTGACTTTAATATTTATGGTTACAGCAAATACCATAGCTAGTGATGAGAGGGAGCCCTGGTGGCGCAGTGGTTAAGAGCTACTGGCTGCTAACCAAAAGGTTGGCAGTTCGAATCCACCAGCTGCTCTTTGGAAACGCTATGGGGCAGTTCTACTCTGTCCTATAGTGTTGCTATAAGTCGGAATGGACTCCCTGGTAACAGGTTTGGAGTGATGGGAGGGTGCTCTTTGAGATAAGTGGACAGGGAAGGTCTCTCCGAGGAGACCTTAACTGGAATGAAAAGTTAGAGCTTTCTAGAAAGGCTGAGGGGCTGAGGAGGAAACCAGTCTAGCATATTTAAGGAACCACAGGAAGGCCAGCAGGGCCAAAGTGAGTGAGCCAGGGCAGAGGTGGTCAAGAGAAGAGGCAGAAGCTTCCCTTTGCCAGTCTGGTCTCAGTACAAAGGTCATCTTCCCAACCTCAATCTAAATTAGACCCACACTCCCGGCCTCTTTACCCTATTTAACTTTCTTCACAGAATTTAAACATCTGAAATTGTTTGTTTTCTTCTTCGTTAACTAAATCTCCTCCCACCCCAACTAGAAAGCAAGCTCCAGGAGACCAGGGGCTGTCTGTCTTGTTCACCTGTATCCCCAACCCCTAAAACTGTACCTGGCATAAAATAGAAACAATTTGTATTTGTCGATTGAATGACAAAACTAGAATACTATTTTTGTTCTCTAGCAGTTTGAAAACTTTTTTGGCCTCAGGATCCTTTTACATGCCTAAAAATTGAGAACCCCAAATGTTTTTGTTTATGTGGGTTACGTCTGCCAATATTTACCTATTAAATTACAAGAGTAGGTAAAACAATATTACCTATTAAATTAAAAGAGAACTTTCTAAAACTTATTTCAAAATAACAAGAACAAACCCATTATATATTAAACCAAAAAAACCAAACCCATTGCTGTCAATTCCAATTCATAGCAACCCTATATGACAGAGTAGAACGTCCCCATAGGGTTTCTAAGGCTGTAATCTTTAGGGAAGCCGACTGCCACATCCTTCTCTGGTGAAGCAGCTGGTGGGTTTGAACCACTGACGTTTCGGTTAGCAGCCGCGCCCTCAAGCACTGCACCACCAGGGCTTTAGCATGTTTTTATTGAAAATATAAGTCTACAGGCAGTCCCCAGATTACGAACGAGTTCCGTTCCTAAGTCTGTCTTTAATTTGTAGCTAAGTCAGAACAGTTAGGTATGGTTTGTATGTAACGTCAGTTAGTCAAACGTTTTCCTTAGTATATAGTATAAAAATAAAAAACCCATTGCTGTTGGGTCAATTCTGACTCATAGCGACCCTATAGCACAGAGTAGAACTGCCCACTAGGATTTCCAAGGAGTGGCTGGTGGATTCGAACTGCCAGCCTTTTGGTTAGCAGCCAAGCTCTTAACTACTGTGCCACCAGGCATCCACTATTTGGTATATAGTATACCTTTGTATGCATAAAAAACATTAAACACTTCCAGATACGCTAAAACATCTTTAACATAATAATACAGTAATAATGTTTTGATCTCAAAGTAGTGCCATTTATTATTACAAACCATTGTATGTTCCTCAAATATTTAATAAGCTTTATCTGGATTAGTGTGTAACTATGGGTTGTACATAAATCGGACTTTCAGAACCCAGGAACTGCCTGTGTTTTCCAAAACAAAAAACAGAAGAGTGGTGTCATGGATTGAATTGTGTCCCCCAAAAATATCTGTCAACTTGGCTAGGTCATGATTCCCAGTATTGTGTGATTGTCCACCATTTTGTCATCTGATGTCATTTTCCTATGTGTTGTAAATCCTATCATTGCGAACTTAATGAGATAGGATTAGCAGCAGTTATGTTGAGGAGGCAGGACTCAATCTACAAGATTAGGTTGTATCTTAAGCCAATCTCTTTTGAGATACAAAAGAGAGAATTCAGCAGAGAGACATGGGGACCTCACACCACCAAGAAAGCAGTGCCAGGAGTAGAGTGCATCCTTTGGACCTGAGGTTCCTGCGTGGAGAAGCTTCTAGACCAAGGGAAGATTGATGACGAGGACTTTCCTCCAGAACCGACAGAGAAATCCTTCCCTTAGAGCTGACACTCTGAATTTGGACTTCTAGCCTCCCAGACTGTGAGAGAATAAATTTCTCTTTGTTAAAGCCATCCACTTGTGGTATTTTTGTTATAGCAGCACTAGATGGCTAAGACAAGTGGCATGGTTTTATGTTTTTGGAAATCCCTTTAATGTCTGGCTTAATAGAGGACTGTTTCTCATGCTTTAAGCTTTCTTTCTCTAACTACCATGTAAGTTGTCTGTGAGCACAGCCAGTGATATTTCTCTTGGGCTTACTCCAGAGTAGAGCACGGATAAAGCACTCACAGCTTTGGATTTTGCTGAAAGCCTGTTTCCTCATTTATAAATGGGAGAACACTGTGTTGAAAAGACAGAGAGAATAAGATAATGTATGTAGGGAGCCCAGTACACTGCCTGGCATAAATCCTGAGTGACTTGAGAAAAGGCAATGAGCTGTTGTGATTTATTTAAAAGTAATCTTTCCATTTGTATGGCTAACAACAACAAGCGGAGGCAGAGATCAGAGAGGCAGTATTCTAGGAGCATAGACAGGATGGCGGATTGGACTAGGGCGGTAGAGACAGAAATGGTGAGACAGCATCAGACAGATCCCACAGTTTGCTTAGGAAAAACCCAACTAATTGAGAACGGAATGCATAACAGAATTTGTTGAGTATGGCTTTTCTGATGATAGGGTTTGGGCTAACGTTTCTATAGGATGAAGATGCAAAGGAGGAGCCCATAGCTAATGGCAGCTGTAGAATACGGACGGCTGCAGAGAAAGGAACCCAAGAAGATGGTCAGTACTGCCTGACTGATGCACTATATGATAGGTTTAGAACTCTTCTTCCTCCCACCGTAGACTGTGAACTCCTTAGGGGTAGGGACTCTATCTTTGCCTTCCCAAACTCCTTCCACAATGCCTGGCACAGGAAAGGCATGAAACAGATGTTTGCTGAATCTAGGGCTACAAACTGGTTCATTCCAGTTCAACCCCCTTACTGAGAATTTGCATTTCCACACCAGATATACTGAATCAGAATCTACATTTTAACAAGATCTCCAGATGATTCTTATGTACACCATATTTTATGCAAATAATGCACATGCTATGCTAGTGTTTTTATAAAACCAAAAAAACCAAACCTGTTTCCATCAAGTCGATTCTGACTCATAGCAACCTTATAGGACAGAGTAGAACTGCCCTATAGGGTTTCCAAGGGCCAGCTGGTGGATTTGAACTGCCAACCTTTTGTTAGCAGCCAAGCTCTTAACCACTGAGCCACCAGGGCTCCTAAGTTTTTACAGCAACATGTTAAAAAAAAAATCAGTATAGTGGGGCTTAAGAAAATACCTCATGGCAGGGGAGGGAGCAGTTGGCAAACAAACTTAGAAGGCACACGTTATTTGTGTAAAAATATAGTAAAAAAGAATCACCTGGGGATATTGTAAACTGTAGATGTATACATAAGAATCACCTGGGGATCTTGTTAAAATGTAGATTCTGATTCAGTATATCTGGAATGGAAATGCAAATTCTCAACAGCAAACAAACAGGTTCAAAGCCCTAGCTGAATCAATGAATCCTTCACTCCAAAATAGTACCATTTTCCTACTTCTAGGACGTTGGGGATATGACCAGCGGCTCCTCAGGAGAAAGATGTGGCAGTCTGCTTCCATAGAGATTTACAGCCTCAGACACCCCATGGGGTCACTATGAGTTGGAATCGACTTGACAGCAGTGGGTTTTTGGGTTGTATGATGGCATCTTTAGATTTACTCTGCTGTAATCCTAAAACCACCTTTAATTTCTAAGCATTCCAACATTTCATCAAATTCGTTTTCCATCATGTTCTCTCCTTTCTCATCCGTTCATTCAACCAATAACAACACACAGTAATGGTTTGTGTCCTGTGCTAAATGCAGATACAGTAATAGAGAAATATGGTCCCCGCCCTCACTGCACTTACAACGTGCACTGTCTCTTTATACCAGGGGATTACAAATTGCACAATTTTCAGTAATGGTTTCTTGTGCTCAAGGATGTTTATTGGAGCACATAGATGCTGGGCTTTCCAGATCTGTTGAGCTGTGTTCTAATCCTTGTTCTACTTCTAGCTCACAGGCACAAGGAATTTACTTCTTCTCTTTGAGCTTCAGGTCCCTTATATCC
The DNA here is from genome assembly GCF_000243295.1 of Trichechus manatus latirostris. Lineage (NCBI taxonomy): Eukaryota > Metazoa > Chordata > Mammalia > Sirenia > Trichechidae > Trichechus > Trichechus manatus. Next base: position 19,040,812 of record NW_004443970.1, read on the forward strand.
GCAATGGTGTAGCAGAGCCCACTAGCTGCCCACCTCTTGTCCTCCTTCCCCTTCTTATCAGGGTGACACTGCACCCAGCTAAACATCTGTGTTTCCCAGAACCCCTTGCAGTAATCATGGCTTAGTCCTGCTAGATAATAAGAGCAGTGTTATATGGGACTTCAGCGAAAGCTCCTTAAAAGGCACTAATTCAACCGCCACTGCACCCGTTTTACCCTACACCCTTTCCTCAACTTCATGTTGCCTTGAATCCCAACACCTTGGACTATGAGAAGCCTTGAGGCCATGATGGTGATGTAAATCTCGGAGTCTGAGTTTCTGATGACCGTGGCCCTTGAGCCTTGGACTCCCTACTTCCCGCCACCTTTTACACCCTTTAAAACTATTGTCAGAAATCACATCTCAGAACAGTTAATAGACTGCTATGGCAGCTTAGGAGCCTTGGTGGCACAGTTGTTAAGAGCTACGGATACTAACCAGAAAGGCTGGCAGTTCAAATCCACCAGCCACTCCTTAGATATCCTATGGGGGCAGTTCTATTCTGTCCTATAGGATTGCTGTGAGTCAGAATTGACTCAACGGCAATGGGTTTTTTGGTTTATGGGAGTTTTACTGGAACTCTGGTGGCGCAGTGGTTAAAGTGCTCGGCTCCTAGCCAAAAGATTTGCAGTTTGAAACCACCAGCAGCTCCTCGGAAGAAAGATGTGGCAGTCTACTTCCATAAAGATTTACAGCCTTGGAAATCCTATGGGGCAGTTCTACTCTGTCCTATAGTGTCACTATGAGTTGGAATCAACGGCAACAGATTTGGTGTTTTTTTTTTTGTATAGCCATGTTGTTCCTTTGTGCTGTCGAGTGGATTCCAGCTCACAGCGACCCTACAGGGCAAAGTGGAACTGCTCCGTAGGGTTTCCTTAGGCTGTAATCTTGATAGGAGCAGATCACCACGTGTTTTGTTGTTGGTGGATTTGAACTGCCGGAACTTTCGGTTAGCAACTAAGTGATTAGCCATTGCACCACCAGGGCTCCTTTCCAGTCACACCTAATCCTAATTGATACAGCTGGGGACAATACCACCAGCCCCAGAGAGTGGGTCTGAGGATCAGCAAAAACCCGCTGCCATCGATTCCAACTCATAGCGACCCTATACTATAGCAAAGGATTTGTTAAGTATCTAGCAGCTAGATGCTCAGGCAAGAACTATTAAGTCTGGTCTCAACCAGATTAGATAAGCAAGTGAATCCAAGGCCTTTTGTATCCCACACACTAGTAAACAACAGTTTTATTGCTCTTTTATCCATAAAGCAGGCTTGATGGAAAGTCTTCTATCAAATCCTTACTTGGCTTTCTGAGTTGCCCAGAAGAAAGCTAAAAATGTTTTTAGCTTCCCTGCATGTACACCTAGTTCCACCTCTCTGATCTTATTTTCCTGAGAAAGTAGCTTCTGAACGTTGATACTTAGTTTCTTAGTGCCGCTGTAACAGAAATACAAGTGGGCAGCCTTAACAAATAGAAATTTATTTTCTCACTGTTAGAGTCTAGAAGTCTGAATTTAGGGCACCGACTCTAGAGAAAGGCTCTGTCAGCTCTGCAGGAAGGTCCTTGTCTCTCTTCAGCTTCTGTTCCTGGGTGCCTTGATGATCTTCATGGAGCATGGCATCTATCTTCCCCCACCTCTGCTTGCTTCTCTGTGCCTGACCTGCTCTTTTACATCTTAAAGGTGACTGGTTTAAAACACATCCTATACTGATACGGCATTAATAAAAACTATTCCCAGGTAGAATTACACCTAAAGGTGTAACTTCAACACTGGTGTGTTTAAAAATGGGATGTATTACATTTGTAAAATGCTTTTCATGCACTATCTCATTTAACTCTACAACCCTATAAAAACCAAAAACCTGTTGCCGTCTGGTCGACTCTGACTCATAGCGACCCTACAGGACAGAGCAGAACTGCCCCATAGGATTTCCCAGAGGCAGCTAGTGGATTCAAACTGCCAACCTTTTGGTTAGCAGCCTAAAGCTTAACTACTGCACCACCAGGGCTCCACACAAAGGTACACGGGTTAGGATTCCAACACATATTTTGGGGGGATACAAATCAATCCATAACAGATACCCAGGGGAATCTGTGTGTACTCACTACTCCTGCCAGATTTTCTCTAATAAATACTATGAATGTGCATGCCCGTTTACATCCCCTCTCCACAAGCGAGCTCAGATAGAGTATCCTTTTACGTCCAATTTTTACAATGTTAAAAATTGCAATAAACAGCTTTTCCTGTCAAATGTTTTCAGTCTTAAAAAAAAAAAGAGGCAAAGGTCCCCTTCCTGGGTAATTTAAGCTATCCTCCTACAGAAGTAAAACATGAGGAAGACAGCTGTGCTCTGAATCTGCACAAATAGAATTTTGTTGCTCAGTATAGTCCCAGGAGGTGAGCAAATAGTTTATTCACTGACAGTTCTTTTTAGGGTCTGGTTTCTTATTCAGGATTTCAAGTAAACCCCACATCCTTTCAAATCACTGACTGAAAACGCCCTGGGTTTAAATCTCTGCTCTAGGACTTCCTCACTCTGTGACATGGGCATGTTACCAGACCTCCCTTGTATCTCGTTTTTTCTCATCTGTGATATGGAGATAACACACCTACCTCATTGGGTTATTGTGAGGATTCTAGAATTTAATAAATGAAAACATTGAGAACAGTGCCTGGCAAATATTAAGTCCTCACTAGTTAGTTAATACTATTCCTTTGGGGCTGATTCATTTTGGAGACTATGTACCTTGTCACCATTACACAAACTGATTTAAGATTAATCACTGAAGGACCCAAAACAATTATTAACATTGAGAAAATATCGATATTACTGTGCGCCAATTTAATGGTTCAGTTCACATTAACAGCCAGAAAAGACACGTTTTTAGTAGCCACTGGGTTTATAATACATACAAGAGAGCCACACCAGAGAGCACAAAAAGTTGAATTTATTGTTTATGGCAATTGCATAGTAACTTTTAGTCTGTTCATGTTCCTAACATCACAAATCCGAAAATAAAATTTTGCTTCTCAATTTAAACTTATACTCTGAGAAGTGATTAGCTAGTTTTTTAAAAAATTAATCATTTATAGAATATCTTTAAAATCCTTGCCAAGCAAGGTATTAGCTTTATCTTTACAAATCTCTGCATAAAATGAAAAAATTAGGCATTTTTAAAATACCACCCTTTGTTTCATTTAGAAGATTTTCAGCTACTCATTCAAAAATTATTTTGAAGCTCAACTGTCCAATTTAAGACAGAGTAAAGGAACTAAGCATTAGCCTCATCTTGACTGAACCTAAGTAAGAACTCGATCAGGGTCCGTGTGGGCCTCCCAGTCATGCCTTTCCTCAGGTATGGGACCTCATCCTTGTTGGTCATCACACCAGCTATGTCTAAATGAGCCCACTTTGAATGAGTCACAAATTCTTTCAGGAAGGCCGCAGCTGTACAGGCTCCTGCAGACCTGAAATGAAAGGCAAAGATCATTATTTAACCCCATGAAATGTGCACTGAAAACTTCATTAAGATCCTACATTTTTGTGAAGGAAGTTCTATGACTACTGAGCAAAAAAGTCAAGCTCAGAAGACCTAGTAAAAAAGTTAACCCTGAATCACTTTCTGAATACTTATTTTCCGATATGGCTTTCAGTAGTAAAGAATAAATTCTAGATTCCTTTTTCCCATGGTAATGAATTCACATATTTTCCATGTCTTATCCTCACCCTCTGTTTAGGAAGAATTTTAGATTTGTAAAAATGCAAAATGCTGACAGCCAGTCGGAGAAATACCTTAAAAATTAAAGACATTAGAAAATTGCAAGCACTACTTCTTACCGAAGGGAAATTAGGTAGTTAGCCCTTTTGTAAGAGGAAATACAGCAGAAAACAGCCACTCTGGCCACTAATGAGAATTTGAAAATGTACATTTGGCTCTTTTTCCATACCTGTATTTTCCAATGTTATTAACATCAGCAAGTTGACAATCTACAACTTGTTTTGTATAATGTTCAAAGAGAGGCATCCTCCAGACCCGGTCGCCTGTTTCAATGCTGGCCTAAAGGATAAATAGGTACAAGAGTTGTTAAGACTGGATGAAGTAGGTTCTCGGTAAATTTATGGCACAGACATGCTCGATGAATGAAGGAAAGAGCTATTCTAACATGTTACTCTAAAACATGAAACTATAAAACAGGTTCAAAGAATTATTTCCAGTTAATTACAGAATGATTTAAGAATTATAAAAGAAACCAGGGATATTGTGACGCAGTTCTACAAATTTGTAGGGCCATGTGCTAAAACCATCCAGCAAATGTTACTTGATATTTTTCCCAAGACCAACAGAAGTATTTCTGATTTTGATTTCCCATGTAGCTCTGCCTACAGGAAACCAAATAAAAGTATGTAATCTACTTTGCAGGCCTGAGTCTCAGCTGAACTTAATAAACGGGTATTCTGCCTTACATCAGGCTTTGTGGGTTAGATTAGGGTAAAATAGTCTTCGTGAGGGTAGTCACCTGGGTGTGCTGGTCAGACACATGCCAGGAGGTGCATCACTGAGGACCAGATCCAGGGACAGGCTGCCCTCTTTCATTCACATAAGCACTTACCCGTTCATTCATCCATTTATTTGTCATTTCCTGAGCTTCTACTAAGCACCCCCCAGGCGTTGGGGATATCAAAAAATTTTAATATATGAGCCATTAAAGGGCCCCCAGGCTGGCTGGAGAAACATACAGAAACAGATTGTTTTAATACACTGTGGTAAGGAGTCAAAGATACCGCTTTCACATTTCTCAAATGTGAAAAATCAAAAAGTAGCAATATAAGCAGTTACTCTGAGACATGGGAGTAAATATCAGAAAAATTAGCCAAGGGCTGAAAGAGGCTACCTCCAGGGAAATAGCTGAGGAGGTGCTTGTAGACTGTTGACTTTAAATAATGTTTATGCACGTCTAACTTTGATTTTTTAAAATAGCTTAAACTTAGAAAACAAATGCAAACCGACACACAATGATGTTCTGTGTGCCATGACAGAGAGGGACACTGGGTATATGGGGGGTGGGCCTTGTCCAGCCTGGAAGGAAACCGAGGGAGTGCCAAAGAGCCTGGGGAGGGGGGGTGGAGCTTCATAATGACCAGATGAGAGGAAAGGAGGGGAAGTGGTTATGGGTGAAAAACAAGTTCACTACCTTAGCTCGGCCCCAAGAATGTCTGCAAGAACATATGTAAACGCTATGTTTGTTTCCCACTGGCGCATAGCAGGCTCCCAGTAATTAGAAGTTGAATGAATGAATGAAAGAATGAGGCACCAGATGGAGCTGTCTACTAGCCAGGAGGACACACAGGGCCTGGAGCTCAGGAGAGGGACAGCAGTGGTCAGCAGAGAGGTGCTGTCGAAGCCATAGAAACAGAGGAGATTCCCCTGGGGCCTATGAAGAGTAAGAGAATGTGTCTGAGGACTGAACACCATCAACAAACGGGCAGGCCAAGGAAAAAGGCAGCAAAGGAGACAACCCGAACAGTCAGAGAAGAGAAGGCAACTGATGAGAACAGCATTGCAGAAGCTAAGGGAGGAGCCTCGCCAAGAGGGCAGAGTCCCATGCTGCTCCGGACAGGCCAGTACTTTAGGCAGAGAGGTGAGTGAGAGCACGGGGTGGGAAGGGGCTGGGGAGGGACTCTAGAAGAGCCTGACAGTGAAAGAACATGAAGGGAGGCACAGAGCCAGGCAGTCAGAGGACATCCTTACCCTGCATGCCGCGCTCCCAGGGCCAGGCTCAACCTCCGCGGCTTGTCTCGACTCAATGCACAGAGCTGGCCTTGTAACCTGTCCTACCTCAGGGATTCTAAACTATGGCCATGTTAGTTCTGAGTCACTTCCACATCTTTCTAAGGCTATCGGAGGAGAGTGGGAAGGTGGTGTCACACCCATGATTTAGGACCATTTACAGAAAACCCAAAGCACACTGAAATGAGTTTACGCTGGTGTTTATTTTCAACTCAAAGGTAAACTCACAGCACAAAAATCACTTTAACACAGGGGTTGAAGAAATGTATTAAATGTATTGAGGCTGCTGCTGTTGTGTGCCATCCAGTCAATTCTGACTCACAGTGACCCTACAGGACAGAGTAGAACTGCCCAATAGGGTTTCCTAGGCTGAAATCTATGGGAGGAGATCACCAGATCTTTTCTCCCGTACAGCCCCTGGTGGGTTTGAACCTCCAACCTTTCCATTAGCAGTTGAGCGTTTAATCATCGCACCATCAGGAATAGATTAATTTTCTCCCTGTAATTTACCTATCTTTATATTACTCCTACCTCAAACAGTTTGGTCCACAGCCAGGTGGAATTGGTAAAGATGCCCGTGGCACCAGACCCCAGAGCTATGTCCATGGCACCTGTAAGACACACACCGCAGGTTAATGGTCAGTCTCCTCAGGCAAAACAGGTTCCTCTGCTGCTCAGCCCAAAACCTTAGCCGTAACCCTACTCACAAATGTCACTCTCGTTTTCAAAAATAATAAGCAAGCTTAGATGTCCTTGCTGTTGTTAGTTTCCATTGAATCAATTCTGACTCATGGTGACCTCATCATGTGTGCAGAGTAGAACTGCTCCACAGGATTTTCACGGCTGGGATCTTTTGGAACTAGATCGCCAGGCCTGTCTCCTGAGGCACCTCTAGGTGGGTTTGGACTGCCAACCGTTCAGCTACTAGTCAGGTGCTTAACCATTTGTGTCACCCAGGGAAATCCTTACTATATACATTTAATAGCTTTTTATGTTTCTCAAGCTAGAATTCACCTTAAATTATTAAGGAAAATGCAAAAAAAGAAAATAGTAAAAAATGTGACCAATGATCTCATCCAGAGGTAGCCATTACATGTTTTCGCTATTTCCTTCCAGGCTTCTATACTTTAAAAAAAAAAAAAAAAAAAACATAATTAAGACCATACTGTATGTGTCCAAGTCTGTATCCTTCCTTTTATGCTTTAGTGAACATTTATTCCTCTTTTACAAACAAATGTCTGAAAATACTTTCAATGATTTTAAACTTGGTCCATTGGTCAGAAGCATCATAATTTACTACTGGGCATTTAGGCATCTCCTGTTTTTCAATATTTTTAACCGCATCTCAGTACATGTCTGCTACAAGACTTTGATGACTTTTTTCTAAGCCCATAACTACCATACTACATCTACTTTGTTTCATCTTCATTTCTGTCTCCAGCCAAAGGTGGGTCCCATTGCTGACTTTTTTTAAAATTAACATTATCATATTTTTAAAAATCCACTTTTTTCATATGAAAATCTACATTTGCAGGTTCTCTCTCATACATTACCTACATAGCAGCAATTAGGTACATTGTATGTAGCTTAGTGCTGCCTTTTCCAGATTTGTTGTAAGCTCCCGGCAGCTTCATTTGTTATTTGCCTGGCCCCACCTGTAAGCTTTGGGGCAGGAATTGTAAGCGATTCCTAGCCATACACCTGGGGCCGAGCACACTGCCTGGCACACAGGAGCTCAGTAAGTGTTTGTGAAAGAACAAAGTAAAACCCACTATCATTTAAGCATTCATATGGAGTATCAGAGGAGACACACCACTGAGCTTCCCAGCCACCACCCAGTACAAGGACACTCATATGGGACGTCAGTAAGGATGCCACTGAGCTTCCCCACCACTCAGTATGAGGACACTCACATGCAGTGTCAGCAGAGACACCATCTAGTTTGGGGAAATTCTACAGTTTCACAAGATGGAATTGCTATCTGTAACACAAGGTCTGTCAGGTTGCTCTTTAATCATTAACTGTGGCTTTACATGAAACTGCTTGTTAACAGTTCTCCCAAAGAATATTAAAACTTGAAGATACTACTATATACACTGTTTTGTAAACTGTGTAATTTAAATAATACACAAAACTTCCCCAGACCCTTACATTTCTCTGCAGTTGGAGTTATTAGAGGGTGTGTGGCCTCTAAGAACCCCCTGTGGCTGCATGTTTGTGGACAAACATTTGCAGCCATCTCTAATTTAAGAAGTGACACTTGGCTCCAGGCCTTTGTTCTGTTAATTCTGGTCAATCTCATCCGTCACACAGCACCACCACGATCGCCACAGATTCCTCCCAGGGAAGGGAGCAGCACTTCTTCAGTATCAGACAGCTTGTGCCACAAGGATGTTGGATGGTACATTTTTTACAAGAAATTACAGGTAAATTACGTTAATTATTAGTTCATAGTTAGTTATTAAATTGCAAAGATCTGACCATTTAAGACAAGTCACGATTTAGAAGCGTGCCCCATATGTAAAAACCTGGGCTTCTGAGTGCTGTGAGGGCAATCAGGTCTGTTTGGGCCACCAATTCCTCCACTTCCCAATTAGCCCTCAAATCCATCCCCACTTCTCTCCATCATGACTGCTACCATCATCTCCCAGCTGGACTATGGTAACATCCTTTTTTAAAAAAACTTATTGTGGAAGATTTCAAGTATACACAAAAACAAAGAGAATAACATAATAAACCTCCATGCAGCCAACACCCAACATCAACAATTATCAACTCATGTTCAAACTGGTTTTGCCCACAATCCATGCCCAAAAGATTATGTTGAAGCCAATACTACATTATACTGAGATATAATAATATTCATCCTTTGACATACACACACGTCCACAAAGAGTAAATAACTACAGCTGTGTACTAGTCTAACTGGCCTGCCTGCATCTACTCTGGCCTTTTTCCAGCCTATTCTCCACATTGCAAGCCCAGGCAACCTTTTCAAGGTACAATCATGGTTGTATCATCCCCATGCTTAATTAACCCTCTTCAACAGCTTCCCGCTGCTCTTTGCTCCAGACAAAAGTCCTTAACATGGCTGGTGCCTGGCGCCGACCTCCAGGCCGGCCTCACCTGCACCTGCCCAGCCACACAGTGCTCCTTCAGGTGCTCATTCACCCACTGTTCCCATGCCCCCACCACGAGGCCTTGACAGGTGTGCCCCCTGCTGGGACGGTCTTCCTTCCCTTCTCCACTTCCTTAATTCCTACTCCTTCCAGTCGCAGCTTCAGCGGCACTTCTCAGACAAGTATGCCCTGATGGCCCCGACTACACAGGCCCTCACAAACTCCTCTTAACTCTCCTCACTGTACCTGTCACCTGCAGCTTTAAATCGGCAGGTGTGATTACCTGACTACTGCCACTCTCTCCACTATGCAGGCCTCACAAGGGCAGGTCCACATCTACACTGACCCACCGCTAGGTCTCCAGCCATCAGCACAATCCCTGGAGCATAGCAGGAGCTAAACACACACACGCTTTGTCCACAATCACTCACTCAGCACCTTCTATGTACCAAAACCAAACTTGTTGCCATCAAGTCAATTCCAGCTCATAGCGACCCCACAGGACAGAGCAGAACTACCCCATAGGGTTTCCAAGGATTCAAACTGCCGTCCTTTTGGTTAGCAGCCCAGCTCTTAACCACTGTGCCACCAGGGCTCCCTACTATATACCGGATACAAAAAAAAAAAAAAAAACACTCCACAAATGAAACCCATTGCCGTCCAGTTGGTTCTAACTCATGGCTACCCCATGGGTTACAGAGTAGAACTGCTCCATAGAGTTTTCTTGGCTGTAATCTTTATGGAAGTAGACTGCCAAGTCTTTCTTCCATGGTGCTGCTGGGTCAGTTCAAACCACCAAACTTTGTTACTAGTTGAGCACAAACTATTTTCACCACCCAGGGACTTCTAGATACCATGACAGGTCCGGGTTATTCAATGCCTGTATCCCACCCATGTGATGGAGGGAAGTCATCTGAGTTATACAGATGCACTGATTAATACTTCAGAAAGAAATACCAACTCCCCTTTTCAAGTTAGTGGGTTTTCACATACTTATTCACTTGTCCTCAAAACATTCCTAGGACGGAAGAGGGAAGAGCTATTAACCCCCTAGAATTTTGCGTCAGTTTTTAAATTTATCATCGAAAAGATGAACAATAACCTCAAACAAAATTGTGGCATCTTCTCTTAAAGGAACAGAAACCGACAAATATTTAATGTGGTTGCATTAGGAACACAGCTGTGAGGTAATTTCACTGTAAAACCCAAAACCCACTGCTGTCGAGTCAATTCTAACACAGCAACGCTATTTCACTATGGACTTACGTTCAGAACTATTACCAGCACAGATTTCAGATTTACCACTAGCAGAGGCATGCTTTCCACTTTCACTTACAAGGCACATCTGGAGCCCTAATTAAGGTGCTAACTGATGAGCGTTACCAGAACTGATCATAGTCACAGAGTGGCATCCAAAGCTCCAAGTAATGATGTCACCACACTTGTTTGATCCTAAATTACAACTACATATTAAGAAAATGAAGAGAAGGGCCGTGAGTGAGTGGCCATCCCTGGGTGTGCCAATGCCCCTGCAGTCTGAGCACAGCCTGCCTTTAAAGGACAGTAACCTCTGTTCAGGGTTTGCTAGGGCCAGGGGCATCCACCTGCAGCGTCTCCTTTATCTGCACAGCAACCTGCCCTGTCAATTAGATGTGGTTACACCCTTTTTATACATAAGACAACTGAAGTCTTGTCAAAATCACGTTTTTAAGGGGGCAAAACAAGTTTTAAAATCAGGCCTTCCATCTTGGCGGTGTACTGCCTCCTGCCAAGAGCTCTTGAGGCTGGAACTATTCTTATTCCCCACTTTGAATCCCAGCTCCTGGACCTCAGAGGAGCTAGTCAGTCCCTGGGGAGCTTAAGTGAGCTGACCAACAGCCTCCAGCCAGGGCATGGGCTGGCCAATCAGAAGGCTCACCCATCACACTGCCCTTAGTTACCCGGGCCAACGTCCCCACCTCCTCACACCCTCAGAGTAGAAAAACAGGAACTTTTTAACAGAAGGGGCTGATAAGCCACTAGCGAAGAGTATTTTCCAAGTGGTAATTATGAAAATTATTTTTATCCTGGGAAACATGGATGTTTGTCTTCTGTGACTCCTCATGTATAGGAAGAGTACACTATCGCTCGCCTCTCAAGGGCTGTTTTGTGCCCCAACCACAACCCAGCACCCCGGTTCAGCTTCAAGTGTTTGCTGAACTGAACCAGGAGACAGAAAATCAAGAAGAAGCTATTGTTGCTGTTGTTAGCTGCCATCGAGTTGACCCCCGACTCACAGCAACGCCGTGTACAACAGAAGGAAAGGCTACCCAGTCCTGAACCATCCCTGTGATCAATTGCAGATCGCACCGTTGTGATTCACAGGGCTTTCGCTGGTTGATTTTTGGAGGTAGATCGCCAGGCATTTCTTCTAGTCTGTCTTAGTCTGTAGGTTCTGCTGAAACCCGTCCAGCATCCTAGCAACACACAAGGCTCCACTGACTGATAGGGTGGCTGCTCATGAGGTGCACGGGCTGGGAACTGGACATGGGCGGACTGGCTTAAAGGAAAGGACTCTCGCAGCAGAGAAATCTGTGGCCTATTGTTAGACCCACATAAAAGGGAAACGTGAACAGATTTCTTCTGAAGTACAAGCACAGATGACCAGGACAAGAATTAAAAGCAAAGGAGAAAAAAATGATCTGAATTTTAACCTCAAAAGAGGCAGAGATAAAATGAATTCCTAGGAAGAGGAGACGTGTTGGGAGAAAGATTATGAACACTGACTGGGTTTCTGCAGTACGGCCACTTCTGTCTGTCATCCCTTTAGTAGTGTATCTGGTGTCCACCGAGTCGGTGTTCAGTGAGCACCTGCCACATACAGGTGCTGTGCTAAAGGTGCTTTCCAAAACATCCCTCCAGTCTTCACAACTTTGCAAGGCAGATTATCCCTAAGTAGTGATGCTTGGGAGTCCCTGGGTGGAACAGTTAACACGCTTGACTACTAACTGAAAGGGTGGTGGTTCAAGTCTACCCAGAGGTGCCTTGGAAGAAAAGCCTGGCAATTTACTTCGAAAAAAAATCAGCCATTGAAAACCCTATGGAGCAGAGTTCTACTCCGACACACATGGGGTCGCCATGAGTCAGAGTCGACTTGACAGCAACTAATTTATTGATGCTCGCAGGGTCAAGTAAGTTGCCCAAGGATGACCGACTAGTAAGTGGCACAGTGGGAGTCACACCTGGGTTGGCCTTAAAGCTATGACTTCCACTCCCTGTGATGCTGTGCTGCCTCTGCTGAGAGCTCGAAAAATGTTATTTTTCCCTTTATAACATCAAGTATAAAAAGTACAGAAAAGTCAGTGGATGCTAAACACATTATAATCATTAAAAAGAAATTGCTGAGGTATAGGATTTATCATTAATCTCTTCAGATCTGAATCTATGGTAATCAAAACAGAAAATATCTCTTAATGCCATTTTCAGAAGTCCCCCTGGATGAACTGATCTGACTCCCTTGTTATTTCTTTTTTAAAAGTGCAGTCTGGAATGTTTTAAAAAAGCAAATCTAATACTCAAAACATCTTACAAGTGCAAAACAATTCCTTTGGTGAAATATCTCTGAATGCAAATAGAAAGAGCCAAGTTTTAGCAAAATAATGCCCTGGGTACAATCTGTGCACTCAAAGCAATAAATAAAACTTTCTTCAAACAAAAGGAGGAAAAGCGTGCTGTTTGACCTGTTAAGGTGGCGGCATTGATGATGAGCTTCGGATTAAAGGTGTGCGCATAGCAGAGCGCGTCGGCTAGTACGAGCCTCCCCTCAGCATCAGTGTTATCAATCTGCAAAGAAGAGGATCAAAAACGGGAAGGTAACACAAGTGATGAATATCAAAACCAATACCTATAACACTAGATACCCACACCAAAAACTCATACTGACCCCACATAACACAGCAGAACTGCCCCATAGCATTTTCTAGGCTGTAATCTTTATGGGAGCAGATCGCCAGGTCTTTCTCCTGTGGAGCCGCCGGGTGGGTTCAAACTGACAACCTTTTGGTTAGCAGCTGAGCTCTTAACCATTTGTGCCACCAGGGCTCCCCCTAACAATGTTCAATGTAAAAGCAAATAAAAAAAAGCCAGTGTGGTATTTGTCACTAAGTATTAAAAAACACACTTGTATTTAGTTCAAATTAATAAGAAAATATCTAATCTGAAGAATGATTATAATTTAATAATCCCTGTAACCAGAGCTGATACTTGCAAAAGTCACCTTAACGCTCATGACTTTGGAAGCTAGAATAAATATAAAATGTCTATTTTACCAACAAGTTTATAACAAGAAGAGGAAACATTTAAAGCTTTCTGAAAACAAACAGGCTAGAGAGTTTAAGGGTAGCCAGGGGTCTCTCGTCATGGGGACTCTTGCAACTACGGGGACCCTTTCTAATTCCATTCCCTTCCTTCTCAGAGGCCAAATCACTGTGGGCGGCGTATGCATGTGGGCACGTGTGTGCCGCAGGGGAGGATGCACTGCTACACCCCTGAGAGTGCTGAGTCCGTGACGTAGAGCACTGTTTCCCACCTGGACACCTAAGATGGAAAAAGTTAATATGGCACAGGTACACGCAGAAAACAGCCCACACTTTTACTGCTTTGCCACGCTCTGCAGGGCTGGCTGAAAAGTGACGGTAACGTGTGAGAACAGGCACACAGGAAGTGGGAGGAATAAGAAGGCAGGAATGACATTAACATTCCCATAAGGAAATACATTTGACTTTGCATGAAAAACTACTAAACAAAAAAGACACCACCTTCCCTAACACGGGGCCACTGCTCTGTGCCCACTCAAGGCATGTTTACGTGGCGACTATGGGATCCCTCAGGAATGCGAAATGGGGAGTGCTCTATGTCTTCCATTTACAAACCTGTATGGTCTTTCCATTCTTGGCTCGGATGACATCTCCTGGCTTGTTGGCCTTACCGCTGGGCATATTTTCACAAAGAGGGGTCAAACCTATTGGGAAAGAATATATGCACAAAAATGGAACGTGCTGGGTCCAAATACACCCCTGTAGGACAGAAGGACTCCATGCACTCAAAAGCATGCTGGACACAGATGCCACCTAACCAAGTGATCAAATTTAATGCCACCAATGACACAACCAACATGATGTGCACCAGCAGCTGGAGTACACACCACCTATGCAGCATTCTCACCAAAGAAGTCTAACCTGATTTTAATCCTGAAGAGACAATCAAATATATCCAAATGGTGAAACATCACAAGACAAGCCTGGACCCTTCAAAAACTGGCAAAGTCAGAGACGGGGGGAAAAAAAGGCAGGAATATGGCTCTAGATTAGAGAAAACTAAAGAGATGTAACAAAATGCAACGTGTGTTCCTGACTAGCTCCTAGATTTAAAACAGAAATAAATGTGTGTGTGTATAAAATGGACATTCCTTAGACACTGGGAAAATGTGAATTGGGTTATTCTCTCCATCCTTGGAATGGTACTGGTATTCTCATCACATAGACTGTCCTTGTCCTTAGGTGTTATAGGCAGAAGTATTTAGGGGGTGATGTGCCATGTCTGCAACTTACTTTCAAAGAGTTTAGAAAAAATAAAAAGACTATGATATTAAAAAAGGAAGGGGGAGTGTGATGGTTAATTTTACGTGTAACTTAGCTAAGCTATGGTTCCCAATGGTTTAGCCAGACACTAGTCTAGCTGTTGTTCTGTAATGTAATGACCTCCCACAGCGTAATCTAATCTAATCAACCCGTCAGTTGAAAAAGGGAGTTTCCTTAGACTGTGTTCTGCCTCCTGACTATAAACAGATATTTCAGCAGAACTCTGTCTCTTCACTCTGCCCTCTTACCATTGCCTGACTTATGGATCTTGGGACACAAACCTGCAGAAGATTCCAGCCTGCCCCCTGGCCTACAGATTTTGGACTTCCAGCCCCCCAAAATCGCATGCGCCAATTCCGAGAAGTAAACCTCTCTATGTATATATACAGCTCGTTGGTTCTGTTTCTCTAGAGAAGCCTGAGAGGGCATGTTAGACAGACCTGGATGCCAATTCTACCTTCCCTGTGCAATCGAAGTGACACTGGGCAAGTGGTTTAACCTCTCCGAGCACCCCACCCCCTCCAGAACACAGGGATTAGCAATGCTGTAACCTCCCAGCCCTGTGTCTGGCATCCCATAATACAAAGAGCATTGTGCACTGGGCGCTCATTCCATCCCAGGCACTTTCTGTGCATCATGCCAGTTAATCGGCCACGACCCGAGGAGGCAATCACTAACTGAGCCAGCCACGTCCTTCCACCCTGACGACTGAGCATCTTCCACTGGAGTAAAGCACACCCCTGACTGCTAACCACTTTTCCCAGAAGTAAAACAAATTAGGTCTAGTTACGGCCCACTGGATTAAAAGAAACTACATTTGTTGTTCAGTTTTACCATTTCACTTGACTCGAGAAACTCTCTAGCACACACTCCCTTGCCCCACTTACCTATGATATTAATGGGCAAATTAAGCTTTGCAGCAGACACAATGGCTGAGCATATGGTCGCAGCTCCTCCCATGTCAGCCCTCATGAGATCCATATTTGCAGAAGCCTTGATGGAGATACCACCACTGTTGGGGGCGAGGAGGAAAACATGCTTAACAGTAGCCAAGATGGCCAAAATCACTTCCTAAAAAGAATATGTAAGTTGAGATTACCACAGAAAAGCATCATTTACATGGCAAAGAAAACTGAAATTTCTAAATTTAGAATCTAAATTATCTCAACATTTCAAAAGAGAAAGTTGTAGCCTTATAAAAGACACAAAATCGTTCCAGAAATATAGACTCATTCCTCGGCTCTTTTTACTTCTACCTGAATAAAATGTAAGCGGTGCCACTGGTATCATTACTAACGCTGCAGTTTACGCAAATAAAGCACGTGTTCTACGTTTTTTGCCAACTGCACCCAGCACCCCCTCAGGAATTTCCGAAAGTGTGCTATGCTAACGTGTTAAAAAAAAAAAATTAGCATAGCACACTTATGATAATATCTCTTGGGGGGAAGGGCACGGTTGGCAAAAAACGCAGAACTCGTGCGTTACTTGCATAATACGGTACATCCGTCATAAAATCAATGCTGCTCAAATTTCTTCTCTGTGTCATTAACTCCTGATATCCCACATAAATCGCCTTTCCAGCAAATTGTATGAATCCATCATATTATTATTATATCTGAAGGTCACGAACTGTTAAGAAAGCTGACAAGCTCACAGAAGACTGGGTGCACTCTCTCAAACTCACAGAAGAACGGAGGGAGAACATTTCTCTCCGACACCCTGACTAAGTGTTACACAACCTGACAATGGCAAAATGCAACTTGAATCAGAGACAAGGAATCAGGCACAAGAAAGATACTGACCCAAAATCTCAGAGACAGTACTAAAACATGAGCGCCAAATAGATTTTAATTAGCAAGAAACACCAACTACTTCCTCCAAATGGGCTTCTATAACTAACTAGTGACTTTTCTGCTTCAGCTTTTAAGGGTCCAGAGCAGCTTGGTTTGCAGGCCAGGCTCAGAGCCAGGAGCTTCACTTTTGAGTTCAAACTGAGATCTACTGCTGACTCTTGAGAAGAGATTTCTATCCCCTGCTCTGAAGTCTGCTTTCCTTAGAAACCAGGTCCTATTTCTCACTTACCTCAGGAGCATTTGATAATTAGATGGCTGACATTTACAGCCAGAATTAAAGATTATTTACTGGCTCAAAATAAGAAAAGAAATACACTCGTAGTCCAAGAAGCCCATGGATAACCCCTGGAGGTAAAGGGAACATGCTGGTGTACATAGTTTCCCGTATCCACTTGTCACATCTATCTTAAGGCTTCTTCTGGGAGTTCTCCTCTCTGTCTGTAGGACTCTAATTCTGAAGTAACCAGCAGCCAAAGATCAGCAGTTATGTTTGCTAGTCTTTTAAATATCTCTCAAATCCACCCATTTCTTTTCGACTGTATCCAACCTAGTTACCAGCATCTTTCATTTGGATGTTTGCCACCACAACCTCCTTACAGGTCTCCTTACTGCTCTATTTCATTATCCACACAGCTAACACAGTTTTACAACAACAACAAAAAAGATCTCAATTAAATCCCAGGAGAAAATGACAACCAATTTCTAAAATTTATGTGAAAATGCAAAAAACCTAGCCAAAATAATTTTTAAAAAGAGCAAAGTTGGAGGACTCCTACTTCTTGATTTTAAGACTTAAACAGTAATCAAGATACTTGGTTACAAGATACTCGTGAAAAATTGTGATTTTCAATGAAGATGCCAAGGTAGTTCAATGCAGAAAGAGTAGTCTTTTCAATAAACAGTGCTGAAACAAATCAATCTCCATATAGGGGGAAGAAAAAAATGAGCCTCAATCCTTTTCTCACACCATACACAAAAATTCAAAATGGATCACAGCCTTAAAAGGTAGAACTATAAGATTTCTAGAAGAAAACACAGACCATGGCATAGGCAATACTTTCTAAGAACAAAAAAAAAAGCATGAACTGTAAAGTAAAAAATTGATAAATTATACTTCATCAAAATTAATAACTTCTGCCCTTGAAAAGACACCACTAAAAAAATTAAAAGACAAGCCAGACTGGGAAAAAATATTGGCAACCTATGTATCTGACAAGAACTTGTATCCAGAAGGTAAAAAAAAAAAACTCAGTAAGACAAATATTCCAAAAAAAAGAGCAAAAGATTAAACAGACACTTAACTAAAGAAATTATATCAATGACCAATAATCACATTAAAATAATGCTCAACACCACTGGTTATTAGGGAATGCAAATTAAAACCTCAAAGAGATACCACTATGCAACACACTGGAATGGTTAGAAAGGCTGACAACATCAAATACTGAACAACTAGAACCCTTATACATTGATGGTAGGAATGCAAAATGGTATAAACACTTCGGAAAAATCTGTTGTTTTTTATAAAGTTCAACATGCAGTTACCAAAAAACTCACCCACTGCATTCCTAGGTATTTACCCCAGAGAAATGAAAACATATGTCCACAGAAAGAATTATAGATGATCCTGGCTTTACTCATAATAGCCTAAAACTGGACACAACTCAACTTTCCATCAACTGACAAATACATAAACAAATATCAGTATATCCATACAATGGAGTATCACTCACTGATAAAAAGAAACAAATCACGGACGTGACCAAAAACTTGGATAAATCTCAATGCTATTGTACTGAGAGTAATGTAGGATGGAAAGATAACATGATTTTAAAGACAGTCCTGAGTTTGACTTCCAACTCTGTTAGCTATGGGACCTTGACCAAGTTATTTAGCCTCTCTGAGTCATGGTTCCTTTACCTGTAGAATGTCCATAAAACCTACCTTACAAGAGTAGTATGAGGACTAATATACATAAAATGCCTAGTAAAGTCTCTGACACACAGAAAGCATTTATAAGTGGGAGCTTAATACATGGAAAGTAAAAGATATGACCAACAACCCTGCTTTTGAAGCAAACTCTGCACCCAATAAGACGAACGCATACAAAGTATTCACCAAAAGACAAAGCACAAGTACTAGAAAGACGTACCTGTCAAAGGTAATTCCCTTCCCAACAAACACCAGCGGGGGTTCACATGCATTGGGACTGCCCTTGTAGTGAATTTCCAAGAAGACTGGAGGCTCGTCAGATCCTTTGGCCACACTTAGGAATGATCCCATTTCCTGTTCCTCAATCCAAGACTTGGGTCTGTGGGGCGGGAAAGGGGAAAAAAAGTCAATGTATTCTGTTATCTTTATTTCAGAATAACTTAGAGAAAGCCCATCCATGTGTGTAACAGTATAATAATACACAACCTCTTAAAATATAAACACATGTTAAGGCTTCAATTATCACATCCTACTTGCTTTCTGTATATTCCTGGGCAAGTCACTCAATTCTGAGCCTGATTCCTCATCTATAAAACCAGGTCAATGACAATTCCCATCAAAAGATAACCTACAGAATTACTAAGAGAATTCATGAATGGTATACCTAATTCACTGGCAGGCAAGAGTACGTAGCCAATCAATAATTATTACTTAATTTTTTTCTAACCCACTCATATATTTCCAAAGTTTTAACTTACAGCTGAGGTCAGCAAGGTTCTGAGACCGTAAAGTGTATTTAAAGATAATTAAGAGGTCCATTGCTTTATTTCTGGTATATCTAAAAACAAACAAAAAAATAAAGCTACACTCCACTGTCTGTGCTAAAATACCCTATTTCTTTGCTTTTAAGGAGAATTCTCTCTTCAGTGTGGTCACATGGTTTCTCCTGGTTTCCAGAGCAGTTTGAGATGTTTCTGATTGAAGTAGGAAGACTAATTCATTCTTACTTAATAAATGCAGGACAAATGGAGCTAATACAAGGACGGTCCTTGGTGCTAACCAGAAAACTGATGCCCTGTTGCCATTCTTTCTAGGCTGGGGATACAAAAGGGCTTTGTACTGATTTCTGGCCACAGTAACTAGGCCAAGAGGGAAAGCCTACACTCCCACAGACAGACCAACCAGCGACACCCAGATCCGAGGAACACGCCTGCACTTGCCTAACCATTTGTTCAAACTATTAAACTGGGACTGCATCATGGCAAGGTGGCCACCAAACTTCAAAAGGGAATAGAATATAAACATGGGAAGCATGACTATAAAAACTCACTTCAAACAAAGCTAGTCTGTATAATGTGGGTGCTTCTAATCACAAACTCAGTACCCTTGATGTTTTATTACAGTCCTGTCCTTCTGGAAGGACTGTCTGTCTGCCTATACTTTGATTTTTAGCCACCTACACTTAAGAAGCTTTGGGAGGCGATGTCTCGGTTTAAAGATTTACACCCTGCCTGCCAGTCCTGCCTCATCTCTGGCAGAACCCTTCCCTCCTCTGCTTGGCCACACACCTTGCAGTTTCAAAGGGGCCACTGCACATGTACTTCTTCACCTGAAACACCGAGCTCCTTGTTCTTCATCTGCTAAACTTCTGAGCAGCCTTGGAGAATCTGCTGAGGCCCATCTTCTCTGCAGGCCTCTTCGCCTCCTCCCTAATCCTTGCTGCCTCTGCTCCGGCAGCACCCTGGCGTGCCCCACTCACTACCCAGTCCTTCCTACAGGATCCTGAGTTCTTTGAGGACAAGAACCACCCTCATTCATCTCTGTCCACTGCCAAATTCCCAGGCACAGTCAGTGCTCTCAGTGATGTGTGACAGCACAGCCACTATTTGCTGCCACAAAGCAGCTGCAGCTTCTTCTCAAATAAAACAAGGAATATTCTTTGCCAAGATGCCCTTGTGAAGCCTAAACACTGCCATGATTAAATATATACAAACCATTCCAGAAAATTTATCAAGCTCCTAAATACTGCGTTTCCTGTAGATTACAAATTTCCTTTGCTCTAGACAACAGGAGTTTTCCTAAAAAATGTGAACTCTAATCACAATGAAGTACTGAAGAATTCTTTCAAATAGAAGTTACCTTGAGAAATAACTTGGATGGTGGACAACTCTTTAGGTAAAGCAAATAATCTGTCAATTTATTTTAATCGTAAATCCCCAAATGCTCAGACTGGGCTTTTTCAGGGGTTGTGGGGAGATCCCAAGAGGGTTATGGAACTTGGAGGTACAGGCTTTTTTGGTCCAACAGCCTAGGCACCCTGGACAACCCCTCAGGAGTGCCTGGGACACCAATTCTGGTATCTAGTGAAGGCAGTCTACAAGGCAAAAATTTTCATTCCATGCCAAGTTAGGCGTGCTGTGTTTTTCCCTCATGTGAAAAAAAAGATAGAACTCACCAAATTAAAACACGATATGTAAGTTCCTCAAAAAGCTAAACATAGTTATGATTTGACCCAGCAATTCCACTCCTAGGTATAAACCCAAGAAAAATGAAAACGTATGTCTCCACAAGAACTTGTACACGAACGTTCATAGCAGCATTGTCCATAATAGCCAAAAGGTAAAAACCACCCCACTGTCCATCAATTGATGAATGGATAAATGAAATGTAGCGTATCTATACCATAAATTATTATTCAGCAATAAAAAATGAAGAACTGATAGATGCTACATGAATGAACCTTAAAAACACGATGCTGAATGAGAAGCCAGACACAAAAGACCACATATTGTATATGATTCCATTCATGTAAAAGGTGCAGAACAGGCAACTCTTACAGAAACAGAAAAGGAGCCCTAGTGGCACAGCGGTTAAACGCTGAGCTGCTAATCGAAAGGCTGGCAGTTCAAACCTACCCAGCAGTTCTGCAGGAGAAAGATCTGGCAATCTGCTCCCGTAAAACTTACGGCCAAGAAAACCCTATGGGACAGTTCTACTCTGTCACATGGGGTCATTATGAGTTGAAATCGACTTCACAGCACCCAAAAACAACAACATAGAGACAGAGAGCAGATAAGTGGTGTCTAGGGCTGGGAAGTGATATGTAAAGGGCATGGAGTTTCTTTCTGGCGTGATGAGTTGTGGTGATGGCTGCACAACTCTGTGAACATACTAAAAACCACTGAAGTGTACACTCTACATGGGTGAACTGTATGGTATGTCAATCGTATCTCAATAAAACTGTTTACAAACACACACACACACACCCACAATGTAGCGTGAAGTCATATGCTCTTTCAAAGGCAAGGAAAGATTATGATGGAAAGAATCTTAATGGAGCCCTGATCCCAGCTTGTGTGTGACCTCTGGCAGATCATCTCACCTCTGGTTTCAAGTTATACCTCTGAAGAAGGAGCAAGCTGGATTTCAGGATCTCTAAGGCTCCTCTGGAGCCCTGGTGGCGCAGTGCTTAAAAGCATGACTGCCAGCCAAAAGGTCGGCAGTTCAAATCCACCAGCTGCTCCTTGGAAACCCAATGGGGCAGTTCTACTCTGTATGACAGGGTCGCTATGAGCTGGAATCGACTCGACAGCAACAGGTTTGGTTTTTTTGGTTTAAGGCTCCTTCTGGCTGTAACATCATGAACCTGCGACCCAACCCTGACTTACCTGATATAGACCTCTGTTTTACTATTAGCATCTTTGAGATTCTTCTCAATAATTTCAGCAAATCTGGTGGGCGTCATCTGATTGGCTGGAGTCTCCATCAAGTGGCGTGCCAAGTTCTGCCCCGAAGCAAACTGGACTCCTTTCTGCCAGGCCTCCTGGTCCCCACTGACAGGAGAAAGCACAGAGCCGCTGTCAAACAACCTCTCAAGAACACTGACCAGTCCACGGCAATAAGCACCTTTCACCTTATAAAAACAAGAGGAACATCACAATGAGAAAGGATTAACGTATGGGAACTGGGCCCTTTCTTTGTGATCTGACCAGGGCAGCAGACAGTGTGGTACAAAAAGCTGGAAAACTTGACTCCCATCAAGCCACACTTTAGAATGCTCATCTGCTTAGAAAAGGGGTTGGACTGAGGGTTCTTAGAAGCTCTAAAGCCTACCCAATACATTGATGGAAGCGACTTCCTCAGAAAGGCCCATTCTCTTCTCCTTCACAACACCAGGAATGATGCAGCCCAAGGGGCTGACTGTAAGGCGAGCTACTGCAATAATTCTTTTATGGAACTGAAGGCCCTTCTGCCCTCTTTCTGTCAAGGCAGGGCTCTAACCTCCAGCCCACCAGACAGCAAGGATCATCCTTACCACAGCAAGGATGCGGGCATGTGTTTCACTGTGCTAGCTCCTCTGGGACCCAACAGGAATCAACACGGGCAGCACCAAACCAAAACCCACTGCCATCAAGTTGATTATGACTCATAGCAACCCTACAGGACAGAGGAGAACTGCTGCATAGGGTTTCCAAGGAGCAGCTGCTGGATTTGAACTACTGACTTTGTGATGAGCAGTCTTAGCTCTTAACCACTGCGTCACCAGGGCTCCTAGCAACGTAAAAACCAAAAAACCAAAGCCAAACCCATTGTCGTCGAGTTGATTCTGAACTCTTAGTGACCCTACAGGGCACAGGAGAACTGCCCCATAGATTTCCAAGGAGCGCCTGGTGGATCTGAATAGTCAACCTTTTGGTTAGCAGCTGTAACTCTTAACCACTGCACTACCAGGGTTTCCATGGGCAGCAGAGAGATCAGTAAAATCACAGCTAGTACTTCAGAGGGTTTTTCACATGCCACACGTGACATGCTTTAGCTCTCGATCATCGTAAACACCCTACTCAATGAAGAAAATGATGCACAAACCCATCAGTCACTTAACCAGGGTCCCCCAAAGTAAGCAGTGGAGCCGGGATTCCAACCCAGGCTAGCTGGCTGCAGAGCCCTCATTCATAACCACTGGCTCTGCCAAGAGCCCCCCCGCCCCCCAACCATCCGTCACCATACCACCTTCCATAGGTCACACACTGTCTACTCCTGAGATGAGAGACCTAGTCTCCCAGAACCCAGAGCAAGGCTGGGATGTAAAAGGTGCTCAATAAATCTGCTGAAAGACGAGTCTCTGTGACTTGACCACAAGGGCAAGGACCGTCTGTCTTCATCCGTGTCTCTGGCATTCAGCAAAGTGCCAGTAAATGCTGGTCAGAAGGAAACTGTCTGGGCTGAAACCTGTTGGGAACTGTCTGTCGACTAGTTCTCTCCATCTTAGGTAAGTGCCAACCAGTTTATGGCTTTCTAGTAATGAAAAATCATGGAGGGGTCTAGGGAGCTACAGGGAAACATGCATGTGATGAAAGCCAGTGCAGAACTTGGGGACAGCCAGCATACTCTCATATGGCTAAGACAGTGGGGGAGGCCAAAGACAAGCCATGCAGTGATGCCCAACAGTGAAGAGCAGGTACCGTATTTTCGCAAATAATACGCCCACATAAACAGCATGCGCGTGCACACACACACAACACCCATAGTGCAACTAGGAAATTAA
Source organism: Trichechus manatus latirostris (assembly GCF_000243295.1). Classification (NCBI taxonomy): domain Eukaryota; kingdom Metazoa; phylum Chordata; class Mammalia; order Sirenia; family Trichechidae; genus Trichechus; species Trichechus manatus. Next base: position 19,064,708 of record NW_004443970.1, read on the forward strand.
TGTGTTAGGGGGCTGCACTGTTGGCCAAAAAAAAGGTGTAACGTTCGTGTTATTTGTATAAAAATACGGTAGTTCATATCCAAAAGGCCACATTATCAGAATGTCAGGGAATGCAACCCTGATCTTGGTTTCTTTCCGTCACCTTCCATGGAGCTGTGCTGACACCATCATCTTCTTTTTCTGCTTCAGCTCATCGTATTCGTAGAGACCAAGAATGGCTCCTTCTGCAGCAGCCTGGGCATCTCCACAGGGGTCCACCTCCACGGAAGGGATCTCCAGGTCTTGAACCTGTCTGCAGCCCGCTTCAAGAGGAACAGAGAAACCACAGAACTGAAGTCAGTCAGACAACCAGAGCAGCAGAATGAAGAGGCAGAAGTGGTGGTCTGAAAAAACCACAGGACTTTGGTTCAAATCCCAGCTCTGACCCTTGACCATTCTAAGCATCTATTTCCTCGTCTATAAAATGAGGAAGTTGACTGCACGTCATAGGTTGTGGTGAGGACGGACTGACAGATAAAATGACTAGTCTAGCTCCATCGTTAGAGTAGGCCTCAGTAAGTGGCCCCTATTACTAGCTTTACTTCTGAAACACTATGATTTCCTGATGCAGCTTCCCACTCACCAAGATCTTGCCACATTTAAAATGACAGAGAAATGATGACATTGCAATTATGTCTAAGGAACTGAGCAAGCCCATTATTAACACAGCATTTCATTAAAATCAGGTCAGCAAAAACTCCCGAATAAAAATTATGGTATAATTGCTCAACACGGAATTTGGAACTAAATTTAATAAACATTTGTGACATACACTGAGCCAAAGAGCAACCAAGCTAATTATCACTGCTTCAGAAATGCTTTCCAAAGCTTCTTTTAACCAGAGTCTCCACATCAAAGGTCTCTTCCTGCTGCTCAGCTCTACCCTGACTCAGCTGCAACTACATTTAAACCACTCATGTGGCAAAATGGATGGGCCATTTGTTATGAGTTATTAGCAGGCACCTTACACCTTGCTTCCATTGTCTCAAATGTAAATATGGTGACTCCATGGAATTTAAAAGTTGGACAACACCAAGGTTGTTGTTGTTAGGTGCTGTTGAGTTGCTTCCAACTCACAGCAAGCCTATGTACAACAGAACAAAACACTACCCAGTCCTGCGCCATCCTCACCATCATTGTTATGTCTGAGCCCATTGTTGCAGCCACTGTGTCAATCCATCTCATTGAGGGCCTTCCTCTTTTTCGCTGACCCTCTACAAAAAGGAAAAAATTCACATACCATAACTTTCTAGTAACATACAGCAAAGGCCAATACCACAAGACTAAATGCTAGTAAAACCTCCAAATACAAGATACAGAAACATTAAAAATAAAAAGCCTGTAAGCTAACCTTCTGTATTTATTATAAGGCCAAGCACACTCAGTAAGGGAAATTTAGTATCTGTTGAGATGAGTTAGTTCTGTGTGAATGTGAGAGGGAGGGTGATGGTTAAGAGGGCAAAAAGAGGGAAGAGATCATCTTAAAGAGTGGATCCTTCAGAATCTGTATCAATATTACACGTAAAAAGTAAAGTCACCTGCAACAGCAGCTCTGATGTTTTCTTTGCCTTCGTGCCAGTTTTCCTGGTCATTGACGCCAGCTGCCTTCTTGCCAAGGCCGACAACCACCACGCTAGGGAAGTCCTGTTCCACAAACACACAGAACCAACCACTTTATTTGTTCAAAGCCTTCATTTTCGGAAAAAACCCTGTGTTGGGATGTACATGTGGAGAGACTTACTGAGTTCCCACACAACTACTTTAACCTCAGCTAAACTCACAGTGAAATCTGTTTCTTTTCAGCCCTCACATCTTGGTAAAATTCTATACCCTGTGTGCTTGAAAGGTAGAGTGAGGACAATCCTACAAACAATTCTACTATGTAAGATGGAAACTGAGCAAAGAAAGCCTTCAAACTGAGGAATACCTGAGATGCAGTACTTTTGGACAGTGATTAGCCTCTTCACAATCGAAAATAATATTTAATGCTTAATACCAGGATGAAGCTATACAATCCAATACAAAATGTTCAGCATGACTACGAGGCCACAGCACTTGGCATATTGTAGGCACTCACTGAGGGTTTGTTAGATGAACATTATATCATTGTTTCATACCTGATGCAGACCATGAAAGGTTCGGGTTTTGCCCACCTTCAGAGGGGGCCCAGATCTAAAACAAGAAGGAAGAGTTGTTTTAAAAATTAGTTTGCTCTGCTTGCTTGGGAAATGACACATACGTAACTCTAACGCTATCACGATATGCTGCTAACTGCTTTCTGTGAATTTTCTTCATTTATGTTTTTACCAAATGTTCTCAGGCCAGGTTTCCCAGATGCGGCCCTTCTAAATCTAGCTCAGAAACTATTTAGCAAACTTCCAGATTAGATTTCATGCAAACTTCCTGGTGTCTCCTCCCTGTATCCTTTTTAGTCAGTCTAGGTGTATATATTTCACATTGTTCAGTGGCCTTTGTGAATTCCCTATGTACACAAAGGAATCCGTCACGTTGGGGCCTCAGTTTTCTTATTTGTTAAAAGTGTCAATTTAATGTCATGTGACACTGTCAACAGTCACTCTGTCAATTGCTTTGAGGAGCAAAATTGGGCAGCAGTGGCACAGTGACAAGTCCTTCTTGGGGGCACAGAGCACTCATTTAATGCTCTCATGCTGATGTGTAGATAGATGAACCAGACTTCAGTGTCCAAATTACGTGTAGTCACAACTGCTTATGCCGACACTTCTATTTCTGCCAAATGTGGCCAGCAGTTCAGAAGGACTTGGAAACGCAAATGTTTCATTACCTTTTCTAAACCCTGGCTAATTCAAGAGTGGCCGAAATCTCAAGCCCCACCCAGAATTAATGAATTAAAATCTGTATCTAACCACATCCCCAAGTGATTCACTTGTACATTAGAATCTGAGAAGCCACTGAAACTCAAGACATGCAATGAAAGGACCTCATAGGCTGTTATCAGCTACTCTAGGGACACTGCTGTCTCCTACAATGAAAGGGGAGTTAAAGGAGGTAGAGAAGCTGGTGGGAGGCAAGCTGGTAAGGTCAGAGTGGGGAGAAATGAACTTGAGCCAGGAGGTTGGCCTGCAGAAATCTGGTGCTTTCCAGATCTTTCTGAGTCAGTCCCTCACAACAGGTTTGTGATTTTGTTGGAAGTAGTCTGACTTCCCAGAATTGTCTGACTTCCCAGAATTGTAGAATCGACCATACTGTAACAGAAAATACCAAAACTCATTCCAGTACCAGATACTTTCACTTTCACCAGAAGTTACTGGCCAGGACATCGACTTGCAATTGTATCTACTCAGTAAGACAGAGAAAAACATTCTTTTTCGACTTTGGGTGGGGGGGAGGATCTTAAGAACAGGCACCCACTGGCTGAACACTTACATGGTCAAAAGTTCTCTCAACTTTCCGGACACTGATTTATCAAAACTCTCTCCTGCACTTGTAAACTGTGGCACATCATCTTCTTTTCCTTTGGAATAGATTCCTAAAACAAGGCCCTGAGAACAATCAAAAAGGATGAATATAATTAGAGTAGATCCCTTAAAGGCACCACACTCCCAAAAGAGCAAATAATTCCACCAAAAGGGTGTTATCCGTCAAGGACAGATGAACAAAGCCCAAAAGATGCAGGTGCTGGGTGGTCAGCTACACTCAAGCATCTCAAATTCCTGCCAAAGCTAGACAGTGATTACTACCCGTTCGGGCCTTGTCCTGGGTCTTTGTGGTCACTCCCAAGAAAACAAAGGCTTTCACAACAAAAAGGGCTTTACTTTCAAGTTAAGAAGACCAAAAGGTGTTTTGTTTAGAAAAACAAATTCTTCTGTAACCAAGTTAGAACCTTCAAAAGCATATATTCTCAGATAGCATCCCAGGGAAGCCAATGGCCAGGGAAGCCAATGGTTGCACCTGCCATTTCTAATACGTGCTCTGGTCAAGAGAGAGAGATAGACAGAGAGACAGAGAGAGAGAGAGAGACAGAGAGAGAGAGAGACAGAGAGAGAGAAACAGAGAGAGAGAGACAGAGAGAGACAGAGAGAGCAAGAGAGAGAGAGAGAGAGAGAAAGAGACAGAGAGAGAGGGAGACAGAGAGACAGACAGAGAGAGAGAGAGAGAGACAGAGAGGGAGAGACAGAGAGACAGAGAGTGACGGAGAGACACAGAGACAGAGAGAGACAGAGAGAGAGACAGAGAGGGAGAGAGACAGAGACAGAGAGAGACACAGAGAAAGAGAGAGAAAGACAGAGACAGAGAGAGTGAGAGAGACAGAGAGGGACAGAGAGAGAGACCAAGAGACAGAGAGAGTGAGAAAGACAGAGACAGAGAGAGACAGAGAGACAGAGACAGAGAGAGATACAGAGAGAGACAGAGACAGAGATACAGAAAGACAGAGAGCCAGAGAGAGACAGAGACAGAGAGAGAGACACAGACTGAGAGACAGAGAGGGAGAGACAGAGAGACACAGAGAGACAGAGACAGAGAGAGATACAGAGAGAGAGACACAGAGAGGGAGAGACAGAGAGACAGAGAGTGACAGAGAGACAGAAAGAGAGACAAAGAGACAGAGAGGGAGAGAGAGGGAGAGACAAAGAGACAGAGAGAGAGAGACAGAGAGACACAGAGAGACAGAGACAGAGGGACAGAGAGACACAGAGAGCGAGAGACAGAGAGACAGACAAAGAGACAGAGATCAAGAGACAGAGAGAGACAGAGACAGAAAGAGACAGAGAGAGACACAGAGAGACAGAAAGACAGAGACACAGAGTGAGAGACAGAGACAGAAAGAGACAGAGAGAGAGAAAGAGACACAGAAAGAGTGAGAGACAGAGAGAGACAGAAAGAGACACAGAGACAGAGAGAGAAAAAAAGACAGAGAGACAGAGAGATAAAGAGAGACAGAGAGAGCAAGAGACAGAGACAGAGAGATACAGAAAGACAGAGACAGAGAGACAGAGATCGAGAGACAGAGAGAGACAGAAAGACAGAGACAGAAAGAGACACAGAAAGACAGAGACAGAGAGAGACAGAGAGACAGAGAAAGAGACAGAGAGGGAGAGACAGAGAGAGACAGAGAGACACAGAGAGACACAGAGACAGAGATAGAGCGAGAGACAGAGACAGATACAGAGAGAAAGACAGAGAGACAGAGACAGAGTGACAGAGAGACAGAGAGACAGAGACAGATACAGAGAGAAAGACAGAGAGACAGAGACAGAGTGACAGAGAGACAGAGAGACAGAGACAGAAAAAGACAGAGACAGAGAGAGACACAGAGAAAGAGAAAGACAGAGAGACAGAGAGAGAGACAGAGAGAGAGACAGAGAGGGACAGAGAGAGACAGAGACCTAGAGAGAGCGAGACAGAGAGAGCGAGACAGAGAGAGAGAGAAAGAGAGAGAGAGAGACATACACACAGTGAGAAGTATGCAATTTCACAGCAAGAAGCTGAAGCTGAGTATTCAGCCAAGACTTAGTGGCTCACCCCTTCCTCTCCTTCACAAGCCCCAGGCCCCAAACATCTGAAATATAAGGAAGTGAACCTAGTACAATTTGCTTTTGAAGAAACCAATCACTTCAAAAAAAAAATTTTTTTTTTTTTTTTTTGCCTAATGGCAACTCTGTGACGCAGAAAGAAACTAGTTACAGTTCCACCTGACAGATAAGGAAACTGAAACCGAATCGGACACATTAGCCTCTGTGGAGTAGGATGGAGTGAAATTTTATTCAGATGCCTTCCCTCAAAGACCTTTGTCTTTCCACAAAATCACACTGGTACTTAGATCAACCAGCGTCCTTTCTGTCTTCTCTACAAGGAAAAGTCTTCTTTTCCAGGTTCCAACTTCCCTCAGACCGCCCAATTCCCTAGGATGCCATAGAACCAACTGGGGAACAGAACATGGCTCTTAACTGGGTGGGTCGTTGCACAATATTGGAAAGAGCAGTGAACAGGTGTCTGGCCACCTGTGACGGCCTGAGCTCAAGCCTGATCTATAACATTCTTCCCCAGCCATTTCCTCGGGTCCTCAAACCTAACTCCCAAGCCTCTGCTCTATCCCACTGAAGCAATTCGCCTTTCCCTAATTAATAACTCTGTTCGTAAATTCTTGGGGCTCAATTAGGTGGCCAATGCTATTCTTCCGAAACACAACTCCCCTTTTTATTTCACAAAGAGGTGGGTCTCTTTGCAAAAGCCCTTTTCCCTACAAAGGCATGATTTTTCTCTAGAAACCCTTCCAGGCCCTATGCTCCCCGGAGGTCTTGTTTTCCCGGCCTTTCCCCTTCAGCGAGGGCGTAGGGGGCGGTGTCCAGCCGGCCCTGCCTCCGGTAACTTGAGACCTTAGAAGAGACGTCACTTTACCAATCTTAGGCTTCCTCCCAGCTGGCGGGGAGGGGGGAACCAAGATTAGCACCAGCCTTTCTTGGGTTACTGCGAGGACTACATGACATAATGAAACCAGCGCAGAGCAAAGGGAGAGCTCAGTAAATGGGGGCTGTAGCGATCATTCTCTCTCGCCCAGCGAGTTCGGATCCTGGTGCCCCTCGAAGCGCAAGAAGAAGGGAGCGCACCCTCAGAGAAGAGCCGGCTGGGAATCCCCAGAGGGATACCTGTCACCGCTGCGCCTGGCAGGAGATGGAACTTTGCTTTTTAAGCGATTCTGCAACTTGGCACAGAAGCCGGGGCGCAGCGGCCTCGACCCTCCCCGAGTGCCGGCTCCCGCGGGCAGGGCTCGCCGCGCGGTACCGGATCGAGCTGCCGCCTCTCACCTTCGTCATCTCTGCGGCGGAGAAACTCCGGTTCCAGAAGCGCTTCACGCTCAAGCGCAGGGCAGCTACTCGCCCGACAGCCGGAAGAGGCAGCAAAAAGAACATCTTCTCGGCTCGGCCCCTCGCACCGCCCTCCAACGAGCACGTGGCGCGGGGTGGTGGGGTGGAGGACTGCGAAGCGAGCCCCGGGGGCGGGGCGTGGGGCGGGCGCGCGCACGGGATGGGGCCTTTGCGGTGCGGGCGCGCGTGTGAACGGGCTAGCGCGCGGGGTCGTACCTCATGGGGAGAAGCAGGCAAGCGCCAAGAGCTTGTTGAGCAGGCCCCAGTGGGCGGGGAGCGAACTCGCGCCTGGGCGCGGAGGTTTTGCGGAAAGGCTCGGGCGTGGAGCCAGTAGGCACGCTACTCTGGGGACAGGGCGGTTTCCAGGCTTGAGGGGCGGGCGCGTTGGGGCGGAACTTTTGCAGACGGACACGGGCGTGAAGCGGCTAGGCCTGCGCCTGCGGGGCGGGGCGGATATCAGGGGACGGGACGGCGTGGCCACGCGGAGGGGCGGGTCTCCGGGAAAAGGCGGCCGATGCCTGCGGACTGGGCAGCTCTGAGTTACACGTGCGGCTGTGGTGGAAGCTCATAGGCATGCGGCGTGCTTGTGCGCGGGCGCCCCCGGGGCGCGACGAAGAGGTTGTCCGCGGCGGTGACGGAGAGGTGGTCCCTGGATAATCGCGAGGAAGAGGGTCGGGGCCTAAATTAGGACGTCCCACGAGGGGCGGGGCAGGAGGCGGGGCGAGCTCTGCGAAGCGAGTGTGGGCGGGGCGCGCTTTTTGAGCCAGCGCCTGGATCACGGTGGCCGAGTTCGCCGTGGCTTTGCAACCGAGACTGGGTAGTGAACACACACACTCCCACTGAGTTATTTTTATTCCTGTCCTTATGTTTGAACTTCCGTCTGGTCCAAGAGTACAACCCTGGAAGGCAGATCAATACCGGAAATTGGAAATAAGAAGTTTGCCAATAGTGCTTAATGTTTTAGTATATTTTTCTTTTTTTTAATGGATTTGAAATTTTTCTTTGTAAACAAGAACAAGCAGAATGCAACTCGGAGCACATAGGGAAGTGCGATAAAATACAGCGATACAAAAGTCACCCTTAATATTACACCAGTTAGCTGGATGTTTGATTTTGGAGGAGAGGGTGAGCAAACAAATGAAGTGAGCAAAATTCTCCGCCTTGGTCTCAATGGAATGTCTTCCTCACGCTCCAAAAGGGCTGGATACGGGCAGAGCAGAGGTTTGCTCGTGCTACCTGGAAGGCTTTCACTGCCTCTAGGTTGCTAAAACGCAGACAAATCATAAACTCATAAAGCTCCCCAGCATTAATCTATATTCGCTGTAAACAGAGAGGAATCTTTGTATTCACTTGATAGCTCTTTCCCTCTTCCAACGGGATCAAGCTTCAGTTTCTGCCACTGAAACATGGGGCATTAAAACCTGCCCAGCGCACCTGTGTGTGGGTGGAGTGGGGACGCTGTGAGCATCCCAGATGATGGAGCTGAAAGCGCTCTGCAAGCTGCTGAGCTGTAGGTTACACTTGTCACTGTTCCTGTTGCACTGAGCCCGTTCCCTCAGTGTTACTCCTCTGCTGCTCCTGTCAGGGATAACTTGCTCCCTGGAGCAACTTTATTTACTTTTTTCTTTCTTCAAGAACCACACCATTTACATTTCCACATGCCTAGCCAAATAAGGAAGGAGCCCTGGTGGCGCAGTGGTTAAGAGCTCAGGCTGCTAACCAAAAGGTTGGTAGTTGGAACCTACCCAGTGGCTTCTTTAGAGAAAAGACCTGACGGTCTGCTCCCGTAAAGATTACAGGCTAGAAAACCCTATGAGGGCAGTTCTACTCTGTCATATAACATGGCTAAGCTATGAGTCCAAATCGACTCCACTGCACATAATGACAACAACCAGATAAGGGAGAAATACATTTCAGAGCCGTCCAAGTAACCTTTGTTCTTATTGAACAGTATCATTGACCACTTTGGGATGCAAGATTTAGCATCCATCAAACCCTAAGTTTACATGGGGCATAAAAGAATTTAAAGCAGTGTCCCTGGCCTCAAGGACTTTACTATTTAGTAGAGGTACGATATGTCATGACTGTAAAAAGGTAAAATAAATAAAATTTTTTTTTTAAAAGACAGTACTTTATACAGTTATATGTGTATACGTTCAGTTTCCTTCTGCCCTTTCTTTGCTTGACCAAGTCTGATACCACTTCCTCCAGGAAATCTTTGCAACCTTTTCTGTCTGGGTTATGTGCTCCCAAAGCAACCTGACTCAAAGGGAATGTCAAAGCCTTAATCGGCTCTATCCTCATGATTCCCCCAGACCTCTTGATAGCCAGGGCTCTCATCTCTGGATGTCCAGTGCCTAGATCTAGGGTCTGTACTGTGCCTGGCAAGTAGACAAGGTGCTCATAAAATGTCTGCATGAATGCACGACCAAGGTCAAATGAATGTAGCTTTGATAACTAAAGAACAGGACAGGTGTCACTTGTGGCCTTCAAATAATAAACACAAAAACAAAAGAGGCTTCAACTTAGCCAGCACAATGGGAAGAGATGTTAATGACTGATGGCAACCTGGGATACAGAGGAGTGTGTGGGCAGGAGTTGGCTTGGGTTGGGGCGGAGGGACCATGCCTGCATGGAATAAAAGGTGGTAGTATAAAGAGAGTGATGCTGAATTAAAGAGTCTTGAAAGGCAGGAAGAAAAGTTTGTTGTTGGTGTGGAGTCAATAGAGTCAACAATGTTCTTTGTAGAAGCTGGGGGAGGTAAAAGCTATGTTTTAGTGCGATTGATAGAGATTGGAGATGGAGTGGAGAAAGAATAGGAGCAGTTTAGGGAGAAGTTGTACTTCAGTGGAAAATTAAGCATTATCTGGAGATGCCTCAGGATTATCTGATTCAGATTTTATGGAAGCTCTTTTACAACTCTGTAAACTGCATGTCTTTATGCAAAATGAGTCTTGTTTATAGATAGATATGTGAATTCTGTCCTGTCCAGTAGAGGTTCCATTGCCAGCCCTCCCTTCCCTGTGGAAAAACCGATTGTCTTAGTTATCTAGTGCTGCTATAACAGAAATACCACAAGTGGGTGGTCTTAACAAAGAGAAATTTGTTCTCTTGCTGTTCAGCAGGCTCGAAGTCCGAATTCAAAGTGCCAGTTCCAAGGGAAGGCTCTCTCTCTCTGTCAGCTCTGGAGGAAGGTCCTTGCCATCAATCTTCCCTTGGTCTAGGAGCTTCTCTGTGCAGGGACCCCAGGTCCAAAGGACGCGCTCTACTCCTGGCACTACTTTCCTGGTGGTATGAAGTCCCCCTGTCTCTCTGCTTGCTTCTCTCTTTTACATCTCAAAAGAGATTGATTTAAGACACAACCTAATCTTGTAAATTGAGTCCTGCCTCATTAACATAACTGCTTCTAATCCTACCTCATTAACATCACAGAGGCAGAATTTACAACATATAGGAAAATCACATCAGATGACAAAATGGTGGACAATCACACATTACTGGGAATCATGGCCTAGCCAAGTTGACAGATATTTTGGAGGGACATAGTTCAATCCATGACAATGGTCTTGTCTCCATTTGCACATTCATTTCAATATTCCTGATCTATAAATGTGTCTGTTCTTAGAATTCTCTTTGGAACCAGTTATACCATCTACCTGGTCTGTCCCCCTTACAAGTTAACTAAAATCTTTAACACGTGTTTGTTTTTATATCTGTATGAGAGTCATGATTTTAACTTTATTTGAAAATTATCTTTTAACAGCAGGTAGAATTTCTGGAGCATGAGTTATTGATGAAACTTGATAGATGACTCCATTTTTGAGAAAGGAAAGGCAAAATCAGCCAGATACAGGCGTATGAATGTGGAAAACAAACACCAGTTCCCTATTTAGGACACTAAAACACTCCCTGTTTAGGAAGGGAGAAGCTGTAAAGGTGAGATATTTGGGGGCACAGAGATGATGGGGACTTTAGTCTTAAATGTTAACATCAACATAACAATGGACATTGAAGGGGAAAGCGAAGGGAAAAAATCCAGCAGGAGCTTGAGGTGAAAATGAAACTTTCACAGGATGAGAGTTCAGTAGTGTTAAAAAATATTAAGCCAACAATAGAAATTGATTGAAGTTTATTTAATATACAATTTGCAAATTGGGGCAACATTTCTGACTAAACCAAACCTGTTACTGTTGAGTCGATTCCAACTCATAGCAACCATATAGGACAGAGCAGAACTGCCCCATAGGGTTTCCAAGGAGTGGCTGGTGATTTTGAACTGCCAACCTTTTGGTTAGCAGCTGTAGCACTTAACCACTACGCCACCAGGACTCCACATCTCTGACTAAAGAGTCAAAATGTTCCAAAGAAGAAAAATCTTTCATAGATTCTTATACTCCAGATTATCACTAGTGATTATACATTGCCATGGAAACAGGGCCAGAATAGCGTTTACATAACTTGTGGACAGACAACATTTTCTTTTTGTTTATTTATTTTTTTATTGTACTTTAGATGAAGGTTTACAGAACAAACTAGCTTCTCATTAAACAATTAGTATACATACTGTTTTGTGACGTTGGTTACCAACCCCACAACGTGTCAACACTCTCCCCTTCTCAACCTAGGGTTCCCCATTACCAGTTTCCCTGTCCCCTCCTGCCTTCTAGTCCTTGCCCCTGGGCTGGTATGCCCCTTTAGTCTCATTTTGTTTTATAGGCCTTCATCAAAGTTACTACTTATCTATTTTCTATTTAACGTTTTTCCATTGTCACCCCTCCCCTTCCTCATAGCCATCAAAGATTGTTTCTTTTTGTGTGTAAACCTTTGGCTAAAGGGTGAACCTCAGGAGTGACTTCCTTACTGAGCTAAAAGGGTGTCCGGGGGCCATGCTCTTGGGGTTTCTCCAGTCCATTCTCTGTCCGACCAGTAAGTCTGGTCTTTCGTCAGGTCTCTCCGGGACCCGCTGTTGTGATCCCTGTCAGAGCAGTCGGTGGTGGTACCTGGGCACCATCTAGTTGTGCTGGACTCAGTCTGGTGGAGGCTGTAGTACTTGTGGTCCATCAGTCATTTGAACTAATCTTTCCTTGTGTCTTTGGTTTTCTTCATTATCCCTTGCTCCAGACAGGGTGAAACCAATGGAGTATCTTAGATGGCTGCTCACAAGCTTTTAAGATCCCAGACTCTATTCACCAAAGTAGAATGTAGAACATTTTCTTTATGAACTGTGTTATGCCAGTTGAGCTAGATATTCCCTGAGACCATGGTCCTCACAGCCCTCAGCCCAGTAATTTGGTCCCTCGAGGAGTTTGGATGTGTCTATGGCACTTCCATGACTTTGCCTTGGACAAGTTGTGCTGGCTTCCCCAGTATTGTGTACTGTCTTACCCTTCATCAAAGTTACCACGTATCTATTTTCTATTTAACGTTTTTCCATTGTCACCCCTCCCCTCCCTCATAGCCATCAAAGATTGTTTCTTTTTGTGTGTAAACCTTTTCACGAGTTTTTATAGTAGTGGTCTCATACAATATTTACCTTTTTGTGATTTACTTATTTCAATCAGCATAATGCCCTCCAGATTCATCCATGTTGTGAGATGCTACACAGATTCATCGTTCTTCTTTATCGTTGCATAGTACTCCATTGTGTGTATGTACCATAGTTTTTTTATCCAGTCATCTGTTGATGGGCATCTAGGTTGTTTCCATCTTTTTGCTATTGTGAACAATGCTGCAGTGTACATGGGTGTGCATATGTCTATTCATGTAACGGCTCTTATGTCCCTAGGATATATTCCTAGGAGTGGAATTGCTGGATCATATGGTATTTCTATTTCTAGCTTTTTAAGGAAGTGCTATATCTTTTTCAAAAACAGTTGTACCATTTTGCATTCCTACCAGCAGTACACAAAAGTTCCAATCTCCCCACAGCCTCTCCAACATTTGTTATTTTCTGTTTTTTTGATTTGTGCCAGTAATGCTAGGGTGAGACGGTATCTCATTGTGGTTTTGATTTGCATTTCTCTAGTGGCTAGTGATCGAGAGCATTTCCTCATGTGTCTGTTAGCCCCTGGACATGCAACGTTTTCTTGAAGAAGAATTCAGTTAAGTACTGATTTACCTTAAAACATAGCTTATAGTCTGACCTTTGGAATTGCTATTTGTCAAAACTGACTGCAGATAGATAATTCTTTAAAAGAGTACAATGTTCAAGGCAAACATCCTTTATTAATTAAGCTGGACTACTGTTTGACTTAAACATGACTTTCAGAAAACCTGTTTTCTTAAAGATTATCTCAGAGCAATAGTTTGGGTGGGTCATTTTCAACCTCCATGAATCAAGAAATCTGGATTCCTGGAGAATTAAAAACTCTATTCCTCAATAGCCAGGACTTGCTGTTTTCTCTAAAGGAGCCATCATAGAGCAAGATGAGCAAAGAGAAAAGAGAGAGCCTGTGGAAGACACCCTCTATGAGGAGATAAAAGAATCAGAGAAAGAAGCAAAGTAGGAGTTAGTCAGAGAGGCAAGAAGAAACCTAATCATATAAAAAGATTGATGAGTAATAGTCATTTAGCACTTTCTGGGTCACCCCGGACAGGATAATAATTTGACACTGTTTCTAGCTAAAATGTTTTAAATATCAATATTTATTTACAGGTGGAAGGTAGAAACATTTTCTAATAATAAAAACTGTATATTTCTTTTTTTGTGTTCAAATTAAGGGAGTTACTACATGTACTAACCACAGCATATTTTAACGTCTTGGGCATGTTTCATTTTGTAATTTTTTTCCCTAAAGTCATAACTGGATAATGTTAGTCACTGACACTCACTGAAGATTGTCAAAAACCTAAATTGCTTAGAGAAACACCCAAAATTAGTGTGACAGCAGAGACAACTAGGGTATGGCAGGTATTGCACCAGCCCTGGGCGCGTGGCACCACTAAGCAGTTTCTATTAACCTGGCTATCTGTGTATCTACAGAAAATGGAGCATATGGCAAGTACTGAAATTGCATTCCTGTCCAAACATCTGACACTCCTCTTTTAGATAACTTTACCATAATATCAGCTCAAAAATACAAATCAAGCTCGTTAATCTTTTAATTAACACATTACTGCGCTTGAGGAAGGACGTTGGGCCATACCAGGTTAAAAGAAACTGCTCAGTGATGCCACGTGCCCAGGGCCAGTGCGATATCCTAGCTACGCAACAGTTTAACAGAATATATTTATTGTGAGTAGATACAATTCGAATCGGGCAGTGTCACCCGACCGTGCTGGGAAGGTGCTTGGAAGAGGGGACAGTGAAAGCAGGTTATATACGTCATTGTTATGTTAATTTTTCAAGAGACAGCATCAAAGCACAGCTCAGGTTACAGAAACAGTCACTAAGGATATACCATACACCCTAAAACAGCCGCTAGTCAGACCCTGGAGTTCCTGCTTCTCCAAGCTGGCTGTGTACAGATAATTTTCCAAAACAATCCAATAACTAAGGGAAAAACACTCTCTGCTAAGCTGTTTACAAAGCTATTGTATGACCTGAAAGCGACTCCACTCCGGGGAACCAATTCCTACAAGGTTCAAAAGGACAGGTAAGGATGGATGGCCTGGGTGGGTCACCCCAATTCCATGAACCCAGAAATCTGGATTCTTGGAGAATCAAAAGTATTTTGTCAGGATAGAGGTAACTTCTATGTTGTAGCAGAGTCTGAGTTGTCCCCCCAATATTGTTCTGCCCTTTTTCTCTAATAATAGAACTTTAGCTGGGCATAGAGCCAACCATCTGAAAACTATATTGTCCAGCCTTTTTTACAGGTAGGGTGGTTCCATGACTAGGTTTGAGCTAATGGGAGGAGAATGGAAGTGATGTGTGCAACTTCCAACACATGACCCATCTACAACCATTCATTCATTTAAAGATATTTATTGAACACATACTAAGTGCTAGGCACTTGGGATACAACAGGGAAAAAAAAAGACAAAGTCTTGTATTCTAGTGTGGAGAAACAAACAATAAACATAATATATAACTAAATTGTATAGTATGATGGAAGGTGATAGGGGCCATAGAAAAAAGAAAACATAAAGCAGTGCATGGGGATTGGGAGTTATCAGTGAGGGAAAACATGTTGCAGTATTCAGTAGGGTGGTTAAAGCAGGCCTCATTAAGAAAGTGACAATTAGCAAAGCTTTGAAGGAGGTGAGTGAGTGAACCACGTAGATATCTAGGGAAAGAGAATAGCCAGTGCAAAGGCCCTGAGGCAGGAACATGCTGGCATATTTGAGGAACAGGCCAGTCGACATAGCTATTGACATATAGTAGGTACTCAATTAATATTTGTTGAATGAATGAGTGAATGAAAGAATGTATAGACATGAAGTACTTGGCACCTTACTGTCAGGAAGGAATCAGAAACCAACATTTCAGGCCTTTTGGTCATCTAACTTGTTCCACTGAGTCGATTCTGACTCATAGAGACTCTATAGGGCAGAGTAGAATTGCCCCATAGAGTTTCCAAGCCTGTAATCTTTACGGAAGCACACTGTCACATCTTTCTCCCAAGGAGTGGATAGTGGGTTCGAAATGCTGATCTTTCAGATAGCAGCTGAGCACTTAAACACTGCTACCTTTTTTGTCATCTAGCTACCTGGAATATGAATATAGTGGCTGGAGCTTCAAGAGCCATCTTGGGCTTAGAAGACAAAGCCACTTGCTAGGGATGGTGGAACAGGCTGTGGAAGGAGCTTGGGTCCATGATGCTTCATGGACTTGCCATGTAAGTCCTGGACATCAACCTCTGCATTCTTTAATGTGAGAACATATACTGGTGTATTTCAGTCACTATTGTTTGGACTTGCTGTCACAGGCTGTCAAATCTAATCTTAATATAGTAAAACCTGCAAAAGCCGGAATCTATGTGAGGCAGAAACCTCTCAGAGAAGGAAAACTCAAATATTTTCCAAGAAATACAGAGCAATAGAAAAGTGATGCCTGTACCTTGTCAAAGGTGGAAAACTTATAAGACCTGGAAAAACAAGGCAGTCCCATCATGTACCAGCCTTCATAGGTTTCACTGTAAAGTCGACTCTGAAATGTGAAGTATCTTGCCCAAGGTTACAGAGCTATGACTCTCACAGCAGGGATTTGGACGCTAGCCTGTAGAACTCTAGGGTCTGCCCTTTTAACCCCTATGTTTCACAGCCTCCTGAATCAGAATAGAAAAGGTGAAGAAATCCATAAAAAGTTGTGTTGACATTAAAGCAGCCAATAGAACTTCATACTTGTCATGAGTAGCACCAATTAAAAAATTTATTTATCCACACAATTTCACAAGGCTCAGAAAAAACTGTTGTTCAAGTTCCTTTATCCTTTTTATTTAAGTAAAGCTGCAAAGAGGCCAGATGACATAGCTGTTGACATATAGTGGGTGCTCAATTAATATTTGTTGAATGCATAGACGAATGAGTGAAAGAATGTAAAGACATGTAGTACTTGGCATCTTACTGCCGTTTCTAAAATATCTTCAGCAAAATTTTACTTGAGTGTGATATTACTGATATTGTTTGATAATTTCCTCATTCTGTTGGATCACCTTTCTTTGTAATGAGCACAAATATGGATCTCTTCCAGTCAGTTGGCCGGTAGCTGTCTTCCAAATTTCTCGGCACAGACGAGTGAGCACTTCCAGTGCTGCATCCGTTTGTTGAAACATCTCGATTGGTATTCCATCTTCCTGGAGCCTTATTTTTCACCAGTGCCTTCAGTGCAGGTTGGACTTCTTTCTTCAATACCATTGGTTCTTGATCACATGTTACCTCCTGAAATGGTTGAGCATCAACCAATTCTTTTTTGTTACACTGACTCTGTGTATTCCTTCCATCTTCTTTTAATGCCTCCTGTGTTGTTCAATTTTTTGCCCACAGAATCCTTCAACTTTGCAGTTTGAGGCTTGAATTTTTTCTAGTTCTTTCAGCTTCAGAAATATGTTGGAAAAGAATATTGAATATACCATGGACTGCCTGAAGAACGAACAAATCTGTCTTGGAAGAAGTACAGCCAGAATGCTCACATACTTCGGACATGTTATCAGATAGGACCAGTCCCTAGAGAAGGACATCATGCTTGGTAAAATAGAGGGTCAGCAAAACAGAGGAAGACCCTCAATAAGATGGATTGATACGGTCACTGCAACAATGGGCTCAAACATAGCAACGACTGTGAGGATGGCATAGAAACAGGCAGTGTTTTGTTCTGTTGTGCATCGGGCCGCTAACAGTTGGAACCAACTTGACGGCACCTAACAACAACAAACAGGAGCTCCTTAGTGCAGAAGTCTCACTTGGGCAGCTGGCCGGCCCCCCTCCCACCTCACTTGGTTGCCTAGCCTTGCCAGGGAATCTGATCACATATGCAGAGGCTGGTTCTGCAGTTCACTGGTCTGTATGCTTGAACACGTTACCACATAACTTTTTCAAAACTTCCTTACTTTTGCTTCCACGAGCTAAGAGTAAAGGGGACTAATGGTTTTCTCTCTCTCATTCTTGGTCAAGTCTGGGGTCTTCCTTCAATAATTCCTTGAACCTTATCTTCTTGCAGCCCTGGTGGCATAGTGGTTAAGACCTCAGGCTGCTAACCAAAAGGTCAGCAGTTCGAATCCACCAGGCACTCCTTGGAAACCCTATGCGGCAGTTCTACTCTGTCCTTTAAGGTTGCTATGAGTCAGAATCGACTTGACGGCAATGAGTTTGGTTTGGTTAGTTTCTTATCTTCTCGGAAAATAATCTGCTTCCCCCGTAGTGTGGGTGACTGTCCTGAGAAATGCTGTAGGGTGCACTTTTTACCATGAAAATCTTTAGTGAATGAGATCTTTCTTTCCATAGTTCAGCAGTTTATTCATCTACATATGCTTCCAGAGACAAACTGCTCTCAACAGCTGAGGTTTTGAATAACCCCCTTACTCTAATCTAAACAAACAGCAACAACAACTGTATCATTAGTGTTGTTGATGTGCCAGATTTATGCCTTTCACAATTTTTCATCTTGCAAAATACTTTCTTTTTTCAAAGTAGTTCAATTCCAATTGGGTCTCCTCTATTTTGGTTAAGGGAGTTCCTGGGTGGTGCAAACGGTTAACATGCTCAGCTGGTAACCGAAAGTTTGGATGTTTGAGTCCACCCAGAGGCATCTCTGAAGAAAGGCCTGGAGATCTACTTCAGAAAAAGCAGCCACTGAAAACCCTATGGAGCACAGTTTTACTCTGATACAAACGGGGTTGCTACGAGTTGGAGTCAACTGATCTTTTTATATTTGGGATAATTCAAGTCCTTAACCAGTCAGGCACTATGTATTTTCTGTGGCACCATCCACAAATTCAGTAGTTCCCAAATGCCAACCCTACTCTACCAACTGGGGAACTCAAAACTCACACACTCAGACACACACGTGCACACACACACACACACACACACACACACACACACACACACTCTTAGAAATACCTTTCCTTCCCCTCCCCTACTAGTCAATAGATTCTGATTTCGTTTTAAAAAGCTCACCAGGTAACACTGACCATCAGCCAGGTTTGGAAACTATTGAGATGGTTCCTTGTGTCTGTCTATCTATCTATCTTGCTTTTCTTTATTACAGAAAACATGTAAGATGTTAAGTAAATATAGGAACTTGGGAAACCAACCATTTAAGAAAATAAATAAAAATATTAATAGTGGTTTACTCTTCATTTTCTTGTTCATAATTTTGTGTTTTCCAAATTTTATCACTGGTGGTGCAGTGGTTAAAGTGCTCGGCTGCTAACTGCTAATTGTTCAAATCCACCAGCCACTTTGAGGGAGAAAGATGTGGCAGTCTGCTTCTGTAAAGATTATGGCCTTGGAAATTCTATGGGGCAGTTCTACTCTGTCCTATAGGGTTGCTATGAGTTGGAATCGACTTGACTGCAATTTTTTTTTTATAATTATAGTGATAGTAATTTCTAAAAAGAGTGAATCTTTATAGATGAAAAATTAAGTCCAGTCACTTGTCAAGAGTTGCCCTGCCTACACACTATACTTGATGAATTTTCAGTTAACCCAATATTTTTATTTTTAGGAACCTCTATTTCCCCAGCAGGCCAGAAAGGAAAACCTTTATGGTTGTGACTTTACAGATTACTGATTATTGTTAGGTGCCATTGAGTTAATTTTCGACTTATAGCGACCCCATGTGACAGAGTAGAACTGCCCCATAGGGTTTTCTAGGCTGTAATCTTTATGGGAACAGATCGCCAGATCTTTCTCCCATGGACTGAGGCTGGGGGAGTTCGAGCCACAAACCTTTCAGTTAGCAGCAGGGTGCTGAACCACTGTGCCACCAGGGCTCCTTTATAGATTAATGGGAGGACCTTTAAAGTACTAAAAGTTTCTGCCTCCTAGGGTGCCACAATGCTCCCTGAGAAATGATGCCCATTATACTTTGAGGGCAATGTTATCTAAAATATAAAAAGGGTTTTCCTTATTCAGTTGGAACCCTGGTGGTACAGTGGTTAAGAGCTTGGCTGCTAACCAAAAGGTCGGTAGTTTGAATCCACTAGCCACTTCTTGAAAATGCTATGGGGCAGTTATACTCTGTCCTGTAGGGTCACTATGAGTTGTAATTGACTGGATGGCAATGGGATTGGTTTTTTGTTGTTTTTTTTTCGGTTTATTCAATTTGAATTTGATATTGGAATCTGGCCTATTAGAATCATAGACTAAATCTGAGTTGAAAGAACTATTTAAGGTCCACTGGTCCAACCAGCTGTCAGGGAACCTCGAAAACACACTGAGTTTACTGCCAGTGGATTGCTTCCCACTAGCGGTAAAATATGGTCACACCACTTCAGTTTAACCATAGTGGCATAGTGGTTAAGAGCTATGGCTACTAACCAAAAGGTCTGCAGTTCAAAACCACCAGGCACTCCTTGGAAACTCTGTGGGGCAGTTCTACTCTGTCCCTTAGAGTCGCTATGATATGAGTCAGAATTGACTTGATGGCAACAGGTTTGGTTTTGGTTTTTAGGTTGCTAAGAGCCCTAGTGATGCAGTGATTGAGAGATAAGGCTAATCACAAGGTCAGTAGTTCAAATCCACCAGTCGCTCCTTGGAAACCCTATGCTGCAGTTCGACTCTGTCCTATAGGGTTGTTATGAGTCAGACTAGAAGGCAATGGGTTTGGTTTTGGTTTAGGTTGCTATGAATAGAAATCAACTCAATGGCACCTAACAATAACAACCTCAGAGTCATATTTTATAAATTATTTTACACTATGGATTGTTTTGACTATGATTATTACAGTGTCATCGATTGAATTGTGTCTCCAAAAAATATGCGTATCAATTTGGTTAGGTCATGATTCCCAGTATTGGGTGATTGTCCACCCTTTTGTCATCTGATGTGATTTTCCTATATGTTTTAAATCCTATCACTATGATGTTGATGAGACGGGATTAGCGGCATTTACGTTGATGAGATCTACAAGATTAGATTGTGTCTTAAGCCAATCTCTTTTGAGATATAAAAGATAGAAGTGAGCATACAGACATGGGGACTTTATACCACCAAGAAAGCAACACAGGGAGCAGAGTGTGTCCTTTGGACCCAAGGTTCCTGTGCAGAGAAGCTCCTAGACCACAGGAAGATTGATGACAAGGACCTTCCTCCAGAGTTGACAGAGAGAGAAAGCCTGCTCTTGGAGCTGGCACCCTGAATTTGGACTTCTAGCCTACTAGACTGTGAGAGTAAGCACCTGTTTGTTAAAGCCTTCCACTTGTGATATTTCTGTTATAGCGGCACTAGATGACTAAGACATACAGTCTGTGCTTTTGTGGTAATATCACATAATGTTGTTAGGTGCCATCGAGTCGGTTCCGAGTCATAGAGACACTATGTACAACAGAACGAAACACTGCTTGGTCCTGTGCCATCCTCACAGTCATTGCCCATTTGAGCCCATTGTTGCAGCCACTGTGTCAATCCATCTCGTTGAGGGTCTTCCTCTTTTTCACTGACCCTCTACTTTACCAAGCATGATGTCCT
>NW_004443970.1:19085764-19111705 GCF_000243295.1 Trichechus manatus latirostris
ATTGTTGCAGCCACTGTGTCAATCCATCTCGTTGAGGGTCTTCCTCTTTTTCACTGACCCTCTACTTTACCAAGCATGATGTCCTTCTCCAAGGACTGGTCCCTCCTAATAACATGTCCAAAGTACGTGAAACGAAGTCTCACCGTCCTTGCTTCTAATGAGCATTCTGGCTGTACTTCTTCCAAGACAGATTTGTTGGTTCTTTTGGCAGTCCATGGTATATTCAATATTCTTTGCCAGCACCATAATTCAGAGGCATCAATTCTTCTTTAGTCTTCCTTATTCATTGTCCAGCTTTTGCATGCATATGAGGTGATTGAAAACACCATGGCTTGGGTCAGGTGCACCTTAGTCTTCAAGGTGACATCTTTGCTTTTTAACACTTTAAAGAGGTTCTCTGCAGCAGATTTGCCCAGTGCAAAGCATTGTTTGATTTCGTGACTGCTGCTTGCATGAGTGTTGATTGTGGATCCAAGTAAAATGAAATCCTTGACGACTTCAATATTTTCTCCATTTATCGTCATGCTGCTTATTGGTCCAATTGTGAGGATTTTTGTTTTCTTTATGTTAAAGTGTAATCTGTACTGAAGACTGTGATCTTCATCTCTAAGTGCTTCCAGCTCTCTTCACTTTTAGCAAGCAAGGTTGTGTCATCTGCATATTGCAAGTTGTTGACAAGTCTTCCTCCAATCCTGATACTGTGTTCTGCCTTCCCCCGTGTGTTTGTCTCTGTGTCTAATCTGCTCTTTTTATAACTCAAACTGATTAGATTTAGAACCCACCCTACTGGGGTATGATCTAATTTACACGACCAAGAAAATTCTATTTCCAAAAAGGATTACATTGACAATTACAGGGATTAGGATTCCAACACATATTTTAGAGGGGGGACACAATTTAATCCATAACAGTGACAAAATAAAAAATAACAAAAAACAAACCAAACCAACCCATACAACAAAAACAAAATAGAAAGGATTCTGACATATTCTACTCCCATATCCAGGATGTGATAAGCAGTGTGCACCTAGTAAACACTTTGTAATTTTGAGCCAAATTGCTCTTAAGAGCCTGGATGAGCTCAGGGAAGTTTCTGAATCATCCTTTGCAATCTTGGAAAAGCTTATGTGTAATTATAAAATTTTCTTTGAAAAAATAATGCCTTTTTACATTACCAGAGAGTTTTTGCATGTACTGTATTGTTTTTCATTTGATTCTTTAACAACTCTATGAGGCAGACAGAAGAGGTATTACTGTCATATCTCTTTCACAGTTTAGGAAACTGAGGCTTAGACAGAGTCCACAGCAACACAGTCCCAGAAATGGGACAAGAGCCACAATTATCTCACTCTCAGTGAAATGCTTCAGACTTTTATATCCAATTTTTGGCTGTGCATTTTAAGTTGATGTCCCACCCACAGGTTTTCAGACTCAACTCATTCCAAACTTCTGTTCCTCCTGGATTCCCATTACAGTTGGAAGCACTGTCTTCTGTCTAGCCATCAAACAAAAACCTGGGAGGCCTCTAGAATCCTTCTTCCTCTGCCATCCCCACTTGCAACTGATCAGTAAGTCTTGCTGATTCTCCTGCCTTAGACAATTCCAGAGGTGATCCTCTCCCCCACATCCAGTCACACCTGTTACATCTCTGAAATGGTTTGGCACTACCTCCCTTCTGCTCTTCACCCTGCAACAGCTTCCGGCTCGGATCCTCTGCTCCAATTCACTGTCCTCAGTGCTGCTAGAGGGATGTTTCTAAAATACAAACTCGACTGCATGGCTCCCCTGATTCTCATCCCTCAGTCCAGCCCCAGTTCCTGCAAGAACCAACAAAGCCCTCTTGGACCTGACCCTACCTCTCAACTGCCTCATTTCTCTCTGTGCTCCTTGGCTCGCATTTGAACCCTATGGAGAACAGTTCTACCCTGACACACATGAGGTTGCTATAAATCAGAATTGACTTGAAGGTAACTGATTTTAGAGTTCCTGGGTGGTGTCAAAGGTTAACGTGCTCGGCACGTAAGGTTCGAATCCACCCAGAGGTGCCTTGGAAGAAAGGCCTGGCGATCTACTTCTGAAAAATCAGCTATTGAAAACCCTATGGAAAACAGCTCTACTCTGGCACACAGGGGTCACCATGAGTTGGAATCAACTTGATGGCAACTGGTTGATTGATTATATATGTATTTACAGGTTTATATATATTTAATTTATTTTTTAAAATAATATTTTATTGTGTTTTAGGTGAAAGTTTACATAGCAAATTAGGATCCCCTTTAACAATTTTTATACAGGTTGTTCCTTGCCATTGGTTGCAATCTTCACAATGTGTCAGCATTATCATTATTTCCATTCTGTTTGTTCTGTTTCCATTGATCTAACTTCCCTTTCCCTCCTTGCCTTCTCATCTTTGCTTTTGGGTAAATGTGGACTGTTTGGTCTCATATAGTTAATTATTTAAGGGAGCATATTACTCACGGGTGGTATTGTTTATTTTCTAAGCCAATCTACTATTTGGCTGAAAGGTGGCCTGCAGAAATAGCTTCAGTTCCAAGTTCAAAGATTATCTTAGGGCAATAGTCTCGGGGGTTCCTCTAGTCTCTATCGGTCCAGTAGCTTTGGCCTTTTTTAGGAATTGAGTTTTGTTCTCATTTTATTCGGGACCTTCTATTGTGTTTCTGGTCAGAACAGTTGGTAGTGGTAGCTGGGCACCATCTTGTTCTTCTGGTCACGGGTTAGAAGAGACTGTGTTCGTGTGGGCTATTAGTCCCATGGACTAGTTTCTTCTTCGACCCTTTGATTTTCTTCATTCCCTTTTGCTCCATACAAGTAGAGGCCAATAGTTGTATCTGAGATGGCTGCTCGCAAGCTTTTCAGACCCCAGATGCTGCTCACCAAACTAGGAAGTAGAACATTATCTTTGTGAACTGTGTTACGCCAATTGACTAAGTTGTCTCCTGAGAGTATGGTCCTGAGTCTTCTAACCCAATAAACCAAACCCTCGAGTTGTTTGGATATGGGTTTATGTATATTTATGGGTTTTTATATATATATAACTATATATATTTTAACTGGTACTAATTTATATAGATATTAATTTATGTTTACTGTTTACCTCCTCTTTTCTTTTCTGTTTAAGCTGGACCCATGTTTCCTTGCCTTAGGGGAGGTTTGTGGCAGTGTGGAAAAAGGAAAGGCTAGCGTGGTGACTTTGCAGGAATGCTCATTAGAAGCAAGGATGGCAAGAGTAGGTCTCACATAATTTGGACATGTAATCAGGAGGGATTAGTCCCTGGAGAAGGACATCATGCTTGGTAAAGTAGAGGGTCAGCGAAAAAGAGGAAGACCCTCAATGAAATGGATTGACACAGTGGTTGCAACAATGGGCTCAAGCATAGCAATGACTGCGAGGATGGCACAGGACCGGGCAGTATTTCGTTCTGTTGTACATAGGGTCGCTAAGAGTTGGAACCAATTCGACAGCACCTAACAACAACACCATCACCCCCTGATCTAAGTTTCAGCCAGAAAAATGGCCCTGCTTTCACATTTTAGCCAATGTCAACCTTACTGTAGTAGCTGCAAAAGGCTTCTTTAAAGTGTTAAACAGCAAAGCTATCACCTTGAGGACCAAGGTGTGCCTGACCCAAGCCATGGTGTTTTCAATTGCCGTATATGCAGGCAAAAGCTGGACGATGAGTAGGAACGAGTGAAGAAGAATTGATGCCTTTGAATTATGGTGCTGGCAAAGAATATTGAATATACCATGGACTGCCAGAAAAACGAACAAATCTGTCTTCGAAGAAGTACAGGCAGGATGCTCCTTAGAAGTAAGGGTGGCAAGATTTTGTATCTCTTTCTCTGGTCATGTTGTCAGGAGAGAGTAATCCCTGGAGAAAGACACCAAGCTTGGTAGAGTAGAGGGTCAGCGAAAAAGAGAATACCCTCAATGAGATGGACCTGTTAACAGGAGAGATCACTCCCTAGAGAAAGTAGAGGGTAGAGGGTCAGTGAAAAAGAGGAATACCCTCAATGAGATGGATTGACACAGTGGCTGCAACAATGGGCTCAAACATCGCCAACGATTGTGAAGATGGTGCAAGACTGGTCAGAGTTTCCTTCTGTGGTACATAGGGCTGCTATGAGTAGGAGCTGACTCTATAGCACCTGACAACCACCACCACCTTTAAAATAATTTCACGTAAGCACTTCCATACTAGCAACTCTCCTGGAAATTTTACCCTCACCCAGCAAGTAATTACTCTTAATGATTCTATTTACAAACCCCACCACTGCAAGAGTAAGGCTGTGTCAGGAACCAGCTCCATCCCCCAACTATCATCGAATGGAATGTTTGTGTGCCTGCCTGCTGGTCTGTAAGCTGCCCAAACAATGGCATATTCAGCTTTGCGTCCCCACGACCCAGAATCTGCTGGGCACATAGTAATGCCCCAAAATATTTGTTGAAAATAGAGTTAAACTCATTGGATGCTATGTAAGGACAGGCTGGAAAATGCAGAGAAATATTTTCAGATTTTGTTCATGGATACGGAGAGGCAGAGGAGGGTGAAGGTACAGATGAAACAAGATTAGCCACAGTTGATAATTGTTGGAACTGCGTAACGGGTATGTGAAAGTACATTATAATATTCTCTCTGTTTTGAAAAGTGAAAACATTATGCTGAGTAAAATTCCAAAACCACGAAACCAAACCCATTGCGGTGGAGCCAATACCTACTCATAGGGAGCCCATAAGACAGAGTATATCTGCCTCATAAGGTTTCCAAGTCTATAATCTTTGTCCCTTTTGATGAGTTGTGGTAGTTTTTATGCCTCTGGAGTTCTTTGGGAAGGAGGTAGCCCAACTTTAATGTGTTTAGCCTCAAGGTGGGAGCCTTTTGAAATGCGTGAAACTCAAGAACCTTGAGTTGGAGCCTCATTTTTGTGTAGATTGTGTAGATTAGGTGATGCCTCCTGGATATGTGAATTTTCTAAACTTTTGACAGGTTTGCCTTTCTTTCTGTGAGATAAGCTTCCTCACTATGTTTTCCAGTTACTATGTTCTCTTGAGAATGTACTTATTGCAAGAATAAGTTATTCCAGTCTTCATTCAGTCGTAGTGGCCATTTTCTCCTTTATGCCATTCATTGTTTCCAGGTGTTACTGGCTCCCTGTTTTTCTAGCTTCTGAACAGTAAATAATGCCTTTGCAAGAAGCAATAATGCATCACAGTGGTACTTTTCAAGAGACTCAAACTCCTGTAAGTTATTCTTACCCTGCATTCAATCTTAGGGCCCAATCATTGCTTCTATGTGTAGCAGGTGTAATGTACTGCCGTGAGCAATTCTGCCGAATTCCAGGACAGCTATTTCTGTTTCTCAGCTGTTAGTACTGCTTTTGTTATAATGAAGAATACATAGTAGTGGTAATTTTCCTAAGATATAAATTCCTTTAAACCCTGGTGGCGTAGTGGTTAAGTGCTAGGGCTACTAACCAAAAGGTTGGCAGTTCGAATCCACCAGGTGCTCCTTGGAAACTCTATGGGGTAGTTCTGTCCTGTCCTATAGGGTCACTATGAGTTGCAATCGATTTGATGGCAATGGGTTTGGTTTTTTTTTTTTTTTGGTATAAATTCCTTTGGTTTTATTTATTTGGCCCGTCAGTACTGCTTTTGAGGTAATGAAGAATGCATTGAAATGGTAATTTTCCTGAGATAAAAAACCCCTTGGCTTTATTTATTTGGGCTATAGTGCTGCTTTTGTAGTAAGGAAGAATGCATCGTACCATGTTTTGAAAAGTTTCATGAAAAACAATAAAAAGGCTAAGAAGGAGACTAGAATAAAATGTATGTGCATCATTGCCAGATGCTTTCATGTTTTACCTTATATTTTGCAAATTTTCAAGGAAAAAAAACAATTTTATCATTGACTCATATTGGCAGGATTTATGATGTCCAGGGTCTCGTGGGACATATAATGGGTATCAAAATCCATAAATCATAACAAAAATTCTGAATCTGTCCCTCAATCATGCCTTCCATGGTATCAACAAAAAATTCAAAGGAGAACATAATTGAGTCTTGAAAGGGTTATGGAAGCAGGCAGCCACATCTTTTTCCCATGGGGTGGCTGGTAGGTTCTAACCACTGACCTTTCAGTTAGCAACCAAGTGCTTAACTACTGTGCCACCAAGGCTCCTTTGAGTGAAACTAGTCAATCACAAAAGGATAAATATTGTATGATATCACTAATATGAAATACCTAGAATAGGCCAATGCATAGACATTAGAGTTTAATGGTGGCTAGCAGGAGTGGGAGGGATGGGAAATGAGGGAATCCCTGTTTAGGAGGCATTGAGTTTCTCTTTATGGGGATGGAAAATTTGGCAAAGGATATTGGTGATGGCGGCACAACATGATTGATATAATTGGTTTTATTGAATTCTACATGTGAGAAATATCGCATTGGCAAATACTGTGTTCTCTATATTTTTACAACAATAAAAAAATTAAAAATAAATAAATTGACCATTAAAAAAAAAAAGCCATGCTTGTTCACTATAAACAGGTGCAAGAAAGAAGTGCTAGTATTATAATGAGCCAGCCTGTCCTTTCTGTCTTGGAAAAGCTTGTTTGCTTTACATTTTGGCACAATGGACTTTTGTGAGGAACAATGACAGTGACCTTCCCCCATCTGGGCAGAAACTCAGATGAGGATGTCAACTGCTGTGACTTCTCAGCCCTGAGGTGGCATCACAGTTTCCTAAGGATAAAACATGCATTTGGCTGCAGGAGGGAACAGTTGAGTAATAATAAATTGGTTATTGTTCCATGTCATCCTTTGGCTCAGATTTTGTAAATAGATTCGTCTTTAATGAGGGCGTGACTGGAGGATTATAGGAACTGGTGGGATTATTGGAAATGTCAGGTCTGGAAATTTCTACTGCAGGGCAATGTCATGGGATTTGATACTGATATAACCACCAAAAGCTACAATGAAGAAAACTATATAGAAATAAAAAAAAATAGATTTGATATTTTTATGTGATGAAAGTAGAATAAAAATAAGTACATTATGTGCACTATCTGGGATTAGGAACATTATGATGGCCTACAAAAATTAGGATGTTGCAATATTATGCTACAATGTGGATAAACCTTAAAAACTAGACTAAGTGAAAGAAACCAGTCACCAAAGACCATATATTATGCAATTCCATTTATATGAAATGTCCAGAATAGGCAAATCCAGAGACAGAAAGTAGATTAGTGGTTGCCTAGGGCAGGGGGTCTAGGAAACCCTATGGGGCAGTTCTACTCTCTTCTATAGGGTCACTATGAGTTGGAATCCACTCGATGGCACACAACAACAGGGCTAGAGGAGAGGACAATGGAGAGTGACTGCTAATGGGTATGGATTTCCTTTTGGGGTAATGAAAATGTTCTAAAATTAGATTGTGGTGGTGTTTGTACAACTCAGTAAATATACTAATAGCCATTGAATTTTTTACACTTCAAATGACTGTAGTTTATGGTATGCAAATTATATCTCAATAAAGTCATTAAAAATGTTGGGGTATTGGGATAAGACGATTCTTTTCTTTTTTTAAATTGTCTTTCTTATTACATCGTGATGTAATATCATTACATCAACTTTTAAATAAACAAATAGAAAATTTGTTGTCACTCATGATAAATATCCATTAAGGATACATCACATGAGTTAATGATAATGAATGTTTATTTTTTTTAAAAAATGTCAGAAGAATTGTCTCTGATACATTTCAAACCTGAAGGCTCTCACTATTCGGTGCAATCAGCCTTTCACTAAGTGCTTGACAAGCACCCGACGACATAGAGCGTGTCTGGTTTTTGGTCAGATGCTTCGCCGTCTGCTGCTGCCATCTTCTCATTTTCCTCTGGTGCTTTTTCAAGGGTGAAGATCTTCTTAAGCCAGTTGGTCCTGGGGCTGGGGTGGGGTGGTGAGCAGTTGTTCCTGAACCCAAATGAGAGTTAAATCACCACAACAGTGTAGCCATTATTTTTGGTGGCTGTTAGCTTATAGTTTTGTCTGGTAGTAAAAATGTTATTGAATTGCCTTCGTTCTTCTGATATCTGTAACCACATACCCAACTTCTTGAGCTTCCGTTCTCTTACCTATACAATCGGTGTAATAATAGTTACCAGTTGCCATCCAGTCAATTCTAACTCATGGCACGCTATGTGTGTCAGAGAAGAACTGTTCTCCATAGGGTTCTCAATGACTGATTTTTCCGAAGTAGATCACCAGGCCTTAGGTGCCTCTGGGTGGACTTGAACTTCCAACCTTTCAGATAGCAGTTGAGCCTCTTAACCATTTGTACCACCCAGGCTCTCCGTATTCATAGTACCTACCTCAAACACTGGCATGCTGATTCCAGGACTGGGGCAGGGAAAGTACAAGATGAGCCTGGAATTTTGCTGTCTTATAAAGACAAAAACAACGACAGCAACAAGTGCTCGAGGAGAGGTGGGGATATGTCAAAGGAATAGGAGCCAACCAGAAGGGGCTCTCACTGGCCAGATTGGGACAATTTGAGCATCCGAATAAATACTTATAGTAATTAATAATAAACCATATAGTAAAATAGGAATCCATGAGTCTATACTGATATACATACATGAATAAATGGCGGAGGAGGGAAAGTCCCTCTTTACATGCCAACTAATAAATATAGAAGGAATAATGGAATTAGAAATAGAAACATTTGTCAACCACCACAGTAACAATGGTTTCAGGCAAGAATCACTAATGATGCTAAAACTAATGGGTGAGAATTTGATGAGAAATAAGATGTTTACATAGTTGCAAATTATCTCTTAATAAGACACTGACTATGTAGAATGGGAAAAGTAGTAAGTACAGTGGGGAAACTTGGCAGCACCACTTCCCAACTGATCAAAGTTAACATCCCCAGTGATAGGACAAAAAGAACAAAATGATATTGCGTGGCTCTTGATATTACACACAGATGGTCACAAATTCACTTCTGTGACCATCCTGCCAAAAACGTGCACCTGAATCTAATCACAAGAAAACATCGTATCAACCTAAACTAAGGGCATTCTATAAAATAAATGTCCTATATTCTTCACAAAGGTTAAGGTCATGAAAGACCAATAAGGACTGAGGAACTGTTCCAGTTTAAAGGAGACTGAGGAGACCTGACAACTAAATGTAACCTGGACCCCACATCAGGAAAAAGCATTTTTTTAAATATAAAGGGGAATCCTAACCTGATTACCCAATGTAATACTGAAACCTGCCTCACACCTTCCCTATCCAGCACTCCTGATCCCCCTACCCTGCTCTACATTTTCTTTATTATCCATAATACTTATCTTTTAACATGCTAAACAAACGTATATGTATTATGCTTATTGTTTATTGCCTCGTATTTATTACAGGAGAATGGAATCTCCATGAGGATAAGGGATCTTTCTAGTTTCTTTTTTTTAGAATTGAGCCTGGCACATAGTAAGAATTCCATAAATAATGAATGAATGATGTCATCATTACAATTATTCCTGGAAAATGGCAAATGGTCAGAACGAATTCTCCACATACCCTTAAATCTCATTTGAATCATGTTCAACACTCAAGCATAGTCCTGTTCTTTATAACCACCCGCGTGAGGTTTTTTTTAATTATGTCAGCACTTGTAACTAAGATGCCTCAGGACCCTAAGGGGCAGGATGCTGTGTAGAGACCTGGGGCGGTCTCCTAGGCTGAAGTGGCAGGGTGAGGTGACTTCTTAAAGGGGTCAGGGTGGACCATTGGACAAGTGAGCTGGAGGGAGGATGACGTGGAGGCCACTCAGGGGTCTGCAGCCCATAGTATCCAAGGTGAGGACAAGTCTTCCAGGCAGTGACTGAACTCTGACCAGTTGTGAGAACATTCCATAAATTATTCCAGCCTCAGAGGGCTGCTGGGAAGGCTGGCAGGGCATGAAGCAGCCAGGTGGGCAGGAGACTACGGTACCTTTAAGGATCAACAGGAGGCCAGGGGACTTCTGGGAAATCAGGAGGATATGTGTGTATGCTACATCCGGAGAGAGCAGCAGGGGTGGCAAGGCTATCTGAGAAACCAGCCCTTTCATCCCAGAGAGGTATAACATCCCTGAAGTGATTGTTTAAATGATCAGGTTGGGTTAAATTTAAACTGGATTGGGTATTTTTTTTTTTCCACTTTTGCTCATAAAATGACCAGATCAACTGAAGTCAGAATAAAGGGTCTACATTTTCTTTATACATTTGAGTAATGTGAGTGAATTTTGTGACTAGATATTTAATACCCTCCCCTTCCCACTCCCTCCCTCCCCCTCAAGCTCCCTAAATTCTATATAGGAATCTCTTCTATAGTATTCCTGGGAGGTTGTTTTTCACACTGAACCTAATTTATCTCCAGCAACAATAAGGTCGCTTGCAGGTGGATCATGGTTTGAAACTTTCAAGGTGTTCTCATGGATTGAATTGTGTCCCCTCAAAATACGTATTGGAAGCCTAACCCCTATACCTGTAGCTGTAATCCTGTTTGGGAATAAGGTTTTCTTTGTTATATTAGTGAGGCTACATAGTGTGTGTTGTAAACCTAATCACTTCTGGGTTATAAAAAGTGCAGATTAGACACAGGAGTAAGCACAGACATGGGAAGATGGATGTCACAGGAAAATTGTCAAAGAACCAAGGAATGCTGGGGCTACAAAAGCTGAAACAAAGATCTTCCCCAGAGCTGACAGAGAGACAGCCTTCCCCTAGAGCCGGCACCCTGAATTCAGACTTCCAGCTCCCTAAACTGTGAGAAAATAAATTTCTGTACATTAAAGCCACCCACACGTGGTTACAGTAGCACCAGGAAACTAAGATAGGTGCTTTAGACACTTGTGAAAATCTTTCCAACGCTATGGAAATGCACACACATCCAGCTTGTTCAAGGTCAACCCTAATTCTACTCTTAGAAGCGAAACTGAGTTAACTCTGTGTTGTGAATTGAATTGTGTCCCCCCAAAATATGTGTTGTAAATCCTAACCTCTATGCCTGTGGTTATCATCCCATTTGGGAATGGGTTGTCTGTTGCGTTAATGAGGCAGGATAGTGTAGGGTGTATCCTGAGTCAATGTTTTTTGAGCTGAAGAGGTTAAACAAGCAAGCTAGAAGCAAAGATGGAGGAAGATGCAGGGGCGGATTATCCAACAGGCAAGGTAAGCATGGTGCTTACCTTGCTTACCAGATCATCTGTAGTGAACAATTTCACATGAGTTTCACCACATCAAAGATGTGAAACCCATCTGAAATTGTTCATTACAGATTAATACATAAGCACAACTAAGCCGATGCTTACCTTGCTTACTGGGTCATCCGCTCCTGTTAGGGATTGTAAATTTGAAGAGGCTTTGATTCTGTAGGAAGATGTTCTGGGGTTGGGCGAGAGACCGATGCTAACCATACCTAGAAGCAGAATCTTTGATGTTAAAAAATGTGAAATCATTCACTACAGATGATCTGGTAAGCAAGGTAAGCACCGTGCTTACCTTGCCTATTGGATAATCCACCCCTGGGGAAGACAGATGCCAAGCCACATGAAGATAGCCGAGGAGCAGAAGCGCAAAGAGACAAGGACCTTCCCCTCTAGAGCTCACAGAGAAAGCCTTCCCCTAGAGCCAACACCCTGAATTCAGACATCTAGCCTCCTAAACTGTGAGAAAATAAATTTCTGTTTGTTAAAGCCACCCACTTGTGGTATTTCTGTTACAGCAGTACTAGATAACCAAGACACTCTGCCTCTTTTCTACATACTTGTCTTCACATATCTGAAGGCAGTGATCAAGTTGAAGGATATGGCTGTGCTCACTTTCCTAGTAGCTATATCACAAGCTGCCTCAGTATGAATCGCTCCCGTAGCTCAAAGAGTGAAAACTCTGGAGGGCAGGGATTTTTGTCTTTGGGTTCATTGCTGCATTCCCAAAGCCTGCATCAGTGTTCAATACTTGTTGAATGAATAATTGCAATAAGATCCTGAGATATTTATCGTATAAACTGTTCCCAAATTCTTCCATGTTTATGTTGATTTTAAAGAAAACGTCAGCAGGACATTATGTTTAAACTCGATAGTACGTTGACATTTCTCCTTGTTCTTAAGGCAGCGTTGCGGTCCGCCTCTATCGTTTGGATCCATCTCTAATCACGTTAACTATCGCTTCCAGCCATGTGCCATCTGAATATTTGATAAATGATACCAGTCCATTAAATAGTACTGAAGCTGTGCCTGAAATGGGGACAGAGGACTGGAAGGGACAGATGGACCCAGCAGGGGATCATATGCATTTAGAACAGAAGAGGCACCATAGAAATATCCTGAAGCTCAGCGTTAAGCAAAGGTAGAGTGTGTCCAAATCAGGTGTCATTTACCCATTGTCATCGAGCTGATTCCGACTCATAGCAACCCTATTCAGCTAATTTGGGGGACTAGATAACTTTTACTTGGTTTGAGAATAAGGTCCTGGAAAGGGATTCATCTCAGCTGGCATCATGGGAAAATCAGTTAATAGAGTTGTGTACCACTTGTTACTGTTAGGATTGTCAAGTTAGTTCCAAGACATAGTGACCCCATGCACAACAGAACGAAATACTGCCCAGTCCTGCACCGTCCTCACAGTCACTGCTATGTTTGAACCCATTGTTGCAGCCACCATGTCAATCCATCTGGTTGAGGGTCTTCATCTTTTTCACTGACCTCTACTCTACCAAGCATGATGTCCTTCTCCAGGGACTGGTCCCTCCTGATAATATGTCCAAAGTATGTGAGATGAAGTGGCACCATCCTTGCTTCATAGTGCTTAGGAAAATTCAACACAAAACAGCTGGGTTTATCCAACAGGTAAATCAGAGCAACACTCTAATCCTATTTGGTGTTTACATGCTTCCAAATTCTCCCCTTGTAATTTCATGCCTTGTCCTGACACTCATTATTTACTCATCCCTGGATGCCCTGCTCCAACGCTGCATCCTGCATCATTGGAAAAAGTCTACTCATCTTTCAAAGGTCAGATCAAATAGCAACTTTGTAACACTTTCTTTAATACCATATCGCACTCCAAAGAATTAATTCTGTACTGGTATAGCACTTACCTTGTTGTGCTTTAGTTGCTTATACATCGAAAAAGATTAACAAAGTGGTTAAAAGTATACACTCTGGTTCCAGACTGCTTAGATTTAATTCCTGACGTCAGTAAATTACTCAACCTCTCTATGCCTTAGTTTCTTCATCTGTAAAGTGGGGATAAAATAGTATGTACCACTTAAGGGCAATGGTTAAGTTCTGGGTTGCTAATGGAAAGGTTGGCGATTTGAACCAACCCCGACGCTCCGAGGGAGAAAGACCTAGCGATCTGCTTCCATAAAGATTACAGCCTAGAAAACTCTATGGGGCAGTTCTACTCTGTCACACGGAGTCGCCATGTGGTGGAATCGACTTGATGATACCTAACAATAACAACCACCACCTATGTTTATAGCAAGGACTGGTGGCACTGTGGTTAAGAGCTCAGCTGCTAACCCAAAGGTCAGCAGTTCGAATCCACCAGCCACTCCTTGGAACTGCCCTATGGGGCAGTTCTACTCTGTCCTATAGGGTCTCTATGAGTTGGAATTGACTCAGTGGCAATGGGTTTTGGGAAGGAATAATATATATAAAACTCTTAGAACAGTGTCCAGAACATAGTAACTGTTATGGATTAAATTGTGTCCCTCCCCAAAACATGTGTTGGAAGCCTAACCCCTATACCTGTGGAATCAATTTTGTTTGGAAACAGGGTTTTATTTGTTATGTTAAATAGATCAGACCCAAGTAGGGTGGGTTCTAAATGTAATCACTTAGGAGTTACAAAAAGAGCAGTTTAGATGAAGAGATGTGGGGGAGAGAGGACAGACACCATGTGTCTGAGTCATCTAGTGCTGCTATAACAGAAATACCACAAGTGGATGGCTTTAACAGAGAGAAGTTTATTTCCTCACAGTAAAGTAGGCTAAAAGTCCAAATCCAGGGTGTTACCTCCAGGGGGCTTTCTCTCTCTGTCGGCCTTTTCATTGATGTTCCCCTGGACTAGGAGCTTCTCCTCACGGGGACCCCGAGCCCAAAGGAAGCAGTTTGCTCCCGGTGCCTCTTTCTTGGTGGTACAAGGTCCCCCACTCTGTGCTTGCTTCCCTTTCCTTTTATCTCTTGTAAGATAAAAGGTGGTGCAGGGCACACCCCCGGGAAACTCCCTTTACATTGGATCAGGGATGTGACCTGGGTAAGGGTATTATAATCCCACCCTAATCCTCTTTAACATAAAATTACAATCACAAAATGGAGGACAACCACACAATACTGGGAAACATGGCCTAACCAAGCTGACAGATATTTTTGGGGGGACATAATTCCATCCATGTCACCATGTGAGAATCGTCTACAAGCCAAGGAACCAAGGAACACTCAAGACTACCAACAGGAAGGAATCAACACAGCCGAGGCTTTGATTTGAATCTTTAGCCTCCAGAGCTGTGAGAAGATAAAATTCTGTTCTTTAAAGCCACCCACTTGTGGTATTTATGTTACAGTAACGCTAGGTGACTAAGACAGTAATTACTCAATGTTGTTAGGTGCTGTGGAGTCGATTTGACTCATAGTGACCCCATGTGACAGAGTAGAACTGCCCCATAGGGTTTTCTAGGCTATAAACTTTACAGGAGCAGATTGCCAGGTCTTTCTCCCAAGGTGCCATAGGGTACATTTGAACGACCATACTTTTGATTAGCAGCTGAGTGCTTAATCATTGCGCCACCCAAAAGCTGTTACCGTCCAGTCAATTCTGACTCATAGCGACTCTATATGATAGAGTAGAACTGCCTCATAGAGTTTCCTAGAATAATCTTTATGGAAGCAGAATGACATGTATTTCTCCCACAGAGCCGTTGGTGGGTTCGAACCGCCAACATTTTGGTTAGCAGCCAAGTACTTAACCACTGCACCACCCAAAAACAAAACAAAACCCATTGTCTTTGAGATGATTCCAACTCATAGTGACCCTGTAGGACTGAGTAGAACTGTTCCACAGGGTTCCAAGGAGCGGCTGGTAGATTTGAACTGCCAACCTTTTGGTTAGTAGCCCAACTCTTAACCAGCGTGCCACCAGGGCTCCTCTGTGTCACCAGAGCTCCCTGATTACTCAGTGAATGTTAGTAAATAACATTTATCATTCTTAATGTTATTGCTGCTATCTGATTCCTATGTCATGTGAAACTATCAGGTGTTTCTGAAGGGTGAGGATATTGTCGTATTCTTCTTCACATCCCAACCTAATATTGTGTGGAACAGACCAGAAATCTGTAGACATTTATTGGGGTATACAATACCTTTTATTTAGAGTGCTGTATAAGATACAAAGGCTGGCAACGTTATCATCCATTTAAACCTCACAATAACCTTATGAGGTCGTTTTTATCCCGGTTTTCAGATGAGGAAATTGCCGAGTGGACATTCAGTGAATTGTTCAATGTCACACACAGCTGGTAAGTGACAGAAGTGAGGCCTGAACTGAGGTCTCCAACTCCAAGGCTAGGAGGACCACTTCAACCACAGGTGAGTGGGAGACGCCAGGGATTCTAGTAGAATTTTTCCTTCTGGCTCCATCCTTCCTCCTTCCACTTCCTTCTTCTTCTAACTTTCAAGAACATGGACATTCTGGAGTGTGAAGGCTGCAAAGATAAGTGAGGTCTCTATTCACACTACAAAATGATTTAGAACAGAGTGTGAGCAGGAGACGGCTATTAATACAAGATGTCCTCTGCCGTGACCGTTGCCTCTTCTACTTTGGTCTTTATCTCAGGGAGGGGAATTTGGCTGATCGCCACCACAACCAAGTTTGCCGCGTGGGCTGAGGCGCTGGCCACGCAGATCCAGAACGACTCTTCATACTGTTCTTCCACCACCACAAACTGAAAGAGCTTCTCCTGAAAGTTGGCGATCCGTTCTGTCAGGTTGTGAAATTTCACCGCGGCCACGAAGCTCGTGATGGCTAATGCCACAACTCCACCTGAAACCCAAAAACGGTGCCCTCATTCACAGCAAAGTTTTGCAGTGGTGACAACTGTACGTAAGGTAGCATTTCTGTGGCACATATACAAAACTCACTTTGTGTTTAAAAATTATCAACCAGTAACCACTTGTCGAGTCGATCCCAACTCATGATGACCCCATGTGTGTCAGAGTAGAACTGTGCTTCACAGGGTTTTCTTTTTTATTTTATTTTATTTACTTTTTGTCATTGTTGAGAATATACACAGCAGGATATACCCATTCAACAATTTCTACATGTACAATTCAATATCATTAGTTACAGTCTTCAAGTTGTACAACTGTTCTCACCTTCCTTTCCCAAATTGTTCCTCCCCTATTAACATAAAGTCACAGCGTCCAATGCTTTCTATCTAACTTTTCAAGTTGCTGTTGTCGGTTTGATCCCATATAGATCTTAAAAGAGCACAATACTCAAGGCAGACTGTAGGCTTTTCAATGGCTGATTTTTTTAAAGTAGATCGCCAGGCTTCTGAGGTGGATTCGAACCCCCAAACTTTCGGTTAGCAGCCAAGTGCATTAACCATTTGCACCACCTAGGGACTCCCTAAAAATTATTAGGGCAATAAAAATTTCAATTTGCTTCTTAAAGCAGTAGCTGACCTGATAGCATGAGGTGCAAGAGGCAGGGTTGTGTAGGTGAAAGAGAATAAGCTTCATATCAGACCGACTTTGAACTCAATCCTCTAATTTTTACCTCTTTCTGAGTACCATCTTTTCCAGGAGAGTTGCATTTGGAGAAGTTCACTCTCTAAATATCTCAGGATGCTCGAGGCACTTGCTCTGCAACCTTGGTAGGCCCCGAGGACCAGGTGGGAAGACGTAAGGACACCTTGCCACGCAGGATGGGCTTTCAAACTAGGGCTAGACTATTGCTCTCCTGTGTAATTCTCTCTTTGCCGTGCTTAAGGATGAGAAGATAAGATAAGAGGAGAGCCTGAGAAGGAGGAAACGGAAGTTGAGAGGGGAAAACTGAAGGGATTCCAAGCCCCACAAACTTCCCTACTTGTTGCTTGAAATCTTGATGTTCTGGATCTCTCTGTCTCTCTCTTCTATTTTCAACTGCTTTAATTTTAATTATTAAAAAAAAACTATTATGCTTTTCCAGAATCTTTGTTAAAAACAATTTGGACCTCTGAGAAAATCATAAAGAAGAAAACACAAATTTACTTTTATCCTAAAAGCCAGATATAAACACTTTCAACACTTTAACATATTTATTTATATTTCTCTCTCTTCAACGAAAATTGGTATTAAGAGGTTCTTATGTTTACTTCAAAAGGAGCCCTGGTGGTGCAGTGGTTAAGCGCTCGGCTGCTAACTGAAAAGTCAGTGGTTCGAACCCACCAGCTGCTCCACGGGAGAAGGATGTGGCAGTCTGCTTCTCTAAAGATTACAGCCTTAGAAACCCTATGGGGCAGTTTCACTCTGTACTGTAGAAACCCTGGTGGCGTAGTGGTTTAGGGTTCTGCTGTTAACCAAAAGATCGGCAGTTTGAATCCACCAGACCCTCCTTGGAAACCCTATGGGGCAGTTCTATTCTGCCCTATAGGTTGCTATGAGTTGGAATCAACTTGACAGAAATGGGTTTTTTGGGTTTTTTATAGGGCCGCTATGAGTTAGAATTGATTCAGTGGCAGTGGGTTTTAACTCTATGGGGCAGTTCTACTCTGTCATAAGGTTGCTATGAGTTGGAATCAACTCGATGGCACATTAACAACAACAACAACATGTTTGCTTTGAACTTGTCATCAGGGAAGGCCGATCACTAGAAAAGGACATCATTTTGGTAAAATAGAGGGTCAGTGAAAATGAGGGAAACCCTCAATGAGATGGATTGACATGATAGCTGTAACAGTGGACTCATACATGTCAATGACTAGGAAGATGATGCAGGACTGGGGAACATTTTGTTGTTATACATCAGGTCACCACGAGTTGGAGGCAACTCAATGGCAACTAACAACTGTTTTAAAATAGCTTTTTTCCTATTTCATTAAACATTCTTTTACAGCACAATTTTAAAGTGGCACATAATATTTCATTCTAGGTATGCACTATAACTTATTTAAGCATGAACTTATTTCTGGCTGGATATTTAGCTTTCTAATTTTTTGGTGTTATAAAGGGCTGCAGGAGCCCTGGTAGCCCAGTGGTTAAAGCGCTCAGCTGCTAACCCAAAGGTCCGAGGTTCAAACCCATCAGCCATTCCACGAGAGAAAGACGTGGCAGTCTGCTTCCTGTAAAGATTTACAGCCTGGAAACCCTATGGGGGCAGTTCTATTCTGTCCTATAGGGTCGCTATGAGTCAGAATTGACTCGATGGCAGTGGATTTTTATAAAGGGCTGTGGTGAACACCCTTTTATGTACATCTTTGTGCCCTTGTCCAGTTATTTCCTTAGCTTAAATCTCTATGTGGAGTTGCTCAGTCAAAGGTTATTTACATTTTTTTGATACTGAAGTTTTGTGATACATCCTTTTTGTTTATATTCTCATCAGTAAAGTATGAGAGTGCTCTCTCTGAGGGAGGAAATTGACACAGGTAAGCATTTATTTAATAAACAGGATTGAACATTGATTACATTCCAGCTGTATGAGGATTCATGCAGAGATAAGTGAGACAAGTTAGTCTAGACGAGGTTAGCCATGCATTATGAGTCAGTCTGCAAACTTAAGTGAATACATAATAATCGATTTATCAATATCATATTAAAATACGTGATAAAATCACAGGATTTCTGTTTTCATACTTTGTGGTCACCCTGTATAAGGTGAAGGTAAAACCAGTTGCTATTGAGTCAGTTCCAACTCATGGTGACTTCACGGGTGTCAGAGTAGAACTGTGCTCCATAAGGTTTTCCTGGCTGTGGCCTTTTGGAAAAAGATCACCAGGCCTTTCTTCTGAGGTGCCTCTAGGTGGGTTTAAACTGCCAACCTTTTAGTTGGTAGCCACATGTCTAACTATGTGCACCACTCAGGAACTCCTAAGGTGAAGGAAGTGAGGGATTATTTCCATAGTGGTACCATGACCATTTGACCTGGATTTTCTGAGATAGCCCTCATTTCTTGGGATTTTGTTGTTTTCATTACAGATTATTTAAATGCTTGATTAAATGTGAATTATTTTCTGTGTATCAGTATACTCCCAAATCAACACACATATATACCATGTCTTTTGTCCTAGGTTTTGGCTCAGAAAATAGTTGTAAATGAGACCATGGATTAGCGAAATGACAGAGGGCTTAGAATCAATTACAGCTGTCCCTGGATTTGAATCTCACCTCTGCTACTTACAGTTGTGTGATCTTGGACATGCCTTTTAATTTCTGTGAGCCTCGAGCTTTTCATCTGTAAATATGGGTCTAATAATACCTCTTCACAGGTGGTTGTGAGGTTTAAGTGAAATAAAGCACAGAAAATCCCCAGGTCCAACACCCATGGAAGCAGCAGTCAAGAAATCAAAAGATGCATTGCATGAGGCAAATCTGCTGCAAAAAACCTCTTTGAAGGGTTGAAAAGCAAAGATGTCAACTTGAAGGCTAAGGTGCACCTGACCCAAGCCATAGTATTTTCAATCTTATCATATGCATGTGAAAGCTGGACAATGAATAAGGAAGAGCGAAGAAGAATTGACGCCTTTGAATTGTGGTGTTGGTGAAGAATATTGAATATACCATGGACTGCCAAAAGATCGACGACATCCGTCTTGGAAGAAGTACAACTAGAATGCTCCTTAGAAGCAAGGATGGCGAGACTACATCTTACATACTTTGGACATGTTGTCAGAAGGGATCAGTCCCTGGAGAAAGACATCATGCTTGGTAAAGTACAGGGTCAGCGAAAATGAGGAAGACCCTCAATGAGATGGATTAACACGGTGGCTGCAACAATGGGCTCAAGCATAACAACGATTGTGAGCGTGGCGCAGGACCTGCAGTGTTTCATTCTGTAGTACATAGGGTCGCTACGAGTTGGAATCGACTCGACGGCACCTAACAACAACATGCCTGGCACTTAGTAGATGCTTGGTAAAAGGCACCTAGCATAAAAGGGGAGTCCCTGGGTGGTGCAAATGGTTAAAATGCTCGGCTGCTAAATGAAAGGTTGGCAGTTCAAGTCCACCCAAAGGCACCTCAGAAGAAAGGCCTGGGGATCTACTTCTCAAAAATCTGCCATTGAAAACCCAGCACAGCTCTGCTCTGACACACATGGGGTCATCATGAGTCAGAATTGACTGGAGGGCAACTGGTAGTATAAGGGGGTGGTACAGCAAAGAGGCCCGGGGAAGTGAGGAAGAGGGAGAGTTCAGACTCAGCCAAAGAGCCACATCTGGCTTAATTTGCCCAGGGGGGAAACACTAAAGGCATTGGCAGCTAGGCGGCGCTCATTTCCCCCTTCTCAGCCCAGCCTGGCTGGACTAGCCCTTTGGTAGTTGGCCCTCCTGCCCACACCACCTGTCTCCTCTGTCCTCTCTGTGGAGGTTCTTCCAGCCTCAGCAGCAGCAGCTCCATCTCCTTACCTCCTCCTAGTCCCTGCCTCTCCCATTCCCAGATCTCCATCTTCTCTCTTCTCCTCTCACTCTGAAGTGGGGTGACTAACCAGTAAACTAGTTGCTATGGAGTTGATTCCAACTCAGGATGACCCCACGTGTGTCAGAGTAGAATTATGTTCCATAGGGTTTTCAATGGCTGATTTTTCAGAAGTAGATCGCCAGGCCTTTCTTCTAAGGAGTCTCTGGGTGACGCAAACCTCCAACCTTTTGGTTAGTAGCAAGCACGCTAACCGTTTGTACCACCAGGGACTTCTCTGAAAGGTTAATAGTGTCCCCCCTCCCCGCCAAAATTCACATCCACCCAGAATCTGTGAGTGTGACTTTATTTGGAAATAGGGCCTTTTCAGATTGATCAAGTCCAAATGAGGTCATGCTGGATTAGAGCGGACCTAATCCAAGGACTACTGTCTTTATAAGAAGAGAGAAATTTGGAGACACAAAGATACACACAGGGAAGACAGCTGTGTGAAGGCGGAGGAAGAGAGTGGAGTGATGCAGCTACCAGCCTTGGAACGCCAAGGATTGCTGGCAACCACCAGAAGCTAGAAGAGGCAAGAAAAGAATCTTCCCTAGAGTCTTCAGAGGGAGAATGGTCCTGCTGACACTTCCATTTTGGACTTCTAGCCTCCAGCCCTGTGAGAATAAATTTCTGTTATTTCAAACCACCGCATTTGTGTTACTTTGTTACAGGAGCCCAGGGAAAGGAATATACTTAGCTGCTTGCTCTCAATCCTAAACATACTAACAATTTGGTTCTTCATTGTGACAGACTACAACTTTCAGTAAAGGGGAAATCTGTGCCCATTGAGAAGGTCACAGACCCAGGGAAGTGAAGGCTGAAAGAGTGGAGGGCATTTTAATTCCTTCACACCCTCCGTCCAACTACTTGGAGCCTAGTCTGGGGATGGAGTGGACATAGATTTCTTTTTCTACGTGCTTTCCTTACCTGCAAGAACATTCCACAGGCAGATGCCCCCAGGGCCATTGACTGCCCGGCATGGGACCTGAATCATGTTGAGAATGGCAAATCCCATGCTGATTAGTGCCAGGGCCAAGGCCAGCAAGAGGAGCAGCAGAATCATCACGTGAAGGCCTGCGTTCAGCTCCTTCACCAGGTGTGGGAAAACTGGGGAGAGAAGAGATAGTCCATATTTTAATGTCTGAGCTCAGCTCACTTCCATAAAGCCCAAACTATGCTTACCACTGATCTGTCAGTGTGTCATACTGTGGTGGCTTGCATGTCACTATAATGCGGGAAGCTGTGCCACTTATATTTTAAATACCAGCAGGTTCATTCTTGGTGGACAGATTTCAGTGGAACTTCTAAATTAGGACAGATTAGGAAGAAAGGCCTGGCGATCAACGTCCAAAAATTAGCCAATAACAACCTTATGGATCACAACAGAATATTGTCCCATATAGTGCTGGACGTGAAGGCCCCTAGGTTGGAAGGCACTCAGAATACACAGTGGCCACAATGATAGACTCAAGCATACCAATGATTGTGAAGAGCTGGACTCGACTAGCCGCAAGCAGAACCATTTACAGAGTAGAGGCGTGGGTGTCTCATTCAATCCTTATGATTAAGGTAGATTTTATTAACCCTCAAAAGAGCCCTGGTGGCACAGTGGTTAAGTACTCAGCTGCTAATTGAAAGGTCAGTGGTTCAAGCCTACCAGCTGCTCCGAGGGAGAAAGATATGAGAATCTGCTTCTGTAAAGATTGCAGCCTTCGAAACCCTATGGGGCGGTTCTACTCTGTCCTGCCGTAGAGTCGATTCTGACTTGTAGCAACCCTCTAGGGCAGAGTAGAGCTGCCCCATAGGGTTTCCAAGGAACAGCTGGTGGAGTCGAACTGCCAGCTTTTTGGTTAACAGCTATAGCTCTTAACCACTGTGCAATGAAAGCTAAAGAACTCTTGAGCATACCTGCTCCACTGAAACTACTCTAAGGCTTCTGGACAAATCTGGGCCCATCTTTTGAGTTCTCGAGCTTTCTGTGCTTCATTTGATACCTCTGACCAGTCCGTCCTTGGTTCGGCATTGGAGCCAGGGCTCAAAGCTTTCCCGGTTCTCTCTCTCCTCTGACCCTTTCCCCTCTGGCTCCTTTGCTGGCTCACCTGCCTCCTTTTATTCACTGGAGGTTGGTATCTCCCAAACTTCAGAGCTAAACTTTCTGTTCTTCCATACGGTGTCCTTTCCACTCACAAGTTTCTGGATGCTCCACGTTTATGCCCTTGGTTCTGACCTTTTTTTCTTTCTGGTTTTGCATTTCCATTTCTTTTTATCTCCGCGTGGTTATCTTACCAACATTAGAAACTGTATCTTGGAAAATGAGCTCCTTTCCAAGGGAATTTTCTCATGAAGGCTTCTATCTT
Source organism: Trichechus manatus latirostris (assembly GCF_000243295.1). Taxonomy (NCBI): domain Eukaryota; kingdom Metazoa; phylum Chordata; class Mammalia; order Sirenia; family Trichechidae; genus Trichechus; species Trichechus manatus. The sequence goes on from NW_004443970.1 coordinate 19,108,846, forward strand.
CTTTTCACTTCCCTTCCAACCCAGGTCTCTTAGATTTGTTTTTCTGTTTCCAAACCCCCAGCCCTTTCTTTTTCCGAACACTCTACCTTTGATTACCTACTTGGTTTGTTACCCCGTTTCTTGCCCATCTAATCTGTAGGACACATGACCAACACAGTAACCCTTACCAAACACTTCAAATAGATAATAGTCACCTACAGACTGGCAAAAATCAAATCATCATCCATACACAGTGTTGATGATGGTGTGGAGAAAGAGGTGTTCTCATACCTTGTGAGAATATTAATTCACACAACCTCTTTAGAAAGCAATTTGGCAACATCTGTCAAAGCAATTTCACTGCCAGGAATTTAGTTTTCAGAAACATTCCCATATATGCTCCAAGATGTATATATCGGATATTCATTATCATAGCAAAAGACTTGAGAAAAACCAAAATGTGAATCGATAGGAGATTGGTTTACTAAATTAAGGTACAACCACACAATGAAGCTTTTAAAAAGAAGCTAATCATATCCGTAAGGAGCCCTGGTGACACAGTGGTTAAGCGCTCAGCTGCTAACTGAAAGGCTCCATGGGAGAAAGACCTGGTAATCTGCTTCTGTAAAGATTCCCATTGCCATCAATTCAATTTCGACTCATAGCGACCCTGTAGGACAAAGAAGAACTTCCCTACAAGGTCTCCAGGGCTGTAATCTTTATGGAAGCAGATTGCCACATTTTTCTCCAGCAGGGCAGGTGGTGGATTTAAACCACCAACCTTTCAGCTAGCAGCTGAGCTGCTTAACCACATGGCCTCCAGGGCTCCTTTCCATAAAGATTACAATCTAGAAAACCCTACGGGGGCAGTTCTACTCTGTCACATGGGGTCACTATGAGTCTGAATTGCGTCAATGGCACCTAGCAACAACAACAATCATATCCATATACTGATACAAAACTGTCTCCAGATTTGATTTAATAAAAAGTCAAGCATAACCATATTAAGACAATATTGGAGAAGAAGTTTTGGACAGATGGAATGATGTGGGAAAGGGTGGTGAAAGACCTTATCTTCCATAGTTGGAAGTGTATTAACAATTTTTTTAAAATAAACTTTATTGGCAAAGGCTGAATCTCATTTAACTCCTGCGATCACGTGCCATACCCTAACGTTCAGGATCTCCTAGTTAATTGAGATCTTACTTATTTTCATATATGTCATATTTTAGAAATTCAGATTTTTTTTCACCAGTTTTAATGCATCAGTTTCTTCTATTAATTAATTATTTTTGGCTTGCTAGCTCCACATTGTTGCCATCAAGTTGACTCCAACTCAGGGTGACCCCATATATGCAGAGTAGAATTGCGCTCCATAGGGCTTTCAAGACTGTGACCTTTTGGAATGAAATCACCAGGCCTTTCTTCTAAGGCACCTCAGGGTGGGTTTGAACCACCAACCTTTTGACTGGTAGTAGCACTTAACCGTTGGTACCACCCCAGCACTGGATTGACATGGTTGCTGCAACAACAGGCTGAAACATAGTAGTGATCATGAAGATGGTGCAGGACCAGGCAATGTTTCATTCTGTTGTACATAAAGCTGCCATGAGTCAGAGCTGCCTTGACGGCAACCAACAACAACAACAAATCCACGTTTGGTCTGTCACACAGTGTTGTCCCAGGAAAGCTGTTGCTCACTTGCCTTTCATATTTGCACCCAGTTTCCAAAAGTCTGTAGGTATCTTTGGCTTTAGGAAATAATTCAAGTTTCCAGGTTGAAATTTATGGCCATGGTGATAAATGACAATGGCTGCATATACAGATACATACTATGTGCCAGGGACTTTATATGAATTATTTCTTTTATGCCTCCTGCACCTGGTGATCCTTTCTCACTTTTACAAATGAGGAAACCAAAACTCAGAGAAGCTAAATAGCTTAGCCAAGGTCACACAGCCAGGAAGTGCTGGATTAACTACTCTGCAACAAAGACCTACATTGTAGAAAGAGATATCTGTAGAAACAGATAAGCAATGGTTTAAAAAATTAATTATAGTATAGCTTGAATTCTAGAGGTCTTACTTTGAACTTTAAAAATACTCTTATTTTGTACACATTAGAGCAATCTGTAGAAATACAGCCAGAATGTCCTTAGAAGCAAGGATGGAGAGACTTTGTCTTGCTTACTTTGGGCACGTCATCAGGAAAGACCAATTGCTAGAGAGGACATCACGTTTGGTAAAGCGGAGGGTCAGCGAAAACGAGGGAAACTCTCCATTAGATGGATTTACATGATAGCCTCACCAATGGGCTCCAGTATATCAAAGATCATGAAGATGGTGTGGGACCAGGGAACGCTTCATTCCCATACTCCTGGGGTTGCCATGAGTCACAGCCAACTTCACGGCAACTAACAACAACAACCAGAGCTACCTCACTTGAGCAGTTCATCCTATCAGCATCTAAAGCTATTAGATAATTTGCTCCTGGTCTCAGAGAAGTTTAGCAGTCTCTTTTGCCAACAGCATGGCATTTGAAGTCAGACCCAGGTCCTGGCTGTTGATGGGCTACTTGTTATGGTGGGAGGTAAGGAGGAAACCAGAGAACTAGAAACTGCAAAGCACCTACTCTATACTAGGTACTACATAGGTGCTTTTCCAGAAATTATTTCAGTTATTGATTTCTCTGATCCCCTATTTTCTCATCAGTGAAATGGGTATAATAAAATCTCTCCCCTAGTGTAGTAAGGATTGAAGGAAATGAACCACGTGAGGACGACTTGAGATAGTAACGTACCAAGAGCTGGGTAAATATAACTATGCCCAGAGAGTCCAGGCCAGTGCGCTCATGGTCATCAATATAACTATGCCCAGAGAGT
>NW_004443970.1:19111863-19121019 GCF_000243295.1 Trichechus manatus latirostris
CAGGCCAGTGCGCTCATGGTCATCAATATAACTATGCCCAGAGAGTCCAGGCCAGTGCGCTCATGGTTATCAATATAACTAACCTATACATTCCACTAGTATTTTGTTCCTGAATATGCATAACAAATAGGTATTTCCTCTATGTATTTAAATGATGTCCATTTGTATTATTATGATATTCATCAACGGTTCCAGCTTTCTGTCTTTATACATTTAGGAGGATACTTACTGGCTAGGCTTCTAAGAACTACCACAAATCTGAAATGTAAAAATCGAATAATGACTAAGATCCTCTATCACCTTGCTTTAGCATTACGTTGGTTAATTATGATTTTGTCGGGCACTGTTCTCACCAGCAATCTAATTGTTCGATTCTAAAGGTTTGCAGAACACTGCCTTTTTTTGTTTTTGGCTTTTCCTTCCCAGAGACCTTTCCTAAGCCCTGCCTGGATTCCTGCCTGGCTGGCGTTTGCGTGGACCGCTCTGTTTACACCCTGAGCAGCTCTGAGCAGCACTGAAGGCCAGCCTGTGCCTGTGCCCGCTCACGTTCATAGACAGCAGTCAAGTGCCTTGTCTGAGGTCTCTCTGCCAGCGAGCATCAGAGTTGGACTCCAGAGCCCAGGGGCAGAACATTCTGCTCCTTCTCAGACTACGAAGCTCTTGTATAAATGGAAGCCGAAGCAGTTCACAGGCTCCCTGAAGGCTTGCTTCTGCAGGAGACCTGCACCCGAGTGTTGGAGTGATTGAGAATACATGGCTTGGGTCTAAAGTCTGGCTCTGCTGTTTCTTGGCTGGGTGACCTGAGGCAAGTTATGTAAACTCTCCAAGCCTCAGTGTTCTCTGCAAAATGGGAATGTGCATAATTCTTTCCTTATAACTCTATCTAAAGTTTGTTGTAAGGCGTAGATGAGACAAGCTACGTAAAGTGCCTAGACACATGTAAACACTCATATTTTCATAGTTATTATTAATAAAGGTAAACAACCAATATGTACAAATTCCTATTTCTAATTTTCTATAAGCCTCAACAGAAAATAAAGATCTCTTCTTGGTGCTGAACAAGAACCCTTGGCTCACTGTGGATTTTGACGTTAAGCCTTCGACTGAGGCAGCAGTTGAATTCTCCATTTAAACGTAAGCATCCCTACAAAGGATTACAGGTAAGTGTTGTAAAGCAGCTTTCCTGCCCCGCGTATACTCACTGGTGAATCTGGACTGGCGGCCCCCAAGCCCGCACTGCCGCACCTTACATCCTCGGAAGAGTCCGTAGTAAATGTCCCCTATGAAATTGACCAGCTCTGAATCTGTGGCGTTGACCAGGTCCACTCCAGTCTGACAAAGGATTTTCCCACTCTGCCAGTGGGGCACCGCCAAGGCAATGATGATGAGGACGAAGGAGGAGAAGCTGAGTAAAGACGCCAGCCCATACCACGCCTTCTTAAACCATCCAGGCATTCTAGTGGGCGCGGAAGGTCATCCCCGGGGTCTCTGAGCAGCAGCGAGGGGTGTTGGCATCTTCTAGACACTCGGCGATCCCCTGTTCCAAGGTCAACTCTTCCAAACACATCATTTCAAGTCCCTCTTCGTCCCTTAACCTCTGCCTCCGTGTTTACTACAAGCACATCCGGAAGCCTTTACAGAAGATCTTCAGCTGACTCTAGTGTACAGGAGTTTGTTACCGAAGGAAGTAACCCTACACCTCCCACTAGGCTAATGTTTCAGTAGAGGGTTTAATTGTTCCTGGTTTCAAGTATTTAACCAACCCTTGTGTGGCTTCATAATGACTAGGAAGTTATTAATAGGCAAAACTAAGTAGATCTGAGCTACTAACCAGTCTCAAAAATGCATGCACTTGGAGGAAAACAAAAACGGACCAATTGGCGCTTGAATATTGTCCGCAATGCACGCTATCGAATGCTGATCTCTTTGATGCCTGCCCTGGCGTTTCTTTCTCTAAATGTCGCTGCTATTAGAATCCCCACAACTGTCACTAATACCATGCAACGACCCCTGTTCTCAAGGCTCTTAATTGAAACGTGTAAACAGGGCTTTCTGACTCCTGGTTTTAATCACTGGGCCAATCTGCTGAGGGTAAAATTTGAAACATTAATCAGTTTGTGTGGCTGCTGGAGTAGCCTGGACCCCAACACCTACACCCCCTCCCCATGCCTTTCATGTCATCTGAAATGGGACAGAAAAATATTTTCTAACGTATTGATAAATAATAACCACTTTGCTAGGGTATGTGTCTCGTTTAACATTGAAGATCTGTCTGTCTGTTTCTTTTAATCCACAGGCATTGGAAATGAAATATCCCCTAATTCTATTTTGTACTGTGGTTTTTATTTTGACTTTTACTCTATTGCTTTATGTTGTCAAAAATAAGCAAAACACACTAACTAGGTAGTAGACAAGAATTATCTTAGGTGAAGGGAAGGACAGCACACACTACAGGGGAAGTCAGCACAACTGGACTAAACCAAATCTAAGAAGTTTCCTGAATACGACCAAACACTTTAAGGGACAGAGTAACAGGGGTAGGGGTCTGGGGACCATGCTTTCAGGAAACATCTAGGTTAATTGGCATAACACAGTTTATTAAGAAAATGTTCTGCATCCCACTTTGGTGAGTGGCATCTTGGGTCTTAAAAGCTAGCAAGCGGCCACCTAATATGCATCAGTTGGTCCTAACCCCCCTGGAGCAAAGGAGAATGAAGAACACCCCAGACACAAGGAAAGTATTAGCCCAAGAGACAGAAAGGGCCGCACAAACCAGAGACTTCATCAGCCTGAGACCAGAAGAACGAGATGGTGCCCAGCTACCACAATGACTGCCCTGACAGGGAACACAACAGAGAGTCCCTGACGGAGCAGGAGAAAAGTGGGGTGCAGAACTCAAATTCTAGTAAAAAGACCAGACTTAATAGTTTGATTGAGACTGGAGGGGCCCCAGAAGACATGGCACCCCAACTCTCTGTTAGCCCAAAACTGCTCCCGAGGCCAACTCTTCAGACAAAGATTAGACTGGACTATGGGACATCAAGCGATATTTGTGAGAAGTGTGCTTCTTAGCTCAAGTAGATACATGAGACTAAATGGGCAGCTCCTGCCCAGAGGTGAGATGAGAAGGCAGAGAGGGTCAGGAGCTGGTTGAATGGACACGGGAAATCAGGGGTGGAAAGGAGGAACATGCTGTCACAGTACATGGAGAGCAACTAGGGTTACATAACAATGTATGTATAAATTTTTGTATGGGAGACTAACTTGAATTGTGAGCTTTCACTTAAAGCACAACAATTAAAAAAAATCAAAGCACAAAGAAATTAAATTATATAGGGTTTATTCAAGCAGTTAATTTGTACGCATACAGAAAAAAAAACCTCCTGTTCAGAAAAATGGAGGATTCTATCCTAGGCAGGTTAAAATAAGAGTTTTAAAGAGAGAGGGAGTGAATGTAGAGTAGAATATTAACCGTTGTCTAACCTTGTTGTTGGGTGCTGTCGAGTCAATTCTGACTTACAGTGACTCCATGTGACAGAGTAGAACTGCCCCATAGGGTTTTCTTGCCTGAAATCTGTACAGGAGCAGATTACCAGGTCTTTCTCTGAGGCACCACTGGTTGGGTTTGAACCACCAACCTTTTGGTTAGCAGCCAAGTGCTTAACCATTGTGCTACTTGAATCCGTTGTTGTCCAGTCAATTCTGACTCATAGTGACCCCATAGGGCAGAGTAGAACTGCCCCATAGTGTTACTTAGGGTTGTAATCTTTACGGAAGCAGACTGACATGTCTTTCTCCCGTGGAGCCGCTGGTGGGTTCAAACCACCAACCTTTCAGTTAGCAGCTGAGCGCTTAACCATTGCACCACCAGGGCTCCATTGTCTAACCTTAGCACAATTAAATCACGGTTTTTTTCCTTCCTGAGATTGCTAGGCGGACTTTGTGACCTGGCTGAGATACCTTGATTATTCAGGAAACCCCAAAGGATCAGAATTGTCTTTTAGGAAACAACGGTAAAGAGCAGTTTACTTTTTGGTGAACTTGCACTCCGCATAAAGTGAACTTTAAATGGTTTCATGGGTAACAATTGTTTTGTCGCAGGGCGGGGTTTGCCCTTTTATGATCACTGTGTCTCCTCCCTGTATCTTTGTTAGTCAGTCTGGGTATATTTCACATTGATCAGTGACCTTTGTGAATTTCCTATGTACTCAAAGGAACCTGCCAATCTGGGGCCTCACTTTTCTTTTTTATTAACAATGTCAGTTTAATGTCATGTGAGACTGTCAACAGTCACTCTGTCAATTGCTTTCAGGGGCAAAATTGGGCCACAGTTGTCGTTGTTGTTGGGTGCCATTGAGTCAGTTCCAACGCACAGTGACCCTATGTACAACAGAATGAAACACTGTCCAGTCCTGTGCCATCCTCATAATCATTGTTATGTTTGAGACCATTGTTGCAGCCACTGTGTCAATCCATCTCGTTGAGGGTCTTCCTCTTTTTCACTGACCCTCTACCTTACCAAGCATGATGTCCTTTTCCGAAACCTGGTCCCTCCTGATAACATGTTCAAAGTACTTGAGATGAAATCTCGCCATCCTTGCTTCTAATGAGCATTCTGGCTGTACTTCTTTCAGACAGATTTGTTCATTCTTCTGACAGTCTAGGATATATTCAAGATTCTTCACCAACACCGTAATTCAAAGATGTCAATTCTTCTTCAGGCTTCCTTATTCATTGCCCAGCTTTCACATGCATATGAGGTGATTGAAAATACCATGGCTTGGGTCAGGTGCACCTTACCCCTCTAAGTGATATCTTTGCTTTTTAACACTTTAAAGAGATCTTTTGCAGCAGATTTGCCCAATGCAATGCATTGGTTGATTTCTTGACTGCTGCTTCCGTGGGCACTGATTGTGGACCCAAGTAAAATGAAATCCCTGACAACTTCAATCTTGTCTCTGTTTATCAGGATGTTGCTTATTGGGCAACACTGGTACAGTGAAATGTCCTTTTTTTTTCTTTATATGAAATGTCCTTTTTGGGCACAGAGCTCTCATTCGTGCTCTTATCTTGAGGTGTAGATAGCTGGACCAGACTTCAGGGATCCCGCTTTCTATGAGCTGACGCCCAACACCTGGCTGTTTGCAAACTTCAGCATGCCCAAGAATCACTTGTTGACAGTGCAGATTCCCAGGCCCATCCCTCAGGGATGCTGATCCCTGAAGTCCGCAGAGGGCTTCAGGAGGTTGCATTGTCAACCAACAGGAGTTCCAGGAACCTCACTTGGAGAACTCCGAGGCGACAGAGGGACATGTTAATGGAGATGTCAGTTTCCTTCCTTATAATCTGGGTTCACTCCACACCGAAAATAAAGAGGAGTATCTCTGAACCTTGTCCAGAGCTGTACCATGGACAAAGGGCTTTTACAAAATAAAAGCCACATGGCAAGATTAAAACTAGGAAATATTTCATCCCTAATGCCTACAGATGAAAAGAAAAAGACAGATCTTCACTATTAGAAGAGATAAATACCCAACAAGGTACTTATTATTTTCAGGTCCCTGGGTGGCACAAATGGTTTGCACTCGACTCCTAACTCAATGGATTGACACAGTGGCTGCAATAATGGGCTCAAGCATAGCAATCATTGTGAGAATGGCACAGGACCTGGCAATGTTCCATTCTGTTATACATAAGGTCTTTCTGAGTCAACAGTACCCTAAACAACACTAACCTAAAGGTCGGTGGTTCATACTCACCCAGTGGCACTGCAAAAGAAAGGCCTGGCAATCTGCTTCTGAAAAGTTTACAGCCAAGAAAACACTGTGGAGCAGTTCTACTCTGTAACACGTGGGGTCGCCATGAGTCAGAGTCAACTTAATGGCAATGGGGGCTCTCACTACTATGCTCCAGGAACCCTTTGAGGTCGGCAGGGGATGTAGTATTCCAGCCATTTCTCTCATGAGAAAACTGGGTGTCAGGCTGGAACTGGAATGCAGACCTTTGAAATAAAACAGTTTACCTTCATCACCAGAAAGAAAGAGAGAGAGAGAGAACAGTTGCCTTCGAGTTGATCTCAATTCATGGTGACCCATGTATATCAGAGTAGAACTGTGCTCCATAGGGTTTTCAATGTCTGATTTTTTGGAATTAGATTGCCAGGACTTTCTTCCGAGGTGCCTCTGGATGGACTCAAACCTCCAACCTTTCTGTTGGCAGCTGATCATGTTAACCATATGCACCACCCAGGGGTTCCATCTTCATCACAGTCATTGAAATAGCAAACGTCCTTTTCAGAATTAAATGACATAATACAAAAGGCTTAGAACAGTGCTTGGCACATATACGATCAACATGTGTCAGTTAATGTTCTTTCTAATCTGAAGAACAAGGATGATAATAATTCACTCATAGGATTATTGTGTGGAGTAAAATGAAGTAGCACATGAAGATCACTTAGCACAGTGCCTGGCTCTTGGAGGGCATGGAAAAAACGGTGTTCTCCTCCCCATCCAGACTTCAACAATTCCACTTCTGGTAACAAAGCTTCTGAGAATAACGTATGTTGCTGGCTGCATCCTGCTCTCTAATGATATATTTCAGTGTGCCTTATCTGGTGCTTGCTTATTGAGCAAACATTTGTGTGTCTGCTGTGTTCAGACATTGTGTGTGGGTGGGGGATGGCACAAAGATGTATAATGCAAGGGCATCGGTGGTTCAGTGGTAGAATCCTCACCTTCCATGCAGGAGACCTGGGTTTGATTCCCAGCCAATGCATTTCATGCACAGCTACCACTCATCTGTCAGTGGAGACTTGCTTGTTGTTACGATACTAAACAGGTTTCAGGAGAGCTTCCGGATTAAGACAGACTAGGGAGAAAGGCCTGGTGAGCTGCTTCTGAAAATCAGTCAGTGAAAACCCTATGGATCACAGCAGTCGGGCAACTAGTCATGGGGATGGCGCAGTACTGGGCAGCGCTTGGTTCCATTGTGGGTGGGGCATCATGAGTCAGGGGCAGACTCAACAGCAGAGAACAACACAGCACTCAAAGAAAAGATTACAGTCAAGAAAACCCTATGGAGCATTCTAGTCTGTTAGGTAGTGGTTTTCAACCGAGGGGGATTTTGTTCCCCAGAGATATTTGGCAATATCTGGAGATACTTTGAATTGTCCTGACTAGGATGCAGGGCCTGCTACTGGCATGTAGTTGGTAGAGGCCAGGGATATCATAAATTTCCTGCAATGTACAGGACAGCTACCATCTCAAAAGATTATTGGGTACAAAATGACCATAGTGCTGCAGGTGGTAAACGCTGTTAGGGGCACTGATCACGGGCACAATTAACTAATGTACAAGGTAGAATATGTGGCTGTGTGGGTGGGGGTAGAGGGCACCATTTGTGAGCTTAAAGGTGGAACTTTTGATATTATTGTCAAACGAAGGCTTACATACAGTCACAGAGGTCCAAGGACAGGACTAAAAGATTTTACAGCATTAAAGTTGTGTCTCTACCAGACCAAAGGCCTGGTATACTTCAGACATTTTTTAAAAATCTTGTAATCATTTTCCATGATATATATTTTTTTGTTTTAAAAGCATTAATTTGCAAAGTGTTGTTGTTAGGTGCTGTCGAGTCTGACTCATAGTGACTCGGTGTATGACAGAATGGAACACTGCCAGGTCCTAAGCCATCCTCATGACCGTTGTTATGCTTGAGCCCATTGCTGCAGCCACTGTGTCAATCCATCTCGTTGAGGGTCTTCCTCTTTTTCAATGACCCTCTACTTTACCAAGCTGATGTCCTTATCCAGGGACAGATCCCTCCTAATAACATGTTCAAAGTGCTTGAGATGAAGTCTCACTATCCTTGCTTCCAAGAAACATTCTGGCAGTACTTCTTCGAAGACGTATTTGTTGGTTTTTCTTGCAGTCCATGGTATATTCAATATTCTTTGCCAACACCATAATTTAAAGGCATCAGTTCTTCTGTGGTCTTCATTATTCACTGTTCAGCTTTTGCCTGCCTATGAGGTGATTGAAAATATGGCTTGGGTCAGGATGACCTTAGTCCTCAAAGTGACTTTGCAAAGTGGAAACATTTAAAATACAGTATATTTCAATTTTTGTGTTATTGTTTTGGCAATTTTTAATTTTTAAATATGTCCCAAAATAGTTACTTAAATATCTTACAACCCTGCAAATTCGAAGAGGCCCGGAACTTACAATTTCTGATGGCCAGTTGGGAGCAGTGGCAAAAATAATAAAAATATTAATAATGGTCAATGGCATTTACTGAACTCCTTCCTGCTACGTGCCACACACTGCTCTAAGTACTCTAGTGTTACTTTTCAAAATTCTTTTCAAAACCCTATGGCACATGTTGCCTTCGAGTAGATTCTGATTCACGGCGTCTCCATGTGTTACAGAGAAGAACTGCTAAATAGTTTTTTGAGCGACACAAGCGGTTTGCTATGGGCTGCTAAAGGAAAGGTTGGCCCGTTGAAAACTGTCCAGCGACTCCGTGGAAGAAAAGGCCTAGCGATCACCTTCCGTAAAGATTATAGCCAAGAAAATCCTATGGAGCAGTTCAACTTTTAACACGTGGGGCCCCTATGAATGGGAGTCGAACAACAAAGCTTATCGGAAGCAGATCGCCAGGGCCTTCTTCCGAGGTACTGCTGGGTAAACTGCCAACTGTTAGGTTAGTAACTGAGTGCAAACATTTGTGCCACCTAGGGACCCTCCTATAAGGACAGACCATTATTGCTCCCATTTTACTGGCCTGGAAACTGAGGCACGGGAGAAGATAAAGAAGTTGCTTAGGGTCACACAGCAATTAAACAGAGCGTCCAGGCAGCCAGTCTTCAGAGCCCTCATTCTTATTTAGAGGAAAAATCTATTATCTGTGATTTGTCTTAGCTCCCCAGTGGACTCTCAGCTCCTTGGGCGCAGGGGCCATCTGCACTCGTCGCTCGCGCACACCGCTCTCCACTCTATCCGCCCTTAGCACTGCCTCGCAGGCTCAGCGGGCTGACGGCGGGGCTTCGCCGGCGCGCCTCCCCGGAAGAGGCCTGGCCGAAGGGCCGACCCGCGAAGTCCAGAGCCCGCAGAGCGGGGCCACGCGCTAGGCGGCAGCAGCGGGCGCGGCGCGGGG